>NC_057861.1:530719710-531037210 GCF_019393635.1 Dromiciops gliroides
AAAAAAAAAAAGAAAAGAAAAAAGAGGGTCATTGAAGCATTTTTTAAAATGCACAGAAGGAAGTTCAAAAGGAAACACAGAGAAGCAGGACAGCTTTGAAAATAATGCTGAATTTCTTATAGACTTTTTAAAAAGAAAGTTTTATGGAATGGAGATTATGGTTTCACATATAATTTCTTTTTATGTTCAGCCTTGCATGTAGGAATACATCTCTTTTTTGTTGTTAATTTGAGAATTAAAAATAAGATTTATTTTTTTAAATTTCAGCAGATAGAAGTTACTGATGACTGCAAACTAATAATTTTCTCCACTTCCAAATAATGATTAGAAAGTTACTGGAGGGGAAATGAAAAGCTTTCTAATTATTTGTAGGATTTAGTTATGCGGAACTTATACTATACTTTTTTTCAACTACAAGAAACCCAAATATACTGATTTCAGAAGATGTTTAGGAAGAATTCCCTGAGTAATTTTATGTTATTTTCTATTTGATTTAGAGACAACCATCATGGATATTTGAAAATGGAGCTCAGGTTCTAGACAGTTTGGAATTTTAGGCCACAGCCATCATGACAGAAGCAACCTTTCCACTAACCCCTGCAAAGTTCACTTGGCTAGAAATCTATGAGAAGTTTGCTGCTTGATTTGTAAGTTAATATGTCGCATTTTAAAATGCCTTTAGCAGAAAAGGTCACAGAGGCACTGTGAATAAAAACTATTAAATGGGGTTGGTAGACAAGATAATGGGCAACAGGAGGGATGGAGAAAGGATTAAGAAAAAGTAAGGAGAGGTATATTTGAAATAATTACTGTATGCTTGTAGAAGGGTAAGCTGGTATTCGAAACGTATGAAGAACCGAAATAGATAAACCATCCATTTTTAATAAGCCTCAATAAGAAATAAGGCCTAAAAGAAAAATGAGGTTTGTGACAAATGAAAGGAAGGTACAAAACCAAATTAATTCAGACATAAGTATCATACTCTACTGAACACAAGACAGACAAAGGTCTCTTATCTTCCCTTTTGGGTTTTGGAAGAAATAAATCAGAGACTACCAAAATAATTGCAGTCAAAGAAAACAAGCCATTGGAAACATGGTGGAAGGTTGGGACTGCAACTCAGGATGGTAGGATTGTATTGTATTTGTCCCTTTTCCATGCCTGACACTGAATCAGGTCAGTGCACATTTGTCCTTCAGTCTTCTCACTCTGGGCTAACAATGAATCATTAATAAATTCTTTGAGAAAGACTCTCTAACAAGTGCCTCCCCATCTAATAATAGTATCAATTCCACCATATATTCTGTGCACCCCAATAAATATCTCATGTAGAACAAAATCAAAAGCCTTTCTAAATTCATGACAAATTAGATCTCACTTCCCTGAAGGATCGGCTCACCACTCTCCTGAAAATTCAGACTTGTCTGACAGAATTTATTTTTCTCAAATGCATGTCAATTTTTGCATTATTCCCCAGGACCTAGTAGTTTGCAAAATTATTTTTTAGCTATGTTCCAATATTTTTCCAGGTTACGTTGACAAATTATTAATTTTGAGTTATTATATTTCTCCTTTTCAAAGACAAGTACTCTAATTGCCCTTTTCTTGTCTTGAAGAATCTAATCAGTCCCCCAGGAGTTTTCTAAGGTAATTGCTAATGACTCTGTCATACTTTAAATCCTCTCAGCTACAACATCAGACTACAAGGATTTAACTGCTCCCTGAGCTTTTCTAGGGTTCAGGAGCCCTGAGGCTAGAAGATTAAGTTCTATGACATCATTCTCTGGGTCAAGACAGCTAGGCTACTTCCTCACAGGTATTGCTGCTACAACAAGGAATATTGTATTGCAAACAAACCCTAGGACCATATTAAATACTACACTGACATAGATGGTTTCAATATAAAATAATGAAACAAAATTTTAAAGTCAGTCAGTCAATAAACATTTATTATAAGCTACTATGTGTTAGACACTGTGCTAAGTACTGAGGATAAAAAGGGGGAAAAAAGATAGTCCTTACTCCCAAGTAGCTCATGGTCCTAAGTGAAAAAGAACTGCATACAAATAAGATACATACGGGATAAATTGGAGATAATCTCGAGGGAAGGCACTGGTGTTAGAGGGGATCGGGAAAGACTTCCTGTAGAAGGTGGGATTTTAGCTGATACTTGAAGGAAGTCAGTGAAGCCAAGTGGTGGAGATGAGGAGGGAGAGAATAGCAGGCTTGGGGACAACAAGTGAAAATGCCTTAAGTGAAGAGATGGGGAATCCTGTGGGAACTTTATATCTGATCCTAAAAATGATAGGGAGTCACTGGAATTTATTGAAAAAGTGGGGTGACATGGTCAAATCTGTACTTTAGCAGAGTAGAGAATGGACTGGAGCCAGAATACCAACACTTAAGACATCTAAAGGATCTCAGAGAGTCTGGATAGGTAAGAATTAACTACATGGAATGTGACCCTGGTGTCTTTACTAGAGTGCAGGGGAAGGGTTCTCGCCATCTTCTTCCTATTCTCCACTATTGGCCATGGTGTTTTGCAACAGAGCTACTCAACTAGTAGGTGTCACCTTTATTCAGTAGGGAACACAGAGAGACATACAGACACAGAAAGCAGCATGGATGAGTGCGACCTCTGGCAGCAGAGAAGATAACTATGGATTCAAAAGCGGTTGGCCCTAGCAGTTGGGAGTTGAGCTTCAGAGAGGCACAAGGCCAGGAAACCCTAAGGACGTCCAGGCCCTGCAGTACAAGAGATGTGAGTTGTCTTAGTCATATATAATCCCTATATGTGCCTCACTACTAGAACCCATGCTTGTAAGTGTAAGGTTGAGCTGCAGGGCCCAGATATCCTTTTTCTTCCTCTGGTAACCTCACATTATCCCCTGCCCCCTGGGTTTCAGTGTCTCTGCTGGATGGGGTGCCCCTTAGGGTTTTTTGAACTTCAAGAAGTCCAGTGCTGATTTACAATTTTATAAACAAAAGTGTGTTTTAACACACATACACACTATATACATATGTATATATAAAATATGTATACTATATATAGTAGATACTAGGTTAGTTGTTGTCCTTCATGCTGGAAGGGGACCAAAATTACATCACTATGTTGGAGTCAAGGTACAGTGTGTCTTACTATGATTGATCAGACCAATACAAGCTCAGAAGGCTGTCTCACAGGTCGGGCACAAATAGTCCATATGAATATTTGGAGTGGAGATGTCTCTATATTTACACATCTCACATTTCTTTTGAGCTCCTGCCATTCTGTTGTGGGGTTTTTGTTGTTGTTGTTGTTGTTTTTTTTTTGGTGAGGCAATTGGGGTTAAGTGACTTGCCCAGGGTCACATAGCTAGTAAGTGTTAAGTGTCTGGGGCCGGATTTGAACTCAGGTCCTCCTGACTCCAGGGCTGGTGCTCTATCCACTGTGCCACCTAGATGCCCCCTGCCATTCTGTTTTGCTCATAGAGTACAGCATCTTCTTTGATGCAGGCATGTCATGCTGGTGGTCCTGTGCCAGTGTCTCCAATGGCTCACAATCAATTCCAAAGTTCCAAAATACACAATATAGAATCTAACATAACCTATATATACATATATTACATATATGTGCATATATACAAAGTATAAATCACTTGTTGTTGAGTCATTTCAGTTGTGTTTAACTCTTCATGACCCCACTTGGAGTTTTCTTGGTAAAGATACTGTAATGGTTTGGCATTTCTTTCTTCAGTTCATTTTACAGATAAGGAAACCGAGGCAAACAAGGTCAAATGACTTGTCCAGGGTAACATAGCCAGTAAGTGTCTGAAGCTGGATTTGAATCCAAGAAGAGTATTCCTAACTCCAGGCCCAATGTGTTATCCATTGTACCACCTAGCTGCCCATAAACACAGTGCTTGGCAGGTAAAAGGAACCTAATTAGTCACAGGTTTTTTATTATAGTCCAGGGTTGGCCAACTATGGCCCATAGGCTATATCCTTCCTGCTGCCTGTTTTTTATGGTCCCTTAGCTGAAAATATATATTTTAAATTTTTAAATAAAATAGAATTTTATTTAAAAACATAAGACCATTCTTCATTCATGGTACATACAAAAACAAGCAGCAGGCTATATTTAGCCTGCAGCTCCATAGTTTGATGACCCCTGGATCATGCATATGCCTCTCTCAGTCTCTATATTCTCTATAATTCCTTCACAAATTAATCATGTAACCCCTTCTTCCTTTCCCTGTCCTAACTTTCTTTCTTTTTTTTTTTAAGTGAGGCAATTGGGGTTAAGTGACTTGCCCAGGGTCACACAGCTAGTAAGTATTAAGTGTCTGAGGTCAGATTTGAACTCAGGTTCTTCTGACTACAGGGCCAGTGCTGTATCCACTGTACCACCTAACTTCCCCCTAACTTACTTTCTAAATTTCCTTGGCAATGGATTAATTATTTTTAAATTTAAAACCTAATTTCTACTTCTCTTCCTCAAGATCCCTATACCATGATCTCTCTCTCTCTCTCTCTCTCTCTCTCTCTCTCTCTCTCTCTCTCTCTCTCTCTCTCTCTCTCTCTCCAATCCTGGATGCTTTTCTTTATATATCTTATTCCCCTATGTTCTTTTCTTTCTTGGTGTCCTTCTTGGTTTTCATCCCATCTCAGACAAACAAAAATCAAGGACAGAATTAATACTCTTCTTTCATTTGGTTTACCTACAATTTAGTTGACTGGGAGGTTAATGAAAACTGTAATGATGAACACATTTTAACTGCACCCCAGAGGAGAAGGAATCACTAAGTCAAGGCTTCATAGTTCTTTAGACATGTGTTCCTGCCAGCCATGGGGCCATATTGCATTCTTTACACCAACTAAATCCAGGAGACGTGAAATGAGGTCAATGATACAGGGCAATTCCAAGAGAGCATCCTGTGATTAATGCTTTGGTTAAAAACAAAACAAAACAAAACAAAACAAAACCAAAAAACCCAAATACCTCTTTCCACAAAGACATATCCAGGAGCCCCAAAGCAGTAGTCCAATAGAGCAGATTCAGATTGAGAACATGTCTCAATGAGGAGCCATATGGGACCTTGTTAGAATTCAGACATATTACAAAGATAAGCTCTAGTTCAATTGAAAGAGCACCAGTTCACTGACTGATCTCTATTAAGGCAAGGGACAGTCTTCTCTCTTCTCTTCCCCTGCAGTGGCACTTAGACTTAGTCACAGAAGTAAAAAGAAGCCTAAAATGTTCATGAGGGAAAACAAAGCTCCTTTCAAAGAAAGTGTGTGGGGGAAAAAAAAGTATGTGGAGACTGCCTCCCCCTATAATGATATTCTTAGGAAGAATTATTGCTAACCGAAGTGGGGAAGGAAGGACTACCTACATACACACATTAAAAAAAAAAAAGAAAACAAAAGTGCATCCATGCACATAACAGCAGAAATCTTCTGAGTATCCTTGACTTGTGGAGTGAAAACATACACATTAAGACCGCGTACACTGGAAACTAATGAAAAAATCTGGTAGGGAACCTAGTTCACATGTACCAAAAAAAAAATCTCTATGCAGAAATCTGGCATTAATCCCTGAAAGACACAATCAGGGGAAAATGAGACACAGCTGGGAAAACCATGATGCAGATAAGAAGGATGCACTTTCAGCATCAGTAGGGAACACAGAAAATTAAGTGGTTTCAAATGTAAAGATTATGGACCAGCTCCTTACAAAATACTCACTGAAAGTCGAATTCTCACTTACATTAGATAAATTGATTCTTCCACCGTGCCCAAGCACAACATGCTAAAAACTTCCTCTTTCAGGATATCCTTGAGCTAGAGTGGAGTTGGGCATTCCACTCTGGACTCTCCAAGAGGAAATGGGATCTTGGGTTTAAATTTATCTAATCCATTGCTAATATTCCTCAAGTCTTCTTTCATAATCTTTCATTTAATGTGTCCGTCCAGACGCATCTCTGAGTGTGGGTACATATTTGGAAATAAAGATGATTTTAAAACATCAGATGCCACAGAGGTAGGGGTAGGAATTGACTCTGGATTTAGGGAACCTGGGTTTACAATCTTGCCTCTGATTCTTACTGCTTGTATGAACTTGGGCAAGTCACCCGCTCCTTGGCCGGACTTGATCTCATCATCTGTAAAATGAGGATGTTGGGTTTGATGATCTTGGAGGTCCTTTCTATGTCTAGATCTATGGTTCAGGTTTTTAAAAGTTGGCTCTTCCTTTCCATTCTCACTATGTATAATCTCTAGTTCACCTACATAGCAGTTTTTTGTCCAAAATGCTGTGAAAACTACCCCCCAATTTGCCTCTTCTTGTCCTTCCTCCTTTCTCAACTAATCTTTCCAAATGAATGGTAAAGTCTCCTTGGAGAGATGATGTGAGGACACCACAGTTCCTAGCAGAGTAATTTTGTATTGTTTTGTTTTGCATAGAAATATTTTATTATTTTCCAGCTATATTTAGAGATAGTTTTCAACATTTGTTTTTATAAGATTTCTAGTTTCAAATTTTTCTCCTCCTCTCCCCTCCCATCCCCCTCCTCAAGACAGCAAGTAATCTTATATAGATTATATATGTAAAATCACATTAAACATAATTCTGCATTAGTCATGTTATGAGAGAAGAATTAGAGCAAAAAGGAAAAGCCTCAAAAAAGAAAAACAACAACAACAAAAACAATAGAAATAGTATGGTTTGATCTGCATCTAGATTCCACAGTTGTTGTTTTTTTTTCTGAATTTGGAGAGCATTTTCCATCATGAGTCTTTTGGAATTATCTTGGACCATTGTATTGCTGAGAAGAATCAAGTCCATCACAGTTGATCAACACACCATATTGTTGATACTGTGTACAATGATCTCCTGGTTCTGTTCATCTCACTCAGCGTCAGTTCATATGAGTCCTTCCTGGTTTCTCTGAAATCCATCTGCTCATCATTTCTTACAGCACAATAGTATTCTATTACATTCTTATACCACAACTTGTTCAGTCATTCCCCAATTGATGGACAACCCCTAATTTCCAATTCCTTGCCACCACAAAAATTGCAGCTATAAATATTTTTGTACATGTGGGTCCTTTTACGTTTTTTATGATCTCTTTGGGGAAAAGAGCTAATAGTGGTATTGCTGGGTCAAAGGGTATGCACAGCTTCATAGCCCTTTGGGCCTAGTTCCAAACTGCCTAGCAGCGTATTTTGACCATAGTAAATGCCTTATAATCTTTTGGTATGATTTGATAAGGGTTGGCTGATGATTTTTTAAAAATCACAATTTGTATTTATTTATACAAACATATTACATTTTGCCAAATTTTATCTTCCAAATAAAGGTAAAGGCATTAATTTTTCTTTTATTTGCAATACCAAAGATATAAACTAATAGTATTATTCTGGAGATGCCTATCAAGTAACAAGATTAAATTCCTGAGGACACACTTGAAAAGTCTCATTACTTTTTACTTGCCCACCCCTAACTCACATGACACTTTGCTATTAGTTTAACTTACTCAGGATTATAGGATCACAGATGAAAGGGAACTTAAGGGGTCCATTTAGTCCAACATCCTCATTTTACACATGAGTAAATCAAGACCCAGCAGTAGCCTAGTCTGCTTAAGATGCTTACAGACTCATGACTTCCTTCTTTCTACCAGTTTCCATGCTTAAACTCCAGAAATGCTTTTGATGATGTTTTATTCAAATAGCTGATGAGTTTCAAATCTTCACATTATTAAGATGAAATTTTGGGGGGCAGCTAGATGGCACAGTGGATAGAGCACCAGCCCTGGAGTCAGGAGTACCTGAGTTCAAATCCGGCCTCAGACACTTAACACTTACTAGCTGTGTGACCCTGGGCAAGTCACTTAACCCCAATTGCCTCACTAAAAAAAAAAAAGATGAAATTTTGGTCAGTTACTTTCCTCAAAACACAAAAGGATTAAAACAATGCTTTAGGAGAGGATTCAAGATTCAGATTAATATATCTGGAATAGTGAAAGAATAAATTACTGGGACTTCATTATAAAATGGAATTCAATAAAGGACAGATTCAAATTGGAGATTATTTTAGGAAATTGAGCATTTTTTTTGGTCTGGGGTCTATGTGTTTAAATAAAAAGGTTTACTTGGGTTTTAGAGACACTCATAGGGCAAATTACTGGTTTATTAACAGGCTAGAACAAAAGACATAAGACATAAGACATAGAACAAGGGAGGGGAAAATATTGAGGTAGAGTTGAAGAGAGACTTAGAGAAAAGTTGGAGGATCAGAGCTGGAAGGGACCTCAGAGACCATCTAATCCACTCCTTCATTTTTCAGATGAGGAAGATGAGGTCCAGTGAAGTTATGTCATTTGTCAAAGGTCAGGCTGATAGTAAGATTCCAAGGTGGTGGTTCAGTTTCTGACATTTTCAGCAACTATGAGTTTACAAGTGTGGTAAAGCCCATCAATTTTAGAGGACAAGTGGCCAAAGGAACTTAAGTTCCTTTAAGTAATGAAATTACTTAATTTTAGAGAATTAAATCTAGTATTCTCTTTATGGTAGTGTGGTATAGTAGAAAGTAAGCCTTAAAACCAGAAAAACAGGAGTTTAAATCCTACTTCTCACACATACTGACTGTAATCCTGGACAAGTAAGTCACTTAATTTCTCAGTACTCTAGGTAATTCTCTAAAACTCTAAAATGTGTGTGTGTGTGTGGGGGTGTCTCACTTGCATTGTTAGAGGACATTTTCTCACCTGAGAATTCCTTATACCATTGTGATCACAAAGCCAATATATCTTTCCCTCCCTCTTCATATCCCCCTTCTCAGTCCTGGCTCAGACAAGATAACTTCTCTACCATTTTACTAACTTTAGAGCAAAGGAAAAATTTTGATTAATAACATTTTAGCATTAATCAATTTAGCAAATGGATTAAAAAACACACAACAGTACACTTTATAGGTTAGGTAATAGTTGAGATCCTTAGGCAGCATACCAACTCCAACTATCCACTCAGATTCCAAATGAGCTCATTATGAGATAGTTTCATCTACAGCTTAACATAGAGTCTATAGAGAGCTGGAATCAGATCAACAAAAACAAAAACAAAACAACCCTGGGTTCAAACCCTACCTCAGACACTCAACTATCTGTGTGACCCTGGACTAGTCATTTAACTTCTCTGGGTTTCAGTTTTCTCATCTATAAAATGGGAGAAATAATAGCACCCACCTCCAAGGGTTGTGAAGTTCAAATGAGATAATGTCCATAAATGTGATATTGTTGTCCCACATCTGGGACCCTGGAGATAGTGTTATATAGGACTCTGATATACTTTGAGCATATATCAAAACAATATTATTAATAACCATGCTAGAGTCATTTAGGCTCTTTCTAAATTCCATTTCCTTCTTTTTTTCTGAACCAGACTAACTCTACACCAATCATTCAGGTTTTCAGTTATTTCCCATTTCAAAAGAGTAATTAAGAACTGCTTGAGGAGGAACAGGTCCTCATGGACTAGCTTGCATTTTGAATACTTTTGCTAGTCAATCTGAATGCAGAACTGACAACACTTAATTTATAAGGGAGAATTTATAGACTTATATAGGACAACAGACAGCCAATCAATAAAGGATGATAATAACAGCATGTAATATCAAGGAACATTAGGTCTGAGGCATGGTTTGGGGAAAGAAGTGGGCAGTTAGAAACCCTATTATTTGAGAAAGGTCAGGCTACTGTAGTAAAATGCTCAAACAAATAAAATCACACCTGTGAATCAGAAGAGAATACAAATCACTAAATAAAACTAATTTCCGATTCTGTGTGAAAATAAATTCTCCAGGCTAGGATTTGGGTGACTCTAATTTACATACAATTGTGTGAACAGAAAGCTTATCTTATCCTTGTTAACATCAGTATAGTGATATTAATGTATAAGCAACATTTCCTAGGGCCCAGTTAACTTATTTATTTCTACATCCAAGACCAAAATATTTTAGAAAGTTGTAACGAAATTTACTACTAAGAAAGTCTTCAAATGTTTAAGCTGAGCCTTGACACATTTCATTTTTATAGATTTTATGAGGTCCTGCTCAGGCCTTTTTTTAAAGGCTCATTTGACTCTAGTGAAGTCTGTGAATTTAAAAAAAAAAAAGAAAGAAGTCATAGAGGCAGAGAATTGAAATCAAAACAAAGCAAATCCATTATGAACCCTATATTATCATCTATGTAATGTGAGCTATGTTACTGACCAACAACATAAATGCACAACAATAATGCCACCATAAGCAAAACTGGTAAAGTTATTCAGTTACCAAACATGTCTTAAACATTGTGGGTATTGGGGCACAAAGATCAAGTAAAACAGGATTCCTACTTCCATGGAGCTTACAATTGAATATGGAGACACACAAATAGCTGTGACAGAAAATAAAAACATGTAAATAAAATACAATCTGCATTTTGGGTTTGGCTACGAAAGGGGATCCCTTCTGCTCAAGGAGAATAGGGAATGTTTCATAGAGGAGGAAATGGTTGAGTTAGGCTTGATTTCAATAGGTTAAGGAGAATGGAAACCATTCTAGGCAGAAAGAGTGTGTAGAGTGGTATGAGGAGAGGAAGTAAGGTGGTAAAGTATGGGCTATGTATTGGGGAAGCCACAGTCTACTTTATGGAAGTGGGTAGTATCATATAAGACAGGGACAGAACTATCTGCATCAAACTCTGGTAGGCTAAAGAGTTTGCATTTTACATGATAGATTATAGAGAACTACTGAAGGCTGATATAAAACATATATGTATGTGTGTGTACATAAATGTGTATAGACACATGTATGTATATATGTATATTTATATATAGAGAGAGAAAGAGAGAATACTCTTTTTTTTTGTGAGGCAATGGGGGTTAAGTGACTTGCCCAGGGTCACACAGCTAGTAAGTGTCAAGTGTCTGAGGCCGGATTTGAACTCAGGGATTCCTGAATGAAGGGCCAGTGCTCTATCCACTGTGCCACCTAACTGCCCCCAGAGAGAGAATACTCTTACAGGAAGGACTGGCAATGATGAATTGGCATGGAGAGAGCATGGAAAATAAAAAGACCAGTTAGAGAGCTACTGCAGTAGGATGAGTATTGTGATAGTGGGAACTGAGAAGAGGTGAGAGATGCAAGAGATGATGAACAAGTAGAAACAAACAAAAACAAGATTGTCCAAAAAATAAGGGAACAACTATTCTTTTTGCAAAAAAACTCACAGAGGAATTCCTGAGAAAGTTCTTCTTTGACCCTTAAAATCAGAGAATCAGAGAATTAAGGGTTGGAAAGAACTGCTGCAGCCACCTAATTCAACCCAAGCCCCAGAGAAATCTCCACTATGGCATATACAAGTGGCCATTCAGCCTCTGCCCAAATACCTCCGACCAGAGTGAACCCACCACCTCCCAAGGCAACCCATTCTGCCTTTGATCAGTTCCAATTGTTGGAAATGTTGTACTCCTATAAGGCCTAAATGTAATTCTAACTTTGCTTCTCTGCACCTTCTACCCATTTCCCCATTTTTGCCCTCTTGGGCCAAAGAGAAGTCTAATCTCCCTTCCACATGACAGCCCTTCAAATATTTGACAGCTGTCACGTCCCTGCTGAGTTCATTCTTTTCCAGGCTAGACATCCCCCACTTCTTCCAACCAGTTCTTATATGACATGGATTCAGAGCCCTAACCATCCCGGTGGCCCTCCTCGGAACGCTCTTGCCTCCAGCTCTTCATTGTCCTGCTTGAATTGTGCAACCCAGAACTAAACAGAATGTTCCATATGTGTTCTTTCCAGGGACCATTACCTCCACATTCCTGGAAGACAGGTCTCTTTTAAAGCAGCCCAGGATTACTTTAGTTTTTATGACTATTACAATCACAGTGCTGGCTCATATTGAGTGCACAGTCTATGAAACCTCTCATATCTTTTTTTTTTTTAGTGAGGCAATTGGGGTTAAGTGACTTGCCCAGGGTCACACAGCTAGTAAGTGTTAAGTGTCTGAGGCTAGATTTGAACTCAGGTCTTCCTGAATCCAGGGCTGGTGCTCTATCCACTACGCCACCTAGCTGTCCCCTCTCATATCTTTTTGCTGTCCAACTATGCCTCTCTTAATCCATACTTGTGAAGTTGTTTTTGATTTGTTTTTTCTCACCTAAGTGTAAGTTATATGATTAATCAAAATTCAACCCAAAAATAACTTTTCAGGCATATATCTACTACGGAAAGCCAAACACACATTTCCTCCAGCAACCTAAAAAACGTTGGCCATTGGGATACTCTTTGTTTGAATGAGAACAATTTATGTCACTTCCCCATTCCATAAATCTCCAATGGCTTCCTATTATCTGTATGGTCAAATATAAACTCTTCTGTTTGGCTTTCAAAGTGCTTCATAACCCAGTTCCTTTCCAGGATTTGTATACTTTGCTCTCTTTCAAACACTCTATGATCCAGTCACTGAGGCTTCTTTGCTGTTCTACAAATAAGACACTCCAACTCCCAACTTTCACTGATTTTTCCCCCATTCCTGGAATATTCTCCTTCCTCACTGATGCCTCTTAGCCTCCCAGTCTCTGTTCAAGTCTCAGCTAAAATCCCCCCTTTTGCAGGGAGACTTTCCTTATTCCTTAAGGCTAATGCCTTCCCTCTGAGATTATTTTACATTTATTCTGCCCATATCTTGATTATATGTAGTTGTTTTCATGTCTTTACCCCACTCAACTGCGGACTTCTTGAGGTCAGGGACTATTTTTATCTTTCTTTGTATCCCCACAGTTTAGCCCAAGGCCTGACACATAGTAGGTGCTAGAAAACTGCCACTGACCTCACTTAACTTCTATAGTTTTAGGACAGATTAACTAAACCAGAAATATCCACCTGAAAGACTCTCTTTACCCTCTTGGCAAATATTGACTAAACTGAATTCAATTATCCATAATCCTCTCTTAGAACTTCTAGCAAACCTAAGCTTTAATTGACACCAGCAAATTCTGACATTACATTGACCTTATGGAAAGAAAAGAGGCTACTAAGATGACATTTTGAACAGGGTATCAAGCTCACCTCCTTGTAATGTATATTCTGTAACTGCTCTGCTGAATGTTCCCAGACCAGCCCCATTATAAGCTGCCACTTGAATTTCATATTGGGTCCAGATGATCAAGTCTTTCACCAAGCAATAGTTAATCTCTGGGCTGGTAATGTTCCTGTGCTGATACTCGCCAGGTAGGCCTGCCAAGCGATACCTACAGGTAGAAAAGAAAAGAACAGCAGGCAAGAACAAATTAGAACAAATATGTGGACTGGTAAAGGGATTTCACCAGAGTTTTATTATTATTGTGCTATCTGTTTTATTAGAATTGTATGAAAAAAAATATTATCTATTTTATTAGAATTGTACAAAGATTGAAGTAAAAAAAATAATTTAAATCACTGAAACCAAGAAGCTAACTCCTGGTATCCTTCTTGACTGATAAAGGATTTATAAACTGATCCCACTAAGATTATATGCTCAAGGCTAAACAAAATTGGTATTTTATCCTGTTTTACGGCTGCAGAAAAATTACAGCTTTTTAAATGTGACTTGTCTAGTAAATACAATGACTTAGTACCAAAAATTCCAGACATGATTTTTATCAGGGTATTGCTGTAAATCACTTTGAGTAACATTCCTGTTAGGACTCTGAAATATGGGGCACAAATATAAAAAGAGGCTAACTGTATATATTGCTTCGTGTTGGGGTCTAAGCAACCATTTCTGTCCCCCTCTAGTGATTCCAGAGGCACAATGGTCCTTGAAATAAATGTGATTTTGAAAGTGCACAACTGTTTCAGATTACTAGGGCATTACTAATTGAAGAAATTGCTTTTCTACCAATTAATTAATTAACACTGTTTTAAGAATTTAGCACCCATTTAATAATAACACTTTTGTCTAACATTTTAAATCAAGTATAAAGTCCTTTGTATTTACTATTTTATGAGAATAATAATAATAATAATAATAGCTAGCATTTGTATAGCATTTTAAGGTTTGCAGAGGGCTTTACAAATATCATCTCATTTGGGAACCTGAGGTTCAGAAAACCCAGGTCTCAAATTCAGGTTTTCTGACTGAGTCCAGTGCTTTAAAAAATATCTTGGAGATCGAAATACAGCTGTTTTCCATTTTTAAAAAATGGTCATGGAAACACAAACTGACAAAACACAGGAAATGGAGAGTCTCTACTTGCAATTAAAAAAAAGAGAAAAGAAACACCTTTACTGAATTACTTGATAGTAAGGTCCCTCTAGTCCACTTAAAATCATAATAACTAACATTTCTATAGTACTTACTATATTCCAGGTACTGTGCTAAGCACTTTACAGTTATTTTCTCATTTGATTTTCACAAAAACCCTAGAAGGTAGGTGCAATTATTATCCCCATTTTATAGAAGAATAAATGAAGGTAAACAGAATTAAGTGCCTTGCCTAAGGTGACACAGCTGGTAAGTGCCTGAAGCCAGATTTGAACTTAGGTCTTCCTTACTCCAGGCCCAGCAATCAATGCACTATGCCACCCCATTGCAGTAAAACAGTATTTCTGGGGGCAGCTAGGTGATGCAGTGGATAAAGCACCAGCCCTGGATTCAGGAGGACCTGAGTTCAAATCCGGCCCCAGACACTTGACACTTACTAGCTGTGTGATCCTGAGCAAGTCACTTAACCCTCATTGCCTTGCCAAAAACACAAACAAAAAACACCACAATATTTATTTTTTCTTAATCATAAAAGTATTTTATTATTTCTAGTTACATGTAAAGATAGTTTTCAACATTTGTTTTTATAAGATTTCTAGTTTCAAATTTTTCTCCCTCCCACCCCTCCTTCTGCCCACCCCAAGACAGCAAGCAATCTGATATAGGTTATATCTGTACAATCACATTAAACATATTTATGCATTCGTCATGCTGTGAAAGAAGAATTAAAGCAAAAGGGAAAAACCTCAAAAAAGAAAAAAGTAGGAATAGTATGGTTCAATCTGCATCTAGATGCCACAGTTTTTTTTTTTCTTCTGGATTTGGAGAGCATTTCCCATCATGAGTCCTTTGGAACTATCTTGGATCATCGTATTGCTGAGAAGAGTCAAGTCTATCACAATTTATCAACACACAATGTTGTTAATACTGTGTACAATGTTCTCCTGGTTCTGCTCATCATCAGTTCATGCAAGTCCTTCCAGGTTTCTAAAACAGCATTTCTTTTTTTTTTCTTTCTTTTTTTTTTTTTCCGGGGCAATGAGGGTTAAGTGACTTGCCCAGGGTCACACAGCTAGTAAGTGTCAAGTGTCTGAGTACAGATTTAAACTCAGGCCCTCCTGAATCCAAGGCCAGTGCTTTATCCACTTCACCACCTAGCAGCCCCTAAAACAGCATTGCTTATTGTTCCCTAGGGACCCTATTTAGGGTTTTCTGGAACGTGGTTTGCCATTTCCTTCACCAGCTCATTTTATAAATGAGGAAACGGAGGTAAACAGGGTTAAGTGACTTGCCCAATGTCACAGAGGTAATAAGTATTTGTGACAGGATTTGAATTTAAGTCTTGCTGAGTCCAGACCCAGCAATCAATCCACTGGTGTCACCTAGTTGCATAATAACAGGATGCAGTTTTTGTTGTTTTAGCTTTTCTCAGGGCTATGATTTGATTTGTAAAAAAATTAACTGACACACAACTTTTTAGAAACACAACTATTGTTCAAGTGTGGCACACCTGTGGTGAGAGGCAGCATTGCTTAATGGACAAATGGTCAGTTTTAAAGTCAGGAAGACCAGGAAGTTGTGCTTCTGACTCCAACTGGTTTATGCTCACAAGTAGATTACCTCTCAGGACCCCAAGCAGCTCTCTAAGATGAGAATTCATTGGTCAGCACTGATGGAGATAGCTTCCACACCAGGGAAATAACAGGCCAGAAACAAAATCAATAACAACAAAAAAAAAAGCCACCTGAATTGTAGCTAAAGGACAGCTTGACTGTGTAATATCTTAATGTTCTAAAAGCCTCACTGCATTTTCTAAAAGTGCCCGATTTATATCTAGGAAGTTACTTATGTGCCTGGAGAACGTGGCTTGGCATGCAGGTGAAGCACTGTGAGAGAAAGGGAAATCACAAGGATTCACGGTGGGAAGCAAACAATTAAGGCAGGAGCAGAGATATGATGGACAGACAAGCTTGCTTGATGAAACTGAAGGTTGGAAATAGAATGAAAGGAAGGTTGGAAGAGGAGGAAAGAGCAATGAGAGATTTGTCTGGTGTTGACATAGACGGTTAGGTTTATCTGGGGATATCCTTTCGACCCCTTTTGTTAAGGGGTTTTTAGACTTTGTGAGAAATGTTTGCCAGGACATAAGAGGGTTCAATGAGTCTGTTTGATTTTTTTGCCCTCAAGGAAACAAGCTGAACAGTGCCTGCTTACAATATGTTAATCAACATAAAAGAAATAAGTCGACCAAATAATGTAGTGACTTGCAAATGAAGCATTATTATTCTGTGACTGGCAAAAACGAAAATATTTTTATTTAATTTATTGCCCTGTATTTATGCTTCATACTTCATCAGTTTTTGAAACCCACTGGTATGACATTCCATCATTGGACTAAGAGTTGATCCCTGTGAAAGAAAGCCAGAGCAACTTCCCAAGGGGGTTTGAAGTCCATTTTGACAAGTTTAAATTATCTGGGAGAACGGGAGGAGAAAAGTCTTAGCATAGAGTTGTCCAAATGATAGATAAATAGGGAAATATGTAGATCAGGTTAGTAATTCGTCCCATTCATTAAAATTTCCACTTAAAGTCCTAGTTGAGGCATTTGTACTTGCAGACAGGACTGCAAAAAGACATACAGCAGAGAATAAAATACTGAATTAATTGGAAAGCAGATTGGGGAGTGAGGACACCTGGGTCTGACTGTATTTTATCACTTACTAGATGATGTATGGCCCTGGGCACATAGGCATTTCCTGTTTATGATACTCAGTGCCTATTTGTACAATGGACTAGATGATCTCTAAGATCACACTCAGCTGTGGGTTTTTTGGATTCCTCTTATTGACAAAAAAAAAAAAAACTCAGAAAAAATGCCCAAAGAATTGAATGCATTACTGTAATTTGCAAAACTCAATTCTTCTCACTTCCACAAGCTTTTTTTGTTGTTGTTAATGTTTTTGGGGGGTGAGGCAATGAGGGTTAAGTGACTTGCCCAGGGTCACACAGCTAGTAGGTGTCAAGTGTCTGATTCAGGATTTGAACTCAGGTCCTCCTAAATCCAGAGCCAGTGCTTTATCCACTCCACCACTTAACTGGCCCCACCATAAACTTTTTTGTAAGCACCTACAAGGTTCCAGGTAGAATGACATAGCTGTTATAGAGCTGGTCTTGATCAGGAGGATCTGATTTTAAAGTTCTACCTCTGACACATACTGACTGGTTAAGTGACCCTGGGCTAGTCATTTAACCCATCACTACCCGTGGGAAAAAATTCTCAGACAGTAGTTGAAGACAAGGTGAGGATCTGCATAGGTTTGGGACTTCTTCACAGGGAGGATGAAATCACAAATCCAGTCCAGAAGAATGTATTAGGCAGTATGCTAGCATACAAGGCCAAAAATTAGTCTCTCTTCTCATTTAGTGCACCTTGATGAATGTGAGCTTCTTTGTTTCATCACTTTCCCCCCATACCCTCAAACTGGGGTGTTAATTTAATATTAGCTTAGTCATATGATAGAAGGATAAAAAAAGAGCTGGATAATTTACCACCTAAATGCTTTATTTTTTTTTTTAAGTGAGGCACTTGGGGTTAAGTGACTTGCCCAGGGTCACACAGCTAGTAAGTGTCTGAGTCCGGATTTGAACTCAGGTACTCCTGACTCCAGGGCTGGTGCTCTATCCACTGCACCACCTAGCTGCCCCCTAAATGCTTTATAAACATAAATATGTGAAGGATCTCTGGTTTCACAGCTTTATTGTTTAAAAAAAAATAAGGGAGCTATAGGCAAGAAATAAAAGATATTTTTATACTATGCTAATGGAAAAAAATAAAATTTCACTGAAAAAAATGAAATAATTTTTTTTAAAGAGTAAGCTTCTTAGGAGAAGAAAAAGGAACTTATTTTTATGACAAAGTTAGTGTTTGAACAGAAAAGAAAGGAAAAGTAATATACTGGCTCATATTCAAAACTGTTTAAATTTCATTAATACATATATGATAAGCAGGTACTCTTAGAACAGGCTCATTTCACTTGCCCAAGTAGCTCTCCCCAATTCAATGTTCAGTTGGCTCTTTCTAGAATTCTGCTGTTGCTGCTAGAAAGGATTATAAAAATACAATTTTAAGGTGAACCACACATCTTTCTTCCTCTCAGTCCACTATAATTGCTCATTGCATATCATCAAAGTGCAGAATCAAAAAGTTTTGCAAATGACTTGATTTCCTCCCCAGCCCAGTTGATGGGTAGACTCTGACCAGTTGCTCAGGGTGTTCGTGTAATATTAGTGGGATGACTGAAAAGGTCACAATTAATATCTGAATTGGCAGGATGATTATATTCTTGCTGGTGGGATATGTTGCCCAGGAGACCTTTGCAACTGGCATATGGCGATCTTTTACAAGGAAGTAAACAGTAGATTTTTTTTCTAAAGGACATAACCCCAATTGCTTCTCTCAAAGAGACACCCTCGCCATTATTATAAATATTTTATAACTGCACACAAAGCTACTTACTATAGCCAGAGTAACAAAGTATTTATTTTTATTTTATTCTTCTCTCCTGCTGCTATCCTATAGGTATTCCATACTTACATGACAAATAAGTGAAGGGCCAGTCAAAGAAGACAGGGACCAATTATTTTCATTAGTCAATGAATACAGAACAAGAAGTAATAGGCTTAAATTGCAGCAAAGAGCAAGCAGACTAGTAGGCAAACTTTTTCAAACTAATAGAGAGGCACAGCTAGGTGGTGCAGTGGATAGAGCACTGACCCTGGATTCAGGAGGACCTGGGTTCAAATCCAGCCTCAGACACTTAACATTTACTAACTGTGTGACCCTGGGTAAGTCACTTAACCCCAACTGCCTCACCAAAAACAAAAACAAAAACAAAAACAAACTAATACAGAAGACCTGGGGCTTTCTCCTGGAGGGTCAGAAGTCTATGTGATTAAAAGCAATAGAAACTATCTAAGCTAGTTTTGATGGAGATCCAGATATCAAATGCCCCTATTGCTGGCATAGTGGAAGGTTGTCTCGTGTCAGTCTCATTTCCCAAAGGCTCTGGACCTGTCCTATGTCTTGCTTTTAGTGGGTAAGAACAGAGAACCACAGAAATGAAAGGCTTCAAAGTGGTCATTTGTCCATTTCTATATCTCTAGATGTCCCAAGAAGAAATATGTGGTAGGACATTTACATTAATAAGTTAAAGATGATTCAAGTTTTTTTAAAAGTGATGTTTTACATTCTTAACAATAATAGGTTGACCCAAGAATGTAGTTAGAATTCACTATATATGTAATTATATAAGTAGATTAATTGTGTCCATTTTCTCTTCCAGAGTTTATATCATTGTATTAGGTACTTGGAAGTATGTGATCAAGATTCAATATCATCTTTTCCCTTGTAGGGCTTACACTCTAGTATGGAAAATAAGACCAATATAAGATTTTACGAACTATGGAACTCTACTACCGATAAGAATAGATTTCGTTTTTTCCTTTAATATTCTTCAAGCTTCTTCCTTTGTGTATCAACAAATCGTGCAATTATCACCTTCAAAGTAATTTTAAATTCTGAACTAGCTTTGGCAACAAAAGGTGATTTCCTCATTGAAACACTGCCAAATTCTGTTCAGTTTTCTACTGCAAAGCACAAGTAACTTCCTAGAGTTGATGATTCTTTTATTGTAATATTATAATCTATCTACTCAGGAGAGGCTGCATGGTATAGAAGGCTAGCCTCAAATCCTGCTTCTAACCCATTCTGGCTCTGTGAAGGACAATCCATATCCCTAAAATGACAAGTCACTGAGGACTTGCCATTCTGCACTGGTAGAGAGAGTCTATATCCTAGAAGTTCCCCACATTAATGAAATCACTGGTCTACAGACCCCTTTCTCCAACTGTCCAATTACAAGCTACTTACCTGAGGATGTAGCCATGAAGAACACCATTATGTTCAGTTTCAGGGGGTGGCTGCCACTGGACCATGATAGACTGATTGGTACGCCCACTGGCCACTATATTTTTAGGGGGGGCACTGGGAGGTTCTTCAGGTAACATCAGTCTAAACACAAAAGAAGAGGTGGGAGAAAAGAGTTGTCAGGAACCAAACAAAGCATCCACATTTTCATTCTATATTTTCCTGAACAGTGCTTACTTTTAAAAGGTGACAAGAAAGGGAAAAACACAATGCTGATCAAACAGAGACTACATGCATGAGATAGTTACAACAAATCAACATAATCGAAAATCAGTTAAGCAAGCACAAGGAAGACAGCTGAAGCAACCTTATTCTGTCTGAATCACCCAGGCTCCCTCAGCCCTTTAAAAAGATTACAAGCCTGAATGAGCCAGAGTACAGGGCTAGAATCTGGGACTCCTCCTAAATTGTTTTCTTTAGCCCTTTCAATATTTTTCATAGCAAACTCCCACATTTTGAAAAAAAAAACATTTAACTATTAACTATTCTGCAATTCAAGCACATTGAAAGCTCTGATTTTAGGGAGTACATCTGAAATCTGATGAAGCCATCTTTCTTAAGTCTCATCTGAATGAATTTCCAAAGTGGCCTTCCAGAGGTCGGGTGGGTGCAAGGGCCATTCTTGAGCTAACCACTATAACTTAAACAGTGGAAATCACTAAGCCTCCCATACAAAACCCTGAATATGGTTGACTTTCTGAAGATGTTGGCCTTCTCTCTGCATTTTGCTGATAGAATAGCTAAAGGACATTAAAGGCCAATAGGCTCTTAATTTTATGTTGTCACTAGGTCTCTGTATCAAATAGTTCATTCACACACAATCACTATGTACATAGCATGACGACATTGTTGCTATTTCTTTTCAATCTAAAGCAAGTCTAAAATACATATGCATTTTCCACTTGTACTCTTATATTCTCATTTCCCTGCTTTCTTTACACAATTTTTTAAAAGAAAATGTTATTGGGGATTATCTCCATTATTTTCATTCCTTTTCTAAATCTAAATGTAGGATTTCTTTAAATGCATTTTTAAATTCAGCTCCACCAGCTTTGAATTGTCGAGATTAACTTTTGCCATACATACCTGCTTGTTTCTGCACTGTGTTGGCCCTTGCCCACCTGATTGACAGCACACACTCTGAACTGGTAGGTACGTGCTGGAGTGAGGCCACTGACAGAGACACTAGTTATCTCTGGATCAACATTAGATAAATGTACCTTCCACGGGGAATCTAGTGGAATGACCAAACAAAAAAACAAAAAGATCACAAACACAAGACAATGTAAGTCAATGATTGACCATTAAGCAAGAGAACTTTCAGTAACACAAAAGTAATTTTAATTCAACTATACTAGTTTAAACTTGCTTTTCCCCCCAATATATAACGAGAAAAACTTTCCTATTAATTCACACGGTTAGGCAGATTGCTTATTTGTCTCCTAGAAAGGGATGCTGCACATGTCACTGCATAATAAATAAAAACTATATTCATTAACATTTTAATAAAAGAGGAAATGAGCATGATAAAGACAGATGGGCTGTGTATTTCACAACCCATCTGTTTGGCAGTCCATTATAGCACCACACCCATGAGTGGCTTTGGCTGAAGAGATGTAATGAATTTCATAGATAGTTTGGAATATCTTTCCATCCAGCTTTCAAGCAGGTGTGGAAGAGTGACTCTGTCAGCCAAATCATATCTTCACTGCAAGGCTTCAGAAGATTCTGCTGGGTATTCTCCATCCCTCTATGTTTTCTGCAGAGCTTAAGCATCATTTTCAGTCTAATCATTTCTTAGAATGAACAGGACCTGGCAAAACTTCAAGCTCCCACTGTCAGTTCCCATTCTGATTTTCTTTGATACTTCACGTTCACTTTCAAGTTATTGGTGAAGTGACATGGGGATAAAACATAGAGAGTAGCAACCAAATCTGCCTTTCCATCTTTCCAAGGTAGTATAAAATAGTCCCTTTGCCTGTGCAATGGTCACAGGAAGGGGACATTGGAATTTCATTATAGGATTGGGGCTATGATTTGAGAAACTTGCTTAGTTTTTAGACAATCCCAGCTGTGTTCATGAACCACACTCAAAATCACACCCGCTTCTCAAAATAACCTTAAGACCTAACCATGGGTTTTCACAACATGTCTATTCCTGTGAGCTCATCAGAAATGCATTTCTGCCCCATACAGGTCAACTAAATGGAGCCACACACTGCTCAAAAATTAAAATGAGACATTTTAAATGCAAAACTCTGTTAAACTTCACACAGAGATATAAATCACTAATTCAGTGTTTGCTAGCTAGATTCTTTGACAAGAATTTAAGTTACTCTGAGGCACAATGCCAATTGAGCTACAAAGGTTGTATCTTTTTAATTATTCCAAGTAAATTGATTCCTTAAAATGGTTTCTGGAAGTAGAATCTTCTGAACTCGCTGGACTTTACAATACTATTTGGGCTTTCATTTTCAGTTTTATGAGTAATCCAGTTTCAACCTGATGAAGACTTTCACAGATGCCATTAGAGGGGGGGAACACTATGTGTGATATTAGCTTTTATTTTCTTTTATTTTTAAAATAGTTTTATTCCCCTTAAGTTCCCCAAATTATATGATACAAAATAGTTTTGTGCTAGTCATCTGATTATCAAGTGATAGCCTGTTTGTCTCTCACCTGTGTACTGACATGGAAAATAACATCCATTAGGGCAACAAGGGATCCAGGCAACACTGGGCAACCACAGGCATTATAAATTTATTTCTGGCCATTCTCAATCTACCTGGGAACTTGGGTTTACCTGTGCTTAAAAAAAATTGTACTATAGAATTTGTCATTATCTAGGCTTCACAAAGAGAAAGAGATCTGAGTGGATGCTCCTGACAGTCTATAGAACAAAAACTTACTTTAAAACTTTAACAGATATATGAGTTTATCAATGTGTACATTCCTCCATTGGGAAATCATCTATTCCTTCTCATCCTGTGATATTCTTGCCCATATTTTCGAATAGAGCTTATAAAACCAAAATAGATGAATTCCAGATGCCTTCCTCCACTTTTTTTTGTTTTTTAACTTTTTGTGCATATTAGTGTAATTTTCAAGATTGCTGTCTATTGCTCCTTATACTTATTATTTGAGTGGACACCTAGGAAGAGTTGCACCAGATCGGGTAAATATTGGAGTGAAAGTAGTGAAACATTATTATAAGATATCAAGGAAAGAGGAAGACTTCAAAAGAAAAAGTAACAGATGCAGTTATTCTCCTCAAATGGTGATTACGAAAATTTTAATACCTACTAGATCATATATGTCCCTTCTTATCTTAATCAACTTTCTATGAGAATAATCTCTATGTATCTATGTATCTATCTATCTATCTAAAGGGCATCTCTGATGAAAATATTAGAATGCATAGTTTTTTTTTTCCTGTAAGGATATTTATTTATTTAAAATAATATTTTTCTCAAATAACATTTAAAAACAATTTTAACATTCATTGAAAAAATTGAGTTCCAATTTTTTTTTCTCTTTTCCTCACTCTCCTCCTCCCTGAGATGGTAAGCAGATTGATATAGGTTATACATGTATAATCATTAAAAACATATTTCCATATCAGTCATGTTGTGAAAGACACAGACCTAAACACACACACACACACACACAAAACCCCTCCATCCCCCCGTGAAGAATAATATGATTAGATCTGTATTCAGACTCTATTAGTTCTTTCTCTGGAGGAGGATAGCATTTTTCGAGTCCTTCAGAACTGTCTTGGATTATTGTATTGCAGATAATACCTAAGTCATTCACATTTGATTATCATACAATATTGTTGTTACTATATAGAATGTTCTCCTGGTTCGGTTCACTTCACTTTGAATCAGTTTGTGTAATTCTTTCCAGGTTTTTATGAAATCAACCCACTCATAATTTCTTATAGCACAATAGTATTCCATTACAATCATATACCACATTTGTTCAGCCATTCCCCAACTGATGGGCATCCCCTTAATTTTTAATTCTTTGCTACTACAAAAAGAGCTGCTATAAATATTTTTTGTACAAATAGGGTCTTTTCTTTTTTTATATATCTTTGGAATACAGACCTAGTATTGGTATTGTTGAATCAAAGGGCATTTGTAGTTTTATAGTCCTTTGGTTATAGTTCCAAATTGCTCTCCAGAATGGTTGGTTCAGTTAACAATTCCATCAACCATGCTTTAGTAATGCATAACTGTTTGCAAGTTATTTTCTACAAAATACTATATATTTATGACAGTCCCTCAGTGAAGTGAGAAATATATAAATACAAAATCCCACTGTATTTATTGTTTATTGACCACCAAAAAGTATTTCACTCAGTAAAACAAAATTCAGCCTTAAAGGTTCTCCTACAGCAAAGAATCTTTCGTGCTTGCCAAATGCAACCAAGGAGATTACTTTGTTTCATAATCTTCTACTTATAAACAAGATGGGCATCAAACAGGGAGACATGAATTTCCCAAAAGTATTCACCACTCTGTGGATCTTACATAGGGTCCAAATGAAAGAGTCCTTTCCTATAACGGGTGAGTTCTCAAGATGCTCCTGATTGGTGACAACATAGTGGTGATTTAATAAAGCCTCAAAATATGACATGACCTCCTCAATGAGATCAGTCTAACAATCTATTTGGGAAAAATAAATGGATAGAAATGCCTATTATCCAAATTGTAGCACATAATTGAATAGTCAGTTCAATGAATCAGTAAATCAGTACATAAATCTAGGTCAGGCACTGATGATGGATAGTGTGCTAGCTCTGGAAATGAACAGGAAGAAGAGAGCAGTCTGGAATTCTTTGGGAAAGAGTAGAGCTTTAACTATAGTAAGCAGCACCCGTACACACAATTTTTAAGATCAGAGTTCTTCCAGTGGTGTTTGGTGGTGAAGAGTCAAAAATGCAGATGACCCATAGGCCAATGTAGAGACATGTAATGGATGCCCATAGCTGTAACATATTTCCAAAAACCTAAGTGTAAGAAGTACCATGTTGGATAACTTCCAGGAAATATACACTTCTAGCACAAATGTATGCTAGGATAAAGTCACTCATTACTCCTGATTTACCTAAGATTAAAATATTTGATGAACTTGTAGAATTACTAAAAGCATACTTATTAACACCATTAATCATTATTTGAAGTTATATTTCACAAATATGATTAACCATATCATGAAGATATCATTATATTTGATGCAGAACTAAGTCATCTGTTTCAACACCACAACACTGAGGATTTCTTAGATGGAATATTACAGGGCCATCATATGTCAATGACCCTCATATGTATTATGACGAAGTCCTCCAACAATGCTTCCTTAAAGAACCAAACTTAACATTTATAGAGGTTCAAGCAAAGGGTTCTATCGCATAAACCTAAATCACTATATAGATATAGATGGAGATATAGATATTTTATATTTAAAGGATATGTACAAAAGATAGAAGCAAAAATCCCGCATTTAACAGAGGGTAAATATAAAATAGTTATAATTTCATAAGAGTATTCTCAGGAAAACTAAGATTTAGAATCAAATCAGTGAATATATTATGAAGGAAAATAAAATTGGGCTTTTTAAAGCTATGTTGAAGAAAGGAATACTAAGGAAGGTAGAGGCCCAATGCTTATGTGAATGAGACAATGACAACAGAGAGAGTAAAACCATGTAACTTCTGTTTGGCTTCCATTTTTTTTTTGGTAAAGAAGAAAGATCTGCAAATTGTAAAGAACAGTTTTGAAAACTAAGATGAAGAGATAGAAATAATGGACAAGGTGCCTGTCTCTAAGTGAAATCAAGTCATTTGAACCAGACATTACTGGTTAGTGAAAGAACTTTGAGATGTTTCACTGAATACTTGTCAGTGATGTTTGAGGAGTGATGAACATTGCTCTAATTTTCAAAGAAAAAAAGAGAGAGAAAGAGAGATTCTAAAACCTTTAGGTCAGTACATTGATATAAATTTTTAGGAAAAAAATCTGAGATGTTTTAAAGGGACTGTGAGCATTTAGAATGGAAAGAGGGAACTAATATGAGTAAACATTAAATTATTAAGCTCAAATCGTGCCACACTAACTTCATCTTCTTTGTCACAGGGATATTAAAGAAATATATACATAGTATACCTGGATTTTAGCATAGCCTTTAACAAGGTCTTAAAAGAAATGAAATACTCAGACCCAAAGAGTGTTGGGTTAGATGGATTAATGGATTTATGTCAACCTCAAGGGAATCCTCAATTGGAATGCCATAAAACTCTGTTCACTGCCTGTTTCAGTTCAACATTTTAAGCAGTGTGTTAGATAAAGACAGAGGTAGCATGAATGCTTATCAGATTTGTGTATGGCATATGGTTGGGAATGATGGTTAATAAACTGAATGGCAGAATTAGATTTTGAAAAGGCTAACAGAAGTAAACATTACTAGTGAGAATTTGTTGTCTTACATTCAAGTTCAAAAATCAATTGGGATAATATGGAATGGGATATGGTTAGAAACCAGTTCATGTGAAAAAAAAGTAGGCTTGAAGAAGAAAAGCATTGAATCTGGAATCATAGGGTCTAGGTTCAAAAACTAGCTCTGCTACTTATGACCTATGAGACATTGGACAAGTCATTTCCTATCTCTGAGTCTCATTTTCATAATCTACAAAATAAGAGAATTGGATGAAATGATGTCTAAGGGGGAAGAAAGAAACTTATTTTGCTTAACTCCACAGGTCACAATTAGGATTGTTAGATAGAGGCAGATTTTGGCTCCTACATAAGAGAGAACATCCCAATGATTATAGTAGCACAAAAACGAAAAGGTGGTTTGGGAGACAATAAGGACAAAAAACAACCAAGGGAGATTATGCTGATATTTTACTTGCATATTAAAGATTCAGAATACACTTCTTACTAGAAGAACCACCTTTGGAGGGTATGCCTTTTAAAATCAATCAGAAATAAGATAAAAATCTGTTATAGTAGTTCCTATCACCTGGTATCAGGTGGTTATTATTATTCATGTGAGTGTAAAGCCCTAGATTTGCATCACATTCAGAGTGTCACTGCTAATATACTTCTGAATGCTCCAGTATTTGGAAGAGTATGCCTAAATGGCCATATGTGCACACTGATGCACTGGTAAAATCATCATTGGCCTAGCAATTCTGAGAAACAAGTTGGAACTGTACACAATGGTCACTAAATTATGCATTTGACCCAGTGATGTCACTAATAGGCAAAACCCGAAAACCCAAAATAAACCTTGAGAGATCAATGAAAGAGAGTAAAGGCTCATATGTAAAAGAAATTCTGTATTCCATATTTTTATATCTATACCTACAGCAGTACTTTTCATTGTAACAGAGAATTAGAAACTAAGGGAATTCCCCATCAAATGAGAAATGACTGAAAAAATATAATATATGAGTACAATGAAAAATTATTGCAGCTTAAAGGATGAAAAAAACCTGAGAAGTCTTCTCTGATCTAATGCAGAGTGAAGTAAGAACCAGGATAGTACTTTATATAGTGATAACATTGTAAAGAAAAATACTTAAGAAATACTTAAGAACCCTGATCAATCAAAGAAACAGCCATGACTCTAGATGACTAATGGAGCATGCTTAAATAAAGACTGACATTTTTATCCAATGCCAATCTATGAGTTTGTTTTACTTGACTATGCTTAGCTGTTACAAGGAACAGCTTTTTTAAAAATGTAATTACGGTGTTTAATAAGAGGAAAGAAGGAAATAAAGAAAAGAGTATCTTTGAAGCATTTAAAATTTTTTTCAGTTGTTTTTTAGTCATGTGCAACTCTTCATGACCCATTTGAGGTATTCTTGGCAAAGATACTAGAATGCTTTGCCACTCCTTATCTAGCTCATTTTACAAATGAGGATATGAGGCAAACAGAATTAAGTGACTTGTCCAGGGTCACACAACTAGTATGTGTCTGAGGTCAGATTTGAACTCTGGAAGATAAGTCTTCCTGTCTCCAGGCCCACACTTCTACCTACTCTGTTACCTAGATTCTCCTTTTTAAATGTATAAGAAGAGAATAGAAGAAAATTACAAGGGAAACAATGGTGAGCCGAACAGCTTAGTACATTTAATTATCTATCTATCCCATCTATCATCTATATCTCTATCTCTCTATCTATCATCTCTCTATCTATCTATATATCTATCTATAGTTATGGGGTTGGGACATATCAAAGAATTTGAGACTACTAAAGTTTAAATTGGTCCATTGGCTAAAGGACAAACACCTTGAGAAGTAAGAGAGAGAAGCCCATTCGGCATCGATGCTGCCTGATCTGTACAAGGGGACAGAGATAACTCCAGGAGTCCTCTCATTCAAGCCTTCACTCAATCTTTCCCCACCACCAAAGAGAACTTTCCATTGTCAGATGGACATTTCATCTGGTCACTTCATCTACCATCTATAAAAGCTTTTCCTTTCTCCTGTTGGAGGAGATAAGGATCTCAGAGAATCACATCTCTGAAACATCTACCCTCAAGAGAAGTCCTTGACTTCTCTCTTGGTCTCCTTTCTCTAGCACCTAAATAAAAGATTATTTGATTTTAAGTGGATTTGTGTATGAGAGGGTGTGATTCTTTAAAGAGGAATACCTAAGGACCCCCACTCCCACCCCAACCAATTTCTCCAGTGACATATATGTTATGGGGGAAATGGGGTACGGGGTTTGGTTAGGGGTTGTGGTTCTTAGGAATTCCTCTTTAAAGGATTACACCCCCCCAAAAAAGAATTACATCCTCTTGCACACAAAAGCAGTTAGAATAAGGTGGTAGTTTATTTAGGGACAAGGGAAGGGAAGGGGGGGAGAGGGAAACCATGAAAGACATCCTTGGACTTCTCATGGGGAGATAGGCACAAAGCACATGGCTCAGAGGTGCCAATCTCCTCGAGCAGGAGACCAGCAGGTACTATTATAGGGGGTTGATGGGGGTGGACCATCTGCCTGTGGAAAGTTCCTTTAGTGAGGGAGGACCATCCTCCACTGGTGGTGGCTAGAGGAATTGGGTGAGGGGTGATCTCTCTTCAGGACACAAAGGCCGCAGCCACACCTAAACCTATCTCCCCAGGGGTAAGGGAGACCAGAATGAAGGGTGGAGGTCCCAAAGCTAGCTCAGTCCAAACTGGTTCCACTTATCTCTCTAGGGGTATCTGTCCTCTGGTTTAGTTTCATCAAGGAGAAGATTCCTTGATGTGCCCCAGAGAACTTCTGGGGTGCTCTGCAACCCATGACATTTATGTGTATGTATGTATTTGTATGTATGTATGTAGGTATGCATATATGGGTGTGTGTGCATGAACACACACACACACATATATAAAACTTTACAAATGTTTAAGACTTAAAGGACAGTTTATTTAATCTGTTACCTAGAGGAACTTAATCAAGAACAGGAAAGAGTAAGACACTAATAAGAACACCTTACATCCCTAAAGGTACTAATCACTACTGGTCTGTTTCCCAAAGTGATTCGATACCATTTGTTTACTGCTAGTGTAAACATCACTTGAGAGTGCTTAATCCAAGTATTTCGATCTAGTGAACAGTTTGATTTGACAATAGGGCCTATTAATCTCCTCTGCACCTTGGGGGCCTAACTCTGTTCTTATGCAGCATCAGTAGAATACTTTATTTATTCTTTTTCTTCTACTGGAAGATAAAAGATCTGGCAGGAAGAGAGATTAAACTGAAAACTAATATAAATGAACCCTATTCATCTCCTGGGCACTCTGATTTGTACAGAAAAGTGGTTTGGGAAGGATTTGCTTGTTCACTAGCCTGGTTTCAGGGAGCTTGTAGAGCATCTTTAAAATTTAAATGGCAAGTCTTCTCCTGACAATCAATAAACAAAACCCTTTAAAAGACTTTTCTTCCATTTCTCACAAAAGAGTCATTCAAGATGTTTGTCTTAGGGGGTAGACTATAGAGGAACCTTTGATAAAGGAAACCATTCCATAAAAATTTCAACACTTTCTTTCCTTTCTTTCAGGGATTATACTTGCTTCTCTGACCTAGAAAGCCTGGAGAAGTTGCTCAGTGACAAAGATTTTCCAGGTCAAACTATTAAATAAAACTTCTACTCAGAACAGACAGTGCTAATTTTTTTCACTTAGCTTAATCTCCTCAGAACATAATCTGTGCTCTGATGAGTATTCCACTGTAATTGTTGTTGGTTATAAAAATCCTTCTGGTTCAATATCTTCTCAAATGTCCTGGTAACTTTTCTCAAAATAATTTAAAATTCCACTGGTTTTCCCCTCTCAGTTCAAAATTATTCAGGTACAAAAAATGGTAATCAGCTCCAGACATTACAACTGTTTTGTTTTCAGCATTCTTTTTGATTGCCAAAAGGGTTCTATGTCTGTGAGAAATGGGTAGTTGTCTCCTCTCAATGTGGATATAACAGTCAGTCATACTCCCCCTGACCAGTTTGTAGGACAAAGGTCTCAGATCCCCTCCTCTCCCTCAGGTTAGCAAGGTCACATGGTTCAAGGAGCCCTGGTCTCAATAAGGTCTGCTCCAGAGTTGTGTCCATATAAGGAAGTATAAGGTCCACTCCTGAGTCATGCCCATACAAGGAAGAGGGGTGGGAATACTGTGTTCTGATTAGCTAGTTTTTGCATGTAGATTGTAACCCCGACCAGTGATGAAAAAGGGGAAGGTCCATTTGTGTTAGGGACTAGGGTATAAAACAGGGCCTGTGAGCCCCCTTTCTGGGCACCCACTAGCTGCACACTAGGGTGCCTCCTTCTCATGAGAAGAAAATAAAGCCTTTGTCACTTTGATGCTGAGTTCCTGAGAATTATTGAGGAGAGGATGGAATTTTCCCTCACAATGTCCATAAACAGGATTTTCCAAAATGGTACAGCTATGCAGAGAAATTTCATCAATTCTCTTTAAAGTGCAATAATGTTTATATTAAGTGCAATACATGATAAAGTTGGCAAGAATAAATTCAAAATGCTAAGTACTTAGTATTTGGGAGTGATTTTGTTAGTGGAGAAATGGGCTTAGAATCTCAATGCTGCTCCTTACTGTCTGTGTGGACTTGAGTCTCTGGGCCTCAGTTTCCCCATCAGAAAATAAAAAGAGTCAGACTAGATAGTCGCTAAGGTACCCTCCAACCCCAATAACCTCAGAACCCTAATATACTAAAGGGCCAGCATGGATCTGGCTCAATTCCAAGAATAGAAACCTAGACCAGGGCACCCTTAAGCAATAAAATACAATCTATCCTAGACCTGAGTCATCTTCCATTTCAGGGAATCCTTTATTCTTACAATCATAGCCTTTAGAGTTAAAAGGAAACTTGAAGTTAATTTATCCATGCCAATCCTCAGTTTATAGATAAGGAAACAAACTCAGGCAGGCTAAGAGAGTAGCTATAGGATCACATAGGAAGCTAGCATATTTGGAATGTACACCCAAATGCTCTGATGTCAAATCTAGGGCTCTTTCCACAATGCTGTGCAGGAAGGTAATGCCATTAAAAGAGAATAATTATTTGAGTGAGCAAGTGAGAGAATGTGTGTCATTCAATCAATAAACATTTATTAAGTACCTATATGTACTAGGTAGTATGCTGTATTGAGGATACAAAGAAATGCAAAAAAAAAAAAAATCCAGTTCCTGCCTTCAAGAAACTCCCAATTCAATGGGAGAAGGTCATGAAAAAAGGTAGGGAGAGGGAGGGTATTTAGTATGGGCATCTGATGAAGTCTTGGGAAATGATGAGATGGCTGCCATGGGCACCCTTCTTAAATGGACAATCTAGGAGTAGTTCTCCAATGTCTATTCTTCCCCCCTCTCCAGAGGGAGGGGAAATCCAAGGTTCAGGGGTACTGAGAAGGCATTAGTTTCAGAGCTGATGTGATATTACAGGAAGATGAGTTGCTAGAGACCATGATGAAGTCCTAGAGAGTAATCAGGTGAGAAATAGTGTGGGGGGGGTGGGGGGTGGGGGGATTACATGCCAAGTAGCTAATGAATGAATTTTGATTTATGTAGACAAAAAGAAACTTACTTATATAAGTCACTGTATTCCATACACCTATACTCTGAAGTTGCTTGGTATTTAATTCCTCATGTTAAAGGAGGCACACATTCATATGCTACAGTAAAGTGGAGGCAGATGCAATTACCCAGGAGGGCAATATTTACTGGATCCATAGAAATACCATTTAAGAAAATGAATGCCACTATCAGGGACTATACTGTGGATGAAATATCAAGTACTTTAGCAAATAAAGTGTCATTTGTTAGGTTCCATATAAAATGATAATACTAATAAGCACCAATAAATTAGTCATGTCCATCCACAGGATTTCTCACATGTTCACCTTATGACCAATGACAAATGTTTATAAGATGACTGGATAGGGTAAATTGTGACCACAAAACATAGAGAATCTAATTGTAAGGGATTAGGAAAAGCAGTCCTTTAGAAAATGGGAGCAGCCTTTAAAATCAACAGTGGGATTGATAGCGTTCCAAACCTCGTACCAATGTGAATACATTAATATCCAACTGGAAGACCACAGTGCCAAAAGTATGTGTCATTGTTAACATGAAGAATCTGAACTTCACATAGAAGCTTCATGTTTGCTTATTTCTATATTTGTAGTTGTTTTGGGGATGTATGTGAATTTGAAGATAACGTTGCACTCATTATTTTCAATGCCAGGCTTCTCACTGTTAGAGGAAGTTGGGTTGGACTTATGGTAAACCACCTGATGTCTCCTTGTTCTAGCAGCACTCAGTGTGAGACAGATGGAAATGACTTGAATGGCCACTGCCCCCCAAATAGGATTCTTTATGTGTCCTCTTGGTTGAAGATATCTGCTAGGCTCAAGCCTATAAGGATAATCTACCAGACCAAATGAGGCCACACATAAACTGGTCAAAGGTTTGTTGAGGGTTGTTTTTTTTTTTAATTTCCTCATCAACTACCCCACAGTTAGTTTTAGTCCTCTTAGCAGAGTTCAAGCTATTTAGAGGGTAAACAAAACATTAAAATGCAAATATTTCAAGACTGTGCATTTAAGACAAGCACCCCAGCTACTACCTGAGGTTAAGTGGAAAACAACTGCTCATATTCATATTCCAACACAGATTTCAAGAGGCTATTGGATATGCAAGTGCTGCTGGTTATTGCTCTCTAGCAAATACTTTAAATGTCAGTGTTATGTAGGGGAAAGAAAATGGGACTCTGAGACAGAAGGCATGGGTTCAGGTGCCAGCTCTCATATTTAATAGCTGGTGGGTCTATGGGTGAGTAACTTCCCTCCTATGACCCTCAATTTCTTGGTTATAAAATGGATCTAATAATGCCTTCATTTGTTATTCAAAAATTTATTAAGTATTTTTGGTATGTATAGCACTATAATACTAACTACCAGGGGAAAGATAACGTTTAAATAACACATTGTTCCTGTCTCCACAGAGCTTACAGCCTAACAGAATGGGATGGTTGTAAGGAAAATGCTTTGTATACTTTCAAGGGCTACAGAGATGTTACTGGTCCAGTTAAATCCAACAAGTATTTTTTTTTTAATATTTTATTATTTTTTTAATTTTTTGTGGGTCAATGGAGGTTAAGTGACTTGCCCAGGGTCACACAGCTGGTAAGTGTCAAGTGTCTGAGGCCGGATTTGAACTCAGGTACTCCTGAATCCAGGGCCGGGGCTTTATTCACTGCGCCACCTAGCCGCACCCCCCCAACAAGTATTTTTTAAGCACCTACTACGTGTCAAGTACTGTGCTAGTCACTGAAGGGACAAAGACACAAATAAAAACAGTTTTGGCATTCTAGGAGCATGGCAGGTAGTAATCATTTTATAAATGCTTGTGAATTGATTAATATCATACCCTTGGCCACTGCCTGGCCCTTCAAAATTATCCTGGCTTTTAGGGGTAGGATAAGGATAACTGAAGATATGGTAAACTAGAAGCCAGACACATTTCGTAGACCTGGTACTTTGTAATATCACTCCCACGGGAGAGCAGTGCTGCATTAAATATTAGTATTGTTCATCCTTTTAGGATAGTTAGTGTATTTATGAGTGGCTTTCACTTAATTAGTTTCATTAACAAATACCAGTTTTGAAAGAAATGGAATCAAATTGTGGGTTGGGGAATGTTTTCTCTAACAATATAGGGTATATCGGTAGTAAAAACATAAGGTTTTGATTCAGAGGATAGCTCAGGATCACTGAAAGATTAGTGCCTTTTCCAAAATGTAATCAAGCCCCCTCCCTCCCACTTACTCCTTTCCTGCCCAGTTCATTGTTTATCTCTAGTGTAGTCCATGTACTCAAAGACCAGTTTAATTAGTTATCCTTCCAACTGCATATCATAGTCTAAACAAGAGGCACCATTTGTCTGCTTGGTTTTTCCTGTGTGAATTGTTAGGTCAAACTCTCTTGAGTTGATTTATAACTAAAGACATGGTCCTATCGACATTTTAAGTAAAATAGATGGATTAGTTAAATGGAAACAACATAAAATTGCCATATGACTGGCACTTATCCACATGAAAAGTCTAGAAATTAAGATGTTTCTCCCTTAGAGCATGATCCCTGCAGTCCAGAAACAAATGGCTAATTATTACCTAATTGTTTCACATAGATTAGTTTGAAATAATGCAATACAAATAATACCAATAACAATACTAAATAACATTATTCTATTCATATTATATTAATAATGCTATAATAAATAATAATACTAATAATACTAAAGCCTAAAACGGTACTGACTTTTGAGCACCCCTATATTGGTGGATCCCTTGTATAGTGGACAGAAGGCTGGTCTTGGAGTAAGGAATACCTGTATTCAAATGCTGCCTCTGACATATAATGCCTACTTTACCAAAATCCCTTAACCTTTCATTGTTCTAGTCCACCTTGTAAAATAAGTTTGAATTGATAGCAATAGTTTCCATACTTATAATTCTCCAAACTAATGAAAGCACAGATAAGGACAAAAAATAAACTAGTGTAACTCATAATTCAAAGTGAGAATTCAAAGTAAGCAAACTATGTGATGGTTCATATGTTTGGAAAGCTATACATTCACAGATAGTCCTCTGACATGATGAATTGAATGGAAGGATAGAGGAGTTGAAGGATGAAAGGAGATGGGGATGGCATCATCAGGCTTTGCCAATACAGAACACATTTACATTACTCTTTATCTTCTTTTATAATCTCTGACCTTGCTGTTGTTGTTTTTTAATGGCCATAATAGTTTAAAAATTGTTATCATTCATTTCCTGATCCTTAGAGATTCAGACTATTATTTTAGTAATCCTCTTAATAAGTTATTATAGTTGGTTAGGTAGAATGTTCAACATGCAATTCTCTCCATAAAAGTTTCCTCAATTTATAGAGTTCATATGAACATCTATATATAATTACAAAACTAAAAAAAAAAGTATTTAAAAATATTATGCAGTTAAACTTTTGGTGGTATGACAGTTGAGTTAGTGAAACTTGGGCATGAGGAGCCTGACCTTTCAAAGATAGGTATGTCCAAATACAGAGATTTTTTTTTTCTCTCTGAGCTTATATAGGACCCATTTGGCTATTAGCGGATAGGTTAACAGAGAAGTTAGTCCCATGAAATGAATATACTCTATTCCCCACAATACATAAAGCAGTACAACAAAACCCTATGGAACAATCTAGTGTATCAAGTAGGAAATTACTTTTTTAAAGCTACGGGTTATACGGTCCTGGGACTTGAAGCTGTGTAAGAGGAATTTACTACAGAGTATGTAGCTATAATGTTATTAGAGAACAAACCACAACATTAGAAAGTGGCTAAGAAATCATCTAGAGGGACACGGCTTGTAGCTTTTAGTATGCCTGGGATGAATGAATGTAAACAGAACCAGGGTAGAATGACAAAATCTCCTGACCTGGACCCAAAAAATCTAATATTGGAAGAATAAGATGAAGTCATCTAGGCAGACAGGTCTGAAAGAACACTGGGAATTTGTTATGCCTGAGATAGAAAGCAGTCAAAGAACTCAATAAACTGCCAATGACATAAGAAATTGAACGTAGGCTGATATTTTCTAAGTTCTGATTTTATTTCAAAAAAAAATTTTCTACCTCTCCCTATTTGTAGACTATCAGCTACAATGCACTAAGAACAGTTTGTCAAGTACTTAGTCAAAAGCTGAGGTCGTCTGAGATGAGGAAAGATATTCTACTAAGGGACACAGTACTTCTGGATTTTGGAGAAGAGTATAGGGTTCACTAAGTTCACATTTCGGTTCTGGTGTCTGGAAAGATCATTCCTTTAGAAAAGTGGTGGCACCTGGAAAGCCTAGACTGTCAGTGTCTGAGCCATAAATTAACAAATGCTCAGGTTTTTATTTGTCTGTAATGTAACCCCAGTAGGTCTAGGGAAACTTTGGCTTAGGGAAATCACCCTAGAGTAGTGGGAAGGAGTCATAGAAAGTGCTAATTAGAAATCAGAGAATTTTTTTAGTGGAGATCTTTCAGATTATAGGGAAATAATGTAAGAGAATGCACTTCCTGTATCCTAAGAAGAATATGGGAAGAATACAACTGTAAGGTTCATATTAGAGCACAGGGTGCCAGAAGTACATAGTCCTCTGCTAAAGGGCAATGGGAACCCAAAGGATATTTGAGCCATAAGGGAGATGGAGAAGTGAATCTTTGAAAGTGTGAGCCCCAGGGTAAGTCACTCTGTTCAGAGATTCTATGAGGTGATTACAAGTTATTTCAGGATATATATGTGGATCTGCACAAGCTGCATAAAATCAGCCAAGTACCAGCTGCCAGTTGAGTTACTCTATGTGATAAAGGAAAAAATTGAGGAAAGAAATTGATATCTGGGTTCAGGTTACATGAATGAGTTTGTATATTTGTTACCTTATAATTCTATGTTATGTGTGATTAGATAACACAGGAATAATTCCTTAAATATCCATCTATCCTCTTCCCCTTGGGGCTAAAACACATACAATAATCTGTCTTTAGCAGATATTTTTGGCTCATTCATTCATTTTTCCTATATAGCCATAATTTTCATTTGTGGTTTATACTCTATGTCTCAAAAGGATTTAAGGCAGCATGCAAAGATAAAATATATTACAAAACAGTACAAAGAAACATAGAAATAATCTAAAAACAACAACAAAAAACCCCAACAACACAAAAAAGTTAAAGGATGAAAGAAATAGGTATACTGAACAAGCTGGATCAGATAGTTACACAGTGAATTAGCTTTGATCTTCTAGGCAGCAAAAGAAGAAAGGCAAACACTGGGACTTTTGTTAAGCATTTTTTTCACTCTGGATCCTGAATAAGTAAATAAAATGGAGCAAATATTATTGAAAGTAACATTCAATGTACAGAAATCCAAAGAAAAATGGAATGAAAATATTTCATGGTAATTATAGCATAATTATTGATAAGAGATACATATATACACATATAGTTTAAGACACTATTAAAACTTCTTGAAGCATAAAGAACAGTTTCTTTCCACTATGTTAAGGAAGACACTACAAAGTCCATCAACTTTTATGCATGTAATAGCAAATAAGAATGAAGATGCTTAACATATACTGTGACAATCAAAAACACTTTAAATCAAAGCAAATGAGTTCATGGAGCGAATGTGTAAGACTATCAACAGATTCTTCACTGGAAAAGACACTTATTGCACCAAAAGAGAAAAGGCAAGTTGAACTAATCGAAAATGTTCCATGAGAAGCAACACAGACTTTGTATCATAAATCCAAGTCATGTAAGGCTAACTGTTCCAACAAGACAAATCACACATCAACATCATTCAGGGCCTAGGCAGGCCATATGAGAAAGGCTATAGGACTCTAGTAGCTGAAGAAAAATTCATATCTGTTCTTCCACAAAGATCTACACTGATTCTTCAGACTTAACTTGTATGAAACACTAATAAAATTCAAGGAACATTCCAGACACAGCTTTGTAGTAAAGATATATGTTAACAAAACCAGTTAATATAAAGCATAGATTTTATTTAGAGAACTCCAAGTTGAATGGACACTTCAATTTGGATGTCATTCTGTCATCACAAACTCATTGTGTTTAAATTAAATCGATCATCTTTAATGCCCCAAATTCCCCCCTCCCCCCACCCCCAAGATCTTCATACTACTTTGGAGTTAGAGTTTTAATGTTTCAGTTCTGGAAGGGCCCTGTGAGGTCAGTCAGTCCAACTCTCTCATTTTTCATATTAGGAAATTTCGACCCTTTCTACATTGTCTCAAGTATATCCTTCCCAGGGCATCTAGGTGGCACAGTGGATAAAGCAATGGCTCTGGAAACAGGAGAACCTGAGTTCAAATCCATCCTCAAACATTTGACACTTACTAGCTGTGTTACCCTGGGCAAGTATCACATCAAAACAACAACAAAATTTTTTAAAGTATATCCTTCCCTGAATTCAAACATTCCCCAACTTCTGTCATTTCTTCATTCGTGATACTCACATCTATACCCATTTGACTGATGTTTCTCACATCTGTCCCTTTCCATTTTCACCATCCTAGTTCAGGCCATGACAGGCTCTTAACTGATCTTGGTCAGCACCATGGCCAGAGGTCATGGGAAGGCAACCACTTCCTTATAGTATTGTCTCCTCCTGTGAGAAAGCAAGATCTTTGACTGTAGGGAATGTGTTGCTTCTGTACTTGTATCCTGGGGGCTAAGTACAGTTCTTGACACAGAAAGTACTTAATACATGCCTTTTTATTTCATTTATACATACCATTTCAACCAATAAAATGTAAGCTCCTTTATGGCAGGGGCCATTTTCATTTGCCCTTGTCCCCTACTTAATGCTGTGTCTGGCACATCTAAAAGGTACTTTAAATTTTTTTTTAATTTTATTTTTTTAAGTGAGGCAATTGGGGTTAAGTGACTTGCCTAGGGTCACACAGCTAGTAAGTGTTAAGTGTCTGAGGCTGGATTTGAACTCAGGTCCTTCTGAATCCAGGGCTGGTGCTCTATCCACTGCGCCACCTAGCTGCCCCTTTAAAAGGTACTTTAAAAATGCTTGTCCAATTGAGTTGGATTAAACTGCCTTGCATCTTTCATGCTTCCTATGTTGCACTGTCACTTATTATTCTTGAAACAGGAAAATCAACATCCAGAGTAAATTGACTAATCAATGATAGTCAACAAATATCTATTGACTAGATAGACCGATTTGATGAACTTTTCCTCCCTGCTTCCTTATTAAGATTTTTACTGAAAAGGTCATAGTCACTAAATTCCTCTTCAATCTTTCCAACCTTTTTTCTCATCTTCCCTTTGTGTACTCTTCTCAGACAAACTCAACTACTCAATGTTTCAGCCTCAGGTACTTGCTAGCTCTGTGACCCTGGGCAAGTCATTTAACCACTGTCTGCCTGAGCTTCCTCAACTATAAAATAAGGATAATAACTTCTCAGGGTTGTTGTGAGGATCAAGTCAGTTATTTTTTCTAAAGTGCTTAGCACAGTGCCTGGAACAGGATAGACACTTAATAAATATTTCTTCTCTCCTTCCGTTTCTTCTCTAATCCTTCCTGGTTTTTCTGCTGCCTTTGTGTCTTTGTGCTCCACATCTTGTAAGATGTGTTCCCATTCACCTCAGCCACAGTTCAGTGAAGATGACACCAAACTTCACACCTTTGATATTGCAAAAACACTAAACTTCAAGAATAAAAAGCTTAAAGAGATAAGCAAACATGCTGATAAAGATGACCATTCACCATGACTTGTTTTTTTTCAGTAATACAAAGTTTACATTCATATAAAAAAGTAGCTCATGTACAAAATTCCAAAAATAGAAGAAATCCAAGTATCAGTCAATCAGTTTTATTAAGGCTCTCCTACATACATTGAGGCATCTAGGTGGTACTGTGGCCAGGGGCTAGGAAGACTTGAGTTCAAATAGGGCAGGTTATTTAACCTCTGTTTGCTTCAGTTTCCTTAATTATAAAATGGAGATAACACCACTTACTTCTTAAGGGATTTTTTTTTTGGTTATTGTTCAAACAAGATAATGTTTATAAAGTTCTAGGCACAGTGTCTGGCATAAAGTAGGTGCTATATAAATACTTATTCTCTTCTCTTCCCTCTGCTCCCCCCGACATACGCCATACACCATGACTGGTGCTGAGTATACAAGTATAGAAGCTAAAATAATTCCTATTTGAAATGAACTAATAATCTAATGGGAGAAGACAAGAAGTCCACAAAAATAAAAATTATATATAAATATGTATCATAAATATATTTTTTTAATTTAAATGCAAGGTTGTCTTATAGTAGCCATTTTTAACCTGGGATCCATGAACTTGCTTTTAATATTTTGATGATTTTACTTCAATATGATTGGTTTCTTTGTAATCCTGTGAATTTTATTTTCTGCATTTAAAAGCTTTATTCGGGGAAGAGGTTCCTATGCTTCACCAGACTGCTAAAGGGATCAATGACACAAAAAGTATTAAAAGCTCTTGTTTTAGAGGGAGGACAATAGTAGTTAAGGAATCAGGAAAAGCTTTGTACAGAAAATGGTCCTTGAACTGCATCTTAAAGGAAGAAGCATGATTACAGAATATCTATAATTTGCTTGAATTGGTCTTGGTGTACCATATGTCTGTTCTCTAAATCTATCCTTCCTCCTAATTTCTCTCTTTTATCCTCCCAGGCAAACAAGCAATATAACCTCTGAGACACAGTGATGGTAGTGGTAGTGGTGGTGATAATGATGATATGATGGTAGATGATGATGTATCACACTTAAAAGTTTACACAGCATGATCTCACCTGACCATTTAACTCATTTCACAAATGAGGAACCTGAGGCTCATAGAGATTGTCCATGTCATATAGCTTGTGTCACACATACGATATATCCCGTGCCCCTCTAAATTCTAATTTTTGACTCTTCATTATCTTTCATCCCATGATATCCAATCAGTTTGTGAGGTCTGCTAATTCTCCCCTGATAATATCTCTCATACCCACATTCTTCATTCAGTGGGAGATAGTTTAGGTCCTCATTTCTTCTCAACCATATAATAGCTTAACTGGTATTCTAGTGTTTCTCTGTCTAAACCTTCCTTTACACAGCTGCCTGATTAATCTTCCTAAAACATTTGCTGTTAATCATGGTGCTCCTATATTCAACAAGCTTCAGTGGCTCTTTATTGACTACTGGATAAAGTAAAAATTAGAGGTCCATAATACAAGGTCTTCAATAACATGTTTCCAACTTACTTTTCTAGCCTTCCCAAATACTGATATATAAGTAACAGGGAAAGGGAAAATGAAAATTATTGTGAAGTAACTTAACAAGGTGAACTATGTTATCCTCTATTATTTCCAATTATGAAATACACATCAATAACAAACACTATTTCCAATTATGAAATACTTATCAATAGCAAGCACTATAAGCAAATAAGCCTATATCTAGCTTGATAAGTAAATTGTTTATAATATTATTAGATTTGGAATAATCTAGTTTTTTGGTGGTTTTTTTTTTTTTGCGGGGCAGTGGGGTTAAGTGACTTGCCCAGGGTCACACAGCTAGTAAGTGTCAAGTGTCTGAGGCCGGATTTGAATTCAGGTACTCCTGAATCCATCCAGGTCTGGTGCTTTATCCACTGCGCCACCTAGCTGCTCCTGAAATAATCTAGTTTTAAAATTGAAGAATTTAAAAATAGGTTTATGTAATTTGGTTCTAGGGAAGCTATGTGGCACAGTGAATAGCGTGCTAGGCCTGGAGTCAGGAAGACTCATCTTCCTGAGTTCAAAACAGGCCTCAGTCCCTTATTAGTTGTGTGACTCTGGGCAAGTCACTTAACCTTGTTTGCCTCAGTTTTGTCATCTGCAAAATGAGCTGTAGAGGGAAATGGCAAACCACTTCAGAATCTTTTTTTGTTTGTTTGTTTTGTTTTGTTTTGAGGGGCAATGAGGGTTAAGTGACTTGCCCACCTAGGAAGTGTCAAGTGTCTGAGGCTGGATTTGAACTCAGGTACTCTTGAATCCAGAGCCAGAGTGCCTTATCCACTGTGCCACCTAGCTGCCCCCACTTCAGTATCTTTGACAAGAAAACCCCCAGTGGGATCATGAAGAGCTGGACATGACTGGAATGGCTGAACAAAAACAGCAACAATTTGGTTCTATTATTAACAAACATTTATTTTTTTTTTAAATTGAGATGTATTTAAATGCAAGAATGCCACTTATTTTTTAAAAAAAAATTATATCCCTGAAAACATGCAGATAGAGCATTGTGGTATAATAGGAAGAGTATTGGGCCTGCAGTTAGGAGGCTGGGGTCTGAGTCTTGAGTTTTATGCTCACTAGCTATTTTTTTAACCATGGGCAAGCCACATGGTCATTCTAAGTTCTATCCAGGACCCTTATATATAAAATGGGGATCATTATATTTGCATTCCCTATCTGTTATGGTTGTTGTAAGGAAAGTACTTTGCAAGCTTCAAAGAGGTATAGATACCTGAGCTTTGTTACTTATTGTTGTTTTGAATAGTTCAATGAAGCCATAAAGATCACCATCATTATTCTAATTATTATTATTTAGTACCATCAACTAGCTATTCATCAGCTCTCCAAATAAGTTATAGTCAGCTCTCAATTTATCCATGGTAATTATAGTCATGAATTGCATAGATAAATAAAATCCACAAAAATCCCCCCCACACACACACACACCTTCAAAAGAAGTTTATTTTAATGAATAGTTTCAACCTTTGGCAATGATCTCTTTGTCTCCTTGCTAATTCTTCTGGCTTTAAAAGGGCAACAGAATATGTATAGGAAAACTCCTCAGTAGCTCTTATTATACAGAGACATGCCTGAAGGGCAGAGCATTGTTTATTTATTTATTTACTTTGATTTTTCCTTTCATGGTTTTTACCCATGCCAGGAAAAATAGGAAGTGGACAGATGGCAATCCTGCTGAGCCTCAATTCTGTCCATTCTCTGACTTTTGCCTTTCCTGTTACTATTTCCTGTTTCCTTTTGACAACTAGTTTTTGTTGTTGTTGTTGTTGTTTTTTGGTGAGGCAATTGGGGTTAAGTGACTTGCCCATGGTCACACAGCTAGTAAGTGTCAATTGTCTGAGGCCGCATTTGAACTCAGGTCCTCCTGACTCCAGGGCTGGTGTTCTATCCACTGCACCACCTAGTTGCCCCTCCTGTTTCCTTTTACAGGTACTATGATCTCTTTTTACCTTTCCTTAAGTAACAGCTATCTTTTAATTTAGGGTCCTTCAAGGAGAGTAATATCTTGTCCCTTGTTCCCAGGTCTACAGTCTGTGGTAAAGGTTAAGGATTTTAAAAGCTCAAAAGGAATTCTGATCATTTTCCAAGGTGGTAATTTTTTCCTCTACTTACTGTTCTCAGACAGCTCCACAATGTAATAAAGCACAGGACTGTTTCCATCAAAGGGTCGAACCCAGGAGAGCATCACAGTGCGGCTGTGGGAAGAATTCAGGCTAGCCAGGAGGTTTTGAGGTGAATGAGGCAGTTCACTTAAAAAATGAAAGAAAAGAAACACACACACACAAACACATCAGAATCAATGAATTGTTCATTTTCCAGCTTAGTCTAGATAGACCTAATACATCACGCTGAAATAAATGGTGCCCATAAATGTATGATACATTGTCCAAAAAAGAAGGCCCCTTCTCATAAATTGCATTATTCACAATTCTTTGTTATTTATAAGATAAAATTGGTATTAAAGTTCCTAAAGCAGGCAAATAAACATCTAATGTTACTGTTATTTAATGTGGAAAAAGTCAATATTCCAACAGTATTTTTTAAATTAATGACCTAGTCAATATTTTTTTACACCTAGATTCTAGTAATACAACAGCAGTAAACCATACACACACAGCAAAAAAAACACGGAAGATATGATTTAATGCAAAATTTTTCATACTCAGGTGAGCAGAAGACATGACACTAACCATATAGAGTTGCTCATCAAAATTACCATATTTATTCTTAGGTAACAGAGTTCTTGGATTTATTGACAGATGAGATGTTATGCTGTCATTGGATGATGCCTTTCTCTTGGATAATGGAGATTTGGGGGGAAGGACTCAAGTAGAAAATCTAGTTAAAATGCTGGATAAAACAGTAAACCCATGAGAAATGCTATAAAACGGAAATGCAATTAAAATGTATATATTTGAAGAATAAATGTTGCTCTTAAGAAAAACTTTCCCTTGGATTTACTAGGGAATGGGTGGCAAACTCCTACTGCATTAAGCCACTGGTATTGCCAGCCCACAAATCACAACCAGTTCAAATCTAGTATTTAACCTTCACATTTTATAAATGTGGGAGCAAGAATTGGTTATGTGGCTCTTCTGGGCTGATGCATCTTAGCTAAATGTTGCCCAGCAGTGAGAGTAGAAGGGGTTATCTAGGTCTGACTCATTCCATCTACTAACCTGTCTTTGATTCTCTCCCAGACATCAATTACTGCTGACCCACACAGGTCAGAGCAAGAAGCCATAATTACACTTGATTCTTTAATTAAGAATGTACTCATTACCCTTTTAAATTTATTAAACTGCTACATGCTTACAGCCACCTAAGTAAAACAACGTTCTCTGACCCACGTATTTATTCTACTTATATTCTATTCTAATATAGATTGTGACTTTAATAAAATAAAAACAAATTGAGCTTGAGCTATATTCCTGTTTTCCCCCTCTAATCATGAATTGTTTTTAAATCAGAAAAGGAGCTCTTATTTCTATTTGAGCTTTTCAATAATCTAATCTTCCTTAGATTTCTGATTAAGCCCAAGGTAAAGAACATGCTAGGATAAAAATATTTGTTCTACTTCTCCTGTATTGGATTTTCTATTATTTTCCAATATAAATCGGTCTCATCTTCAACATAACAAAATTAAAATTACTGAAGTAGTAACAGCTGAATCCAAATTAGAAATGAAGAAAAAGTATATATCCCTGATAAATATATATATTGAATAGGAACTTCTCTTAAGCTATGTAACTTGGTGACACCATGAACATCAATTTGAAGAAACGAGCAGCTAATCAATATTCTGGGTTACTGTGTCTACATAAGAGATGTTTTTACTTCCTGAAGAAGCTGAACAAGTATAGTATATAGTCCCAGTTTCCTTTACTGTATAGTACTGTCATTATGAAGAAACAGCTAATATTTTGAGATCCAAGTTCTTGGACAGAGATATATTATCATGTGTATAAGGCTGAGGCTTGATCATTTAAACGAGCCTTTAAAAAATGGGGGGAAATGGTAAATGAAAAATGTCCTCACTAAGGAAGGGTAGAAGCAATTTGGATTAACAAACACATTAATGTTTTCTTAGAAAAGCGGTTCAAGAGGGATCATCCTATTACTTTGGTAGTTTGAAAGCTCTATAAATGATGGGCTCTTCTTCCAGGATCCTGCTGCAAACCCACTGTGCATTCTGATCCTGTGTGATTCTTGTCCATATTTTCCCACAAATCCTTTGTATAGAATCTACAGAACACATGGTAGACCTTTGCTTTTCTTAATTTAATATGTCTGAGGTGTCAATGCAACTATTTGGGTTGTCTATCAATTACTTCTCTTGCTAGATGACTGGCTCATCTTATTTTTTATTATTTACACACACACACATACATACATATATACACATATCTTAGATAATATCTTTAACACTACTTCTCTTGGGTAAATTTCCATAGGCAACATGCACAGCATCATGCCTTAAATTTGTTTCCTTATTCCAGATAGTACCTCATATAGTGGAAATACTCAAGAAATACTTCTTGAATGAGTTCAATGACTCCATCAGGGACTATACCTTGTACATAGCTGCTGTTCAATCTGTTTACTGAATGGATAAATGTGAATTTAGTCAAAAAGAATTACCCTAATATCTCCCCTGTCTAAGCTGGGCATTATAATGGATAGAAAACTTGGGTTTGAAGGAGATCTTTAAGGAGGGTTGAGATTTAGTTAGGTGGAAAGAGAGAAGAATTCTAGGTAGGCTGTCTATAGCTCTTTCTGAAACCAAGTTTTATAAATAGTACCCTGAAATACCTTTCTCTTCCACCTATACAAAACAAGTTTGAGGCATGATCTCTGCCCGCTGGGAATTTATGATCCAATCTAGATGACAAGATGTACAAACATGAGAAAGTAATAATCCAAAGTACTATATGATCTGGGGCTGACTATAAGTTCTAAAAGAGTTTGGAGATCGGGGGTGAAGTATTCATGTAAGATCTTGGGGGGCTTTTGTTGTTGTTGTTGGGGTTTTTTTTTGGATGGGGCGGGGCGATGAGTGTTAAGTGACTTGCCCAAGGTCAAACAGCTAGTGTCAAGTGTATGAGGTTGGATTTGAACTCAGGTCCTCCTGAATCCAGGGCTGGTGCTTTATGCACTGTGCCACTTAGCTGCTCCTCATGTAGGATCTTGTGAAGGATTGAGCTAGAACTTGAAAGCAGAGAAAGACTTGGTTAAATGAAAGTGAAATCTAAACAGGAGTTTTAGAACTTTTATAAAACAGCTTTCTTTTTTTAAATGAAATTAAATTTTTTTTGTATGCATGAGTTATTTTCCTTTTCCTTTGATCTAAGAGGATATTCTTTTTTTTTTTTTTTGCAGGGCAATGGGGGTTAAGTGACTTGCCCAGGGTCACACAGCTAGTAATTGTCAAGTGTCTGAGGCTGGATTTGAACTCAGGTCCTCCTGAATCCAGGGCCAGTGCTATATCCACTGTGCCACCTAGCTGCTCCCAAATTAAATTTTTTTATAAAAGTATTTATTATTTTACAGTTACATGTAAGGATAGTTTTCAACATTTGTTTTCATAGGATTTTTAGTTCCAAATTTTTCTTAAAATTTATCTATAAACCATAAAGTTCTAGCAAATATGTTATTATTGACAAGAATAATAATATTATAAAAAACATCTTGGAAACCATGTAATAAAGATTGGAATAGAATGGAGAGGACTCTCATCTACATTCTCATACTCCTTGGTTAGTGGTATATTAATTGCCTGCCTGAAATTGTTGATAGCTCATGGGAGATCAAGGATGTCCTCCTATCTGCATCTCAGAATCCAAAATAAGCCCTTCCCATGACAGAGGTGTTAACCATATTCTGTTCCATTAACATATTTTAATCTTCTCCCATCTGCCTATGAGAATGACTAAAGAAAATTGGGACCACTACTCAAGCACTGGGGACCATAGCAGCAACACAGACCATAATTCTGTGTCAGAACATTGAACAGAAATTCAAAATCATTCCCTTTTTTGTATCAAAAGATGAAAAAATATACTAATTTTCTAATAATAGCAATAAGGTTGTTGTGAGGATGAGATAATATTTATAAAGCACTTTGCAAAACTTAAAGCACTATATAAATGCTAGCTATAATTGTAATACTAATTATTATGTTGTTGTTGTTTTGAACATGGTTTTGATGGATATGGTTTAGATAAGTAATTCTTACCTTAAAATGTCATATCTAGGGGCACATAACAAGTACTCTTTTTGGAGAACACTGAGGCTAATGCAAATGGAGATTCTTTGTGTTGTGAGAGAATAGTAAGAAACAGGATTGTTTGGTACATAGTAGGCACTTGAATGTTTTTTGACTGATAGGCAGGTAAAAAAACCAGATTATGACATCTGTTTTTCATATCAAGGAATTCATCATGTTTCCCATATTACAAATTATAAGAATCGATAGAACATTTATAGAAATGTGGAAATTGTGCCTCTGTACCCTGAAATATGAAATACATAGTTATAAATAGTACAGTCAACTTTTTTTTTTTTAGTGAGGCAATTGGGGTTAAGTGACTTGCCCAGGGTCACACAGCTAGTAAGTGTTAAGTGTCTGAGGTCAGATTTGAACTCACGTACTCCTGATTCCAGGGCTGGTGCTCTATCCACTGTGCCACCTAGCTGCCTCTACAGTCAACTTCTTACTCAAGTAGTTATTCATCAACTGAGTTATTCCAGTTCTAATTCTGATTCTGTTACAGGTATTTAACAATCATCTAAGCCAAAAACATTGAATTCTTATGCATAAAGCTCAATATTATTTCAGATAATTCTCTTTTTTAGGCTAAAAAAAGGCCACAATTTGAATTAGAACTGTCCCATTTCATTGATGGGATTGCTGGCATAAAAATTAATTGATAGGCTATATAATAATGGCTATCCATTCAGGGGTCATTTACCTGGCAAGTTTGATTATATGAAATACATGTTTAAGAGGCCAAGGGCTTGCTCGCTGAAAAGACCCCTACACAGATTGACTCTTCTTCAAAAGGTGGAGGAAGTGACAGAGAATTGCTACAGTAGACACAATTTGGATCAACAAGGAGGAAGTGGTTACTGGATTAATCGTGATGGGAATGTTGAGAGGAAAGTGACCATTCTATTGTAGAATACATGATCAAGAAGGCAGGGCATAGTTGGACAAAAATCCTAAATTTTAAGAGAGAGAATTTCAAGTGGTTCGAGGAAAGGATAAGTTGAATACCATGGTATAAAATAAAAACGTCATTGTCTGACATTTAAGACCCTCCACAATATGGTTCCTATCAACACTTCCAACTTTTTGCACATTACTCCCTTTCACACACTCTATATCTAAGACAAACTGGACTGCTGCCTGCTGCTTGAACTCCACACACTGTCTCCCACCTCCAGGAAGTCACCAAAGTCATTTTCCATTCTCAGAATACACACTCTCCTCACCTTCACCTGTCAGAAACCTTCAAGGCTCAGCTAAGGTATAACCTTTTTCATGAAGCCTTCCATTAATGCCCTGGTCCCCCCAATTATTTGTCTTTCTCCATTCTCAAAATACCTTTTTTTTTAATTTACATATGGGGACACATGTGGCACACAGTGGAATATAGGCTTTGTGAGGGCAGGATCTACTTTGTTTTTAACTTTGTTTCTCCTCAGTTTTTAGAATAGAGCTTTGAACATAGGAAGTATTAATAACTGTTTACTCAATCAAAGGGATTGAAATGGAAATTGTGGAGAATATGGAGGGCTTTATAGGATTAGAGAAAAGTAAGTGGCTTAACTCAGAATATACTCTGTATATGATATGATATATCATGTCATCATAGATTACAGATTAAATAGAATATACTCTGTACATTATAGCTTAAAATATGAAGATTGTCTCAGTAAGGCAAAATTACGTACTTAGGTCATGAACAGGTGCCTATGCTTGTCAAGAAGTGATCAGTTAAGCTTTGCTTGGAATAGCATATCTATTCTTTCTCCTTTATCCAATTTTGTAACAATGACTGATTTCCATATCATCATGTCTATGTAAATGCTGTTCTCTAATCACTTTTGTATCCTATTGTAGCTATCTCTGATAAAAATATCTAGGACATATTTTATTAAAGATCCTGTATAGAGTTGGTTTCCTTGTCATAATTTATATGTATATATGTATATACCATTATTTAATTATGTATGTCCTGCTTGACTAAGGGCAGGGAAGAAGCTCATCCTTCCTACTGGTCTAGGAAACCGAGGAATTACCATTGTAATAAGTAACCTTGAACTAGTTGACCCTTTTCCCTCTAGTGAAACTATAATAGGTGCCAGCACCAAATGAGGAAGAAAATCACTCAATCTTGGCCTTTGACCAGAAAGATTAAAGACATTCCCTTTTTGGTTGTAGATGCATGCCTCATATCCTAGAGATCAACATCCAGGGGGCCAGGTGAGGCTCCATAGCAGTTATGACTTCAAACTATGTAAATCTTTTTTTTCCCTTGTAATTATTAAATACTGAACTCTATTCCTCAAACCCTGAAAGCACCTGAATTCTTCAATAGGATCATACCAAAATGAGCTTGTTCCTTTTTAACAGGATCACTACACTGTAAGATCAGAAAAATATTGTGGAGTCAGGAGGATGTGAGTTCAAATCTGACCTCAGACACTTAACACTAGCTGTGTGACCCTGGGCAAGTCACTTAATCCCAATTACCTCACCAAAAAAAGAAAAAAAAGTCAATATATTCGATCACATACTTAGAAACCAAGAATATCTTCATGGCCTAGGAAAATGGGCCAAATGTATATATATATATATATATATATATATATATATATATAGAGAGAGAGAGAGAGAGAGAGAGAGAGAGAGAGAGAGAGAGAGAGAGAGAGAGAGTTAGTTATTGGGTTCAAATCAATTTTGCAAGTATGGGAGAGGATGAGGTAGGAAACAGTTGTTTTGAGAAAATGATTTAAAGATTTTGGTAGCTGGCAAGATTAATGGGTAAACAGTGTGATATTGAGGCACTCACCTAATTCCTCTCCCCTAAATATTTTCATGTCACATTTGGAATACTACATTTTAGGAAGGACATTAGCAAGTTCAAGTGCATCTGGAGAGGGCTAATCAGGGTGGTGGGGGGTGGGCAGGCTTTAGATTCCATCACAAGATCAATTAGAGAAACCTTAGATGCTTAACTGGATAAGAGGTAAAGGGAGGGATATAATAGTTGTCTTCAAGTACCTGACATGCTTTTATATGGAAGAATTCAAAATTCTGCTTAGCCTCAGAAGATAATAGATAACTGGGAGCAATGGGTGGAAGTTACTGAAAGGTAGAGTTCAGCTCTATGTAAGAAAAAAAAATACTATTCATTAGAGCTCTAGTAAAAGTGGAAATGGACTGTCTTGGAAGGTTTCTCGGAGGTTGCAGACTGGAATCCTGCTCAGCTACTGATTGTATTAGATGGTCCTCAAGCTCCTTTCCAACTCTGAGATTCTATGATTAATTTGGTTTCTTTACCAATAGAAGAATGGTAGCAACAAGTGAAACTCTGGCACAGTAACCCAGCGCAGGCAATCATAGTGTCAAGTGTGGCTGTCAATAGCTTGACAATGAGGAAAGAGAAAGAAAAGTATTGAAAACAGATACATGTACTCAAAATAGCACAGCAGACTGTGGATACTTTATGTAGAAACAAATAATCCTAGACCAGAAGCTCTTAATCTGGTGTCTGTATTGGTCTGTATTTGTTATATATACCTTGTGATAACTATATATCAGTGTAATCAGGTTCTTGTGTAAACTGATATATTTCATTTTGTGCACTTTAAAACACTCTTCTAAGAAGGGGTCCACAGGTTTCAACAGACTGCCAAAGGAATCCATGATACGGAAAAGAACAGTTGCTTGTCAGTCTATCGACATTTGCTTGACAATTGATATATATTTGTCAATTAATTGAACAAATAACTCATGGAACTAGTTTGATTATTTTATAGTCAAGATAATCCTCGTCACATGGTTATCAAGATGATGGAGTAAGTGTATTCCTCATACCTCTCCAACCTAACAGACTCTAAAGAAGGAAATATGTGCTAAATATGGAGTAATTAAAACTGAATATATAATATAATCGATGCACCACACAAGGTAGAAATTTTATCAAGTAATGTTAGGAAAATTAAATACTTACAGCTCTCCCACCCACTCCTATATACCCTGTACAGGGTAAAGTCAGAAGAATTGACCTCCTAGATTTGTATTTAAGGATCCCGAGTTTTACCATTATGGTGACTCAATCTTTAGCCCACTCTCAGATCTCAGAAAAGGAAGAAAACATTGATTCTATTCTGCCACAATGTAACAGAAACACTACATCTGCCAAGGGTAGGTAGGGAAGTGGAAGATGTGGCAGGATGTAGCCAGTTAGGACAAGAGGAATAAAAACCTAGTTAGTTAGGAACAGTCTTTTCCCCACAGAATTCACTCTGGGAAGGGAAATAGCTGGCCTCCCATAGTCCCCAAATGAAGAGGCTGAGCATGTCTGGCTTCAGAGGTTGTACAAGAGAAAGCAGGTCAGAGTAGTAAAAGGGGAGTGTGGAAACAAAAGGGTGAGTTAGGGAGCCAGAGACAAATTACTAGGAATACAGAGGAAAAAATTAAGTATACAAAGTTTGAGGAAGTATAGAATCCAAGAAAAACCAACAGCGAAAGTCATAACGTGAAAGGGTAAAAAGCAGAATGAAAAAATGAGAAAATAATTCAAAAAAGACTTCTACTAGTTTAAGCAAGTGTTATGATATGAAGGAAAATAAACCAAACACCTTCCATGAAAAAAAAAACGAAAAATTCTAAGAACTCCCAAGAGCAACAAGAGACACCAGATTGGTTCTAAGAAGAAATATCCTTTAAAAGCAAGACATTAGAATGGTAATTAGGTTGGAAATCAGAGATCTTAAATATGAATTAATGAAGACAAGCAACAAAGTAGACAACTTCAAATTCACAATGGAAAAATTCTATGAAATATTTGAAGTTATGAAAAAGAGAATGATATGATTGGAACTAAAAAAATATAGAAGTAGATAAAAATTTGATAGAAGAGAAACAAAGAACAGCAAATTTAAATGAACACAAATCCTATGCATGCTGAATTGCATGATTCTGAAAAAATACACAGATAACTTAAAGATCATCAGTCTCACATGAGAAACAATATATTTTTTAAAATGAATATCACAGTGAAGGCAAAAGTATAAGAAAAGTACCTGACCTTTTGAACACAAACAATGAAGTTCTTATTGATTGAATCTACAGCTCACCATGGTGGTGTTTAAAACTCCAAGGCATGTAGCTGTTAAATTTTAGAATGCCAATGTCAAACAACATACTTGGGGTAAATGAAAATGTTATGAAATAATAATTTTTAAAATCCAAGAATCCTCTTCAGCTATGAGCAATCTGAGAAAAGACTGGAGTAGTATTGTAACGATTGGAATGACGCCACCTGCTGGAGAGTTACTGTAGGAAAGCTCCGCCATGAGGAGAAGGCGTCTGAGGGCAAGCCATGCGGTCATGTCCTTGGTGTCAGGAAGTGACATTTGCTCATGGGTACTGTCTATCAAAGCTATCAGCCAATTAGCTTGGAGCTGTGTGTGCATGTGTGGAGGGGATGTGCCGAGTTTTACAGGAGATGTTGGGTCCTTTTTGTTCCTGACCTCGCTGTGGTGGGTCGGATGATAGGGTCTCTTAGAAATAGTTAGATTTTTACCTTTCTCTCTGCTCCTAATGTTCTTTAATAAATACTTAGGGGCAGCTAGGTGGCGCAGTGGATAGAGCACCGGCCCTGGAGTCAGGAGGACCTGAGTTCAAATCCGACCTCAGACACTTAACACTTACTAGCTGTGTGACCCTGGGCAAGTCATTTAACCCCAATTGCCTCACTAAATAAATAAATAAATAAAGACTTAAAGACTTAAATACTCTTGCTAAAGCTTATAATTTATTGGCGACCACTCATTAGATTTTAGATAGTATAGCTAGAATTTTAGACCCTTACAGTATCTTAAGCTGGAGTGTATTCTAGAAATGAAAGGAACTCATGATGTAACCCCCAAAGCATCCTGCAATTCTGAGCCTAATCATCCATGAAAAAGTATCATAGGAGTTTTATATATACAGAATTCTGACTACTTAATTATATAAATTTAGAAACAGCTCCAAAAAGGTTAAGTGAATTACCCAGAGCTACACAGTTAGTAAGGGTCTGAGGTAGATTCCAAACTAATCTCTATATGTTGCCTCTTAAAAACTTCAAATAGAAGAACCACAAGAAAGCTTAATAAGTATAATAATCAGATAGGATTATGCAGTGAATTGATTTTTTTTCATGTTTCACGATTATTTTTATAAAATAAATTGGACAATGAGTACAAGAAGAGAAAGAAATCAACAAGTGATAAAAAGTATTTAAGGAGGGGCAGCTAGGTGGTGCAGTGGATAGAGCATTGGCCCTGGATTCAGGAGGAACTGAGTTCAAATTCAGCCTCAGATACTTGACACTTACTAGCTGTGTGACCCTGGGCAAGTCACTTAACCCCAATTGCCTCATCAAAACAAACAAAAAAAGTATTTAAGGAGCAAAAAAAGTAAAAGAAAGTAAAAGTAAAGAATCAAAGAATTAAGACTAACTTAACATTCCATGGCCTAAACCACCTAGAAACAAATCACTATATTTAAGGGGAGGGGATGACAAAATGGAAAGTTGCTCAAGCTGGTTGAGGACTAGGAGAAAGGTCAGAAGAAATTCCTAATTTCTATATCCACTATATAGCTAACAAATTTATCTATTTATCTACATATCAATATCATGAATGGGAGAACAGACTTAAGAATAGAAAAGGAGATATAATTATGGAAAAAATAAACTGAAAGACTCCTTGGAAAAGGGTATCATAGAAGAATGTTCCTTATGCTAAGATCTTGGGAAGGATAGAGGTAAGATTTTGAACCACATAGTTATCTGGATGAAGAAACATAAGATTCAAAAGTGGAATTTTAAAATAAAATTTTAAACGTAGAGTAACAATTTAAGCTAATTCAAGTAATTTGAGATGACAGATAAAAGGAAAGGGATAGGGGAGTCTCTGAAGCAGAAGAGCATCAAAACAATATAAGCAAAATTAATTGTGGAGACCAGACGCTTATTTTAAAAAAGGGAGTAGAGATCAGAACAAAAGAAATAAATGGAGGGAAAAAATGATGGTTTTAAACCATCAAGAAGAGGTTAAAACTGCATTCAATATTTTATTTTAGAAGATCAAAAAGCAGGTATTATGTTCTAAATTTTAGTGTATAATACCCATGTTCAAAATAACTAAAATAATAGCTTTGGCAAGTAATAGGGTCAGTAAGCTTCAGTAATGTGAAATAACTTGTTTCTCAAAGATGCCAGTAAAATGAAGTGTTACCCTATGTTAAGAGTAGCATGTCATAATAGAAAAAAGTTCTGATTTTGAACCAGGAGCCTTGGCTGTGAAACTTGACTCTGACATTTACTGGCTCTGTGGTGAAGAGAAAGTCACTTACCCTCTCTGATCCTTGGTTTCCTAATCTCTAAATTGGGAAGAGAATAATACTTGCATTACTTCTCTTATGGAGTTGTTGTTGGAAAAGCACTTTGTAAATCTTAAAACACTATATACATGTCAATTGTGATTTCTTATATAATGAATCTACTTTGGCTAGGCATTCTGCCAGAAAGTCTGAAAGGAAATAAAAGACTGGGAGAAATACTAATAGAAAAAAATGATATACAAAAACAAATGAAGAAGGTTCAAGAGAAAAATGTTAGAAAAAATTTCCCAGCATTGAGTTAGCTTGTACCTGCTAGAGAGAAATAGAAAAAGAAATATGCCATAAATGACACTATAATATACAATTAACTAAAATGACTTATTTATGAAGGAGAGCAAACTAGGTGAGTTTAGGAGAAACATTTTTGAAAAAGGCTCAAGAGAAAGTAATTGTTAAAATGGTAGCTGAAGGTGAATTGCTATGGCAGGGGTGATCAAACACACATTATTTCTATATAAAAGCTTGCCCCTTTAACTCACAAATGATGACTTGGTCAAACCTATCTTCTATGTCTTTACTCTGAAGACGACAGGTCAGCTTAAGGCCCTGATAACTCTCAAGAAAGTACTAAATTACTTACCCTTTATTATAGTTTGATCAGGAGTGGTTTTATTGAGAATTGTTTTTAACTCTTCTAACCCCCTTTAAGGGTCAGGGCTTTTCAGTAAGCCTTATAATTTAGGCTTTTGCTGAACTCTATATACATAGGAATTACTCTTTGAGTTCATAAGAAGAGGTGAAGTCTTACATGTGACTATAAGCAACATAGCAATCAAAAATATTTATTTAACACTTGGGTATGCTCAGTACTATCCCATGTATCATGGGAAATAAAGAAAAAGCATATGTTGTCAACGTCCCTTACAAACAGAAGCATGCAAACTAGCTAGGGAGATAAGACTAAACTAATCAGGGAATATTCAAATGCTAAATTTTGTGGTGGTAACTATAGGCAAAACCATAACTAAGAATTCTTGCACCTGGGAGAAAGTCAGTTGAGGGAGGGGAGGTAACAGAGGAGGGCTGATTATGGACAAAAGTATGTCAGAAGAAGGAGGAGTCAGTCTCCTTGATATCATCATGTACCTGTAAAAGCGGATGGGAGAAAGATTGGCATTAAGAGACTGAACCCTGGGAGTGGGGTGGCTTTGAAGTAGTTGTGACACTTTGGGGATCATGATGTAAGTTACAGGAATGTTAATCACTGTGGCGAAGAAACACTCTATCCCCTAAATACCTGCAGCCTAGAGCAAAGCCCTGGTCATGTCATACTAACAACCGCTCCAACTACAAGTATGTTATAATGTAATCATTTGGAATTACTGAAATCTCTCCTTCCAGAGAGATAGCTAGAACTGCTCAGCCTCAAATCTCCGTTTCTCTTCTCACTGATATTCAAACTCATTACAATCCTCCAATGACAAGTCTGCTGAGATAATATGAAAATTTGGGTGAAAGGATCTGTATGGAAGGTCCTTCATTTGTTTTCAGTTATTATATCAGTTGTAATTACTACGCTCTATCTCACTTTAGAAATTAAGTCATTTGCAGGTGTTCGGTTCTGATGCACACTGGAGAATTATCAGTTGCCACAGGTGAGATCTTAAATAACAAATGCTATCAGACTTCCCATAAAATAAGCATAAAAGAAAATCCTACTGTAATCTAAAATTTCTGTTTTTAGCCACCTGTAAAATGATATGTTTTCTTCTCTCTATTCTTCCTTAGTAGTTTAAAAAGAAATGGAATAAAATAAGATTATCATTAGTTTGTACAGCTAGAGGTATAAGGGACCTTACAGACTCAACCCCTTAATTTTTATAGATAAGGAAACTGAGGCTCAGAGAGGTCAAGATTTGAATCCAGTTCTGATGTCTGAGCCAGTGAGTGCTCTTTCCACTCTATCAATATAGCCTAATCATAAACCTGTACTATGAATCCCCAAATAGGCTCAGGTAAACTTTTCCTTCCTTGAAGGAAAGTACTCCTCAGGTTTGCACGGAGTTAGAGAAATCTGTCCCATGACTCTCTGTGAGCATGTCGTACTACCCCAACCCATAGGTTATACCTGGGAAAACTTCCCAATGTCATTATGTCACAATTTAGGCTTATACCATATAGTCTGATACCCCAAAGGGAGTATAGCCATTCCCTTTGTTAAATCAGGGCAGACTTTGGTGATTAGCCTGTCACACCTATGCCTTTCTAATGATAAGTTCCTTGACCATTATATGTCATCCAGCACAAATACACATGTATACATATGAATATGTATATATAGATCTGTATATTATATGTGTATATGTACAAATGTTTAGTCATTTCAGTCATGTTTGACTCTTCATGACCCCTTTTGGGGGGTTTTCTTGACAGAGATACTGGAGTGGTTTGCCACTTCCTTCTCTAGTTCATTTTACAGATGTATCAACTGCGGCAAACAGTTAAGTGACTTGCTCAAGGTCACACAACTAGTGTCTGAGATTGGATTTGAATTAGGGTCTTTCCTAACTCCAGGGCCAGCAATCTATACACTGTGCCACCCAGGTGCCCAGGATATATGTGTGTGTATGTATGTATGCATGCATGTATGTATGTACATATGTATTTGTGTGTTTTACAGATTTGTGATTTCATCAGTATAAGCAAGTCTCAGTATGGGATTCTCTCTCTCTCTCTCTCTTTTTGTTGAGGCAGTTGGGGTTAAGTGACTTGCCCAGAGTCACACAGCTAGTGAGTGTTAAGTGTCTGAGGTTGGATTTGAACTCAGGTCCTCCTTAATCCAGGGCAGGTGCTCACCACCTAGCTGCCCCTTATCTTTCTTTCTTTCTTTCTTTCTTTCTTTCTTTCTTTCTTTCTTTTTTTTTTTTTAGTGAGGCAATTGGGGTTAAGTGACTTGCCCAGGGTCACACAGCTAGTAAGTGTTAAGTGTCTGAGGCCAGATTTGAACTCAGGTCCTCCTGACTCCAGGGTCAGTGCTCTATCCACTGCCCACCTAGCTGCCCTGCTCCTTATCTTTCAATGAAGATCTGTATCTGCTCTGCCATTTGCATTCTTAGAGTTTTCTATGGTTACTGAGAGGTTAAGTACCTGACCTGATAGGTATCAAAGGTGGGATTTGAAGCTAGGTCTTCCTGACTCTAAGCCCAGCCCTCTATCTGCTATGCCATGCTGCACTTCCATATTTACTGAATTGAAGGGAATATTACCTGTGTGTCACTCCATGGGGTAAGCGATAGATATTGGTACCTTCATACCACCAGATCATGGAGACACTGACTTCAGACAGGAAGAGAGCTGGTCACTATTCCCTAGTCCCAGCCCCCACCCCATTCCTGGGGTTTTTGGTCTCTTTTCTACTCTCTATAATGCCCTGCATTTTCTCAGTACAATAGAGCAACAGCTGTGGCCCCACAGTATAAAGTAGGCTGGGGCTGACTGACCCCTAAAACACAGAGATCATGGCCAACCACATGAAAAACCCAAATTGTAAATTTCAGATGTGCCAGCATTCTGGTTCTGACTGGTTTTTTGTTTGTTTTTAATGTTCTTTCTGCCGCTGCCGGCAGTTTTCTCTCTTTGTATGTCATCATTCCTGCTCACTCCTCATCCAGATGCTGTGCAGGGGTGTATCCAGAACCTGTGCAGGTTCTCACTGTAGAAAGGCAACACTTTACTATTTCTGCCTTTGGTCTCCCAGGTATCTCTGAAAAAAGAAATTCTGGTTGTCCTCTACCTCTTCCATCCATGCAATGGTCTCAGGTCATTTAACTTCTGCGGTCAGGACACTGACGCCCCAAAGATCCTGGAATGCCAGTCCCTTTCTGTACCTATCTGTGGCTGTGACCTTTCTCTCCTATAGCTTCAGAGCACATGCATCCTGAACAGAGTTGGAACAAGGCATTTGTTGACACTAGACAAGGCTTCAAAATCAAGTGCCTGCCCTTGAAAGGTGTAACCTAGGAATTACATGAAAATTACTCTATTCTTTTCTTTTCTTTTTTAGTGGGGCAATGAGGGTTAGGTGACTTGCCCAGGGTCACACAGCCAGTAAGTGTCAAGTGTCTGAGGCTAGATTTTGAACTCAGGTCCTCCTGAATCCAGGGCTGGTGCTTTATCCACTGTGCCACCTAGCTGCCCCCCCTGGAAATTACTCTAGAGTAAAGAGCTCTAACTTGGAACTTGGACAAGTGGACCTCAAATCTGAGCCTGCCACTCACTAGCCATGTGACCCATAGCAAGCTGCTTCTTCTCACTGAGCTCTAGGTTCTTCCTGTATAAAATGCGAGTAAGAATACTAACATAGAGGCAGCTAGGTGGTGCAGTGGAGAAAGCACCGGCCCTGGATTCAGTAGGACTTGAGTTCAAATTTGACCTCAGACACTTGACACTTACTAGCTGTGTGATCCTGGGCAAGTCACTTAACCCTCATTGCCCTGAAAGAAAAAAGAATACTAACATAACCCTTATGAGGAAAGGGATGTGCAAACCTTAAAGTCATGGGGAAATATGGGTGATGATTAATTACTGCCCATGGAAGCTTTGATCCTTCCATGTAACATGATAACATCATAAAATAATTATCAACATTATGAGGTGTCTCTCTTAGATACAAGAAAGTATTTCTCTTCCTCCTTTCTTGGCAGACAGGGTGAAAGGAGTATAGAATCCTACACATACAGTTGGACTGCATTGATGTGTTTATTGGTTTGGTTAAATTGTGTTTTTTTTTCTTTCTTTCTTCCTAAATATTAATGAGTCTTTGAGTAGAGGATTGAGGAGGGATTTATTGAGAAATGAGGATGAGGGTAAAGATATCAACAAAAATTTTTAATGTCCTCTTGAACTCCTCTGCATGCTGAGCTGACCACTCTTCCAATCCTTTGGAAACACAAGTAATTAAAGGAAAAAGAGGTAAAATAAAACAACTCTGTTGGGTCACAAAGCAGGGGGATCTTATCCTGAGAAACCCCATGATGTTGAAAGAGTTAGGCTAGGATGGAAAAAAAACACCTAAAACTTAAACCCAAACCTGTGTGTTTTCACTAGCTTGATACCCCCTCCTTTCCTGCCCCATTGTTTTTTCTTCTTCAAAGACTGTTCTCCATCACTAATCCACACCCCACCCCATCTGCCTTCTAGGTTCCTTAAGTCCTTTGCATATGTAAAGCTCCACCAACTTTTGAGGGTCCCAAGGAGTCACAGGAGTCACCTCTATCATAATTATTTGTCTAATGGCCAAGCTAGTTCATCATATCCCAGATTCATTACATATTCAATTATAATGGTATCAATTCCCACCAAGAAGTAAGGATGAACCATTTTTTAATACCATATATGAATGGAAAATAGGGTTATTAGTATCTTTGATAGAGGCAAAACAAACATAACAGGAGGTGAACATATTTCCTGCTTTTTTTAAAAGGCTACTCTTGTTACTTTGTAAAATAACATCTATATTAAATAAAGTAGTTTTAAGGTGATGAGATATAGCAAGAGGAAATAATCTTTGAGGCACTTTAGAAGGATGCCATTTTAGGTGTAAGTCCTTCTCAGGTCTGAAATATGAGATTTTTATTCCTTGTTATTTTCTGAACAACTCTGCTTTGGCATTTTATACTTGAGCAGATTGTGGAAATGTTAGTCATTACTTAGATAATATATGAGAAAGTACCATGAACACTAAGAATTGCTATTCTTATTATTATCATTCCTCATGCAGGATGGTTTCAGCTGGATCTGGCCAAAAGAAATACCCATGTAAAGTCCCCAGCCTTCTCATTTTATTCTGGTTTGGGAACATAGAAGATTCATTAACCTTGTACTACATTAAAGGGGATGATATCACTGTTGTCTTCCAAATCACTCTTGTAGCTAAGTTGGCACTAAATCGATTAGCATCTCAAATTTGTAAATATTTCTATATTTAGCGATGAAGTATTTTAGCAATAAAATGTCTATATTTTTTAGAAACAAACATTTACTAAAAATGTATTTTGCTTAGAAGAAATTGAATAAGCAAATAGTAGGGAGGATATGTAAATCAGTTGAACATAAAATATTACTGAGGAAAAGAATGCATTACATTGAAAGTATGCAATTTGGCTTCTGCTGACAGAGTCTTTATGAAATGCTAACACTTATTTATTTGATATCAATGACAGATGATCTGAGATTGTACTGAGGTAGTTTTTAAAAGAAATGAATAACACAAAACATTGTGTAAACTTACTGCTTATGCTCCAAGCTATTAACATAATGGGGAAAAAATTCCTAAGGAAGAAATTTGAAATAAAATACAGGAGATAGGAAAACAGCTATGAAAAGATCAGTCCATTGTCAAGTCTGGAGGTATTAGCATGCTCTGGGTGTGTGCTAAAAATAGAAAGTAGCCAATGACAAATGAGAAAGAGGTGAAAAAGGAGGCTATTATTTTAATAAAGGGAAAGGAAAATGCTCCTACTTTTGGTAAAGAGGTGACCCTACAGGGGATGGGAGTCACTTCATGATTAGTGAATAAACTGAGAAATGGAGACTTTGGTGGAGAACAAGGAAAAAAAAAACCTCCTGGTTCAGGGGATCAGAGCATTTTTATTTTGCCAAGATAACTAACAGCAACAAACAACAAAAACATCAGCTCTAGCATTTATGTAGTCATTTAAGGTCTATAAGATTTTTTTTTGTGTATATATATATATATATACATATATATATATATATATATATTGTATATATATATATATTTTGTATATATATATATATATATATATGAACTCATCTGATCCTCATATCAACTGTTGGTGGTAGGTGCTATTATTATCCTCATTGTATGGATGAGCAAACTGAGGTAGACTGAAGTTAAGTGACTTGTCCAGAGTTACACACATGTGCTCTCACTCTCTCTCTCTCTCTCTCTCTCTCACACACACACACACACACACACACACACACACACACACACACAGACCGCTGAGGCACTTTTGGCATGTGTTGCCTCACAACAGACAGACTGGGTTTCACGATCATTTAGCTGGGAATCCCTATTAATGACAGGCAGACTTTAATATTATCCTTTAAAAAGGCAATATGATACATTTAAAAAAAACCCACAGTACTGTGGGTAGTTGGTATGACAGTATAATAGTGCCAGGAACACTGGATCAAGACCAAAATCACATAATTTATCTGTAAAATGAAGATATTAATGCTCATACAGCCTTTCTCAAAGAGTTGCTGTGAGGAAGATGTGTTCTATAAACCTTGAAACTCTATAGAAATGTGAATTCTTCTTATAGCTACTTACCAGTTGTATGACCATGGACAAATTATTTCATTTCTCTGAGCTTCATTTTCCTCCTCTATAAAATGAGGATTAAAATGCTTGTGTTCTCTACTTCTCAAGGTTGTCATTTGCAGCTAGGTGGCATCATGGTATACAGAGTCCTAGACCTGCAGTCACATTCATCTCCCTTAGTTCAAATACAACCCCAGACACTTACTAGCTGTTTAACCCTGGGGAGGTCACTTAACCCCATTTGCCTCAGTTTCCTCATCTGTAAAATGAATTAGAGAAAGAAATGGCAAACCACGCCAGTATCTTTGCCAAGCAAACCCCAGATGGGGTAACAAAGAGTCAGACACAACTGAAAAATGACTGAACAGCTACAGCGTTGTCATGAAGAAGGCTCTTTGTGAATCTTGAAGTTCTACATAAATGTCAGTTAATGTAATTGCTGTTGTCATGACCATCAGAATGATGGAGAGCACCTGGGAGACTCCTGTAACAGCTTTGTATATCTCACATACACCTTGAATGAGGAGGGAAGGTGCTTTTTATAGAAAGATTCTTCTGTATGGAATTCCTTTATGATTCAAGACCCAGCAGAGTCCAGTAAGACTTGTCTTTTTACAATGGCTTTTCCTAATGGGGTGGCACTAAAAAAATTGAGAGGTGATGGTTTATAATATGCAATTTTGTTTACTGCTGTCCTAATTGCTGCAATGCTATGCTTCATCTATTTTCATGTTTTAATTTTGTACTTGTGCCCTGAAGCAATTCCTAAGAGGGTACAGTTTGAAAAAAACAAACTAATAAATGAATAAAGGACAAAGAATAAAGAGCTGTACTGGGTATTTAAACTTATGCCCTAGAATTAGAGACTTAAGATGAGAGGAAAGGGGAGGAAAGGAACTAACAAGAAGAAATCTATCAATAGATCTATAATCAATAAACAAGTCAACTAATCTATTAGTGAAACTTTTCAATCATTTCTTTAAATTTCTTTAGAGTATTTTGTTAAGTATATGGATACTCAGCACAACTGATGGATTATGAATGCTAAGCTAGGATACTGTGAATCAATCAATCTATCTAGCAAGTACATATTATGACAGGCACTTTGCAGGCACCTGGGGATACAAATGCAAAGAATGAAATAAATATGTTTATGTGTATATGTTTATATAATACGATCTTATGTTTTGTATACCTATATTGTATATGAGTATATGTGTGTATATATACATACATATATGTATGTGTATATATATATACACAAGTAGATAGATAGATAGATAGATAGATAGATAGATAGATAGATAGATAGATAGATAGATGGATGGATGGATGAGTTTTGTGGCAGCACACTAGCATTAGGGGATCATAAAAGAATTCATCAAGAAGGATGTATTTAAACTGCATCTTAAAGCATGAGAGGGACTCTATGAAGTAGAGATAAGGAGGCTATATTACTGGTTAAGATGCAACTGGGTGCATTTTTTAACTGGGTATAGCCCAAGTTTAAAATCCAGTCTTAGACACTCACTACTTGTGTGACCTTGAGTAAGTCACTTAACCTCTGGTTGCCTTAATCTACTGGAGGAGGAAATAGCAGACCACTCCAATATCTTTGTCAAGAAAACCCTATGGATAGTTATAGGTGTGCTATGGTCCACAGGGTCACAAAGAGTTGGACACCATTGAATGACAACAAAATGTTACTTATTAGTGGCATGTGGGATGTCTAGTGCAAAGGCATGTAGATGAGAGATAGGAATGTGATGAAGAGAGAGAAGGCCAGTTTGACTGGACTACAGAGTATGAGAGAAAATATAATGTACAATGAGGCTAGAAAGATAAGTTTGGGGCCAGGTTGTTATAGGGCTTTAAAAGCTAAACAAAAGATTCTATTGCTATATCTTTTTATGTGTATATATGTATATGATTGTGTGTACGTGAGTACATAAACATATGTATACATATATATATTTTTTTAATTTATCTTATTTTCTACCTCTGCCCCCAGCAGCCTTCTCACCCCTGAGAGCCCACCATCCCTATGGCCCCCTCCTCTAATTACTGACTTCCTATGTGGGGCTACCATTTAAAGAAGTCCCCAGGCCACGCCCACTCACTTTTCTCTTAGTTCTACTCTTAACTCTCTGGACTTTTACATACTGCACCAGTCTCCTCTCTCAGCCCCCTCATTTTTCTCCAGCTCCTTCTCATGCATTTTCTTCACCCTTGAGGGTAGAGACTGCCTCCTTTCCTTGTCTTTGTATTCCCAGTGCCTAGTGCATGGTAAGTTCCCAATAAATGCTTTCCTGGTCTGTGTGCCAGTCTGCTCTGCCTTTCATCCCAGGAAGCCACAGAAGCTGACTGAGTCAGAGAGTCACATAGATGAGTACTTCAGAAAAATTACTTTAGCAGTGGTGTAGAAGATGCACTGGAGGCAGAGGCCGGGAGACCAATTTGGAGGCTGTTGAAATAAACTGGCAACTCTATGAGTGGAGAGGAGTCTGATGTAAGAAATGTTGTGAAGGTAGAAAAAGCAAGGTTTGGCAACTGACTGTACACGTGAGGAGAGGAAATATGAAACAAACTGCTCAAAATAAAATTCATTATACATAATAATGCATATCACTAGACAATAATTAACAAAGTTTAATAGACACAATGCTCACATCACTTCCAATCGAGCCATTCTCGAATCATTCCCTCCATCAGAAATAACCTCGCAGGTGTAGTCACCAATGTCACCTGACCACGTCTGACTAATGAGAAGGGAACCATCTTTTTCTACCACAATTCTAGAACTTGTGGCTGGATTTATGATGATGTTGTCCTTTTTCCAAACATATCTGTGGATGAAAATGTTTCAAAATATTAATTAGGTCAAACAAAGATCCAACTCCAGAACAGCAGTTTAAAAGCCTGGGTAAAAACTAGGAACCACTCTTACAATTATCAGCATAAGTTATCAAAGTAAATTCAAAGATTGTAAAGGACAAAATCAAACAAATAAATAAACAAACAAAACAAAAACACTCCCAAACTAAATTACAAAACTGAGAACACAAAAATTAAAAAGCACCTGGTGTTTTATTTCAGAATCAAAAGTGAAGAAAGTCATTAGAACAACCAAGCACCCCAAAGTGCAAAACTATAATTCAACCCATCTGACCTAGGATGGCTTCTTGAAAAAGCAGATTAATCTTTAAGAGAGACCATATAAAATACTGTGGATAATTGGAGAAAAAATCCCCCAAATAGAAGCATATAAGTCCTAGAGGGAAAAAAAAAAAATCACATCTCCTAAACCTGCTTTCCTTAAAATCTAACCATTATAGCAAATTGTCCTTAAAATTACATTTCCTTCTCTTTTAATCTTTATCTATGGCAATTTTAGCACATTTTCTTTTCAAATATAGAGTCAATTAAGAGCCTGTCCAGTTTTCAGATCTCTATGGGTATGGACCAATATGCATTGCCTCATGGGATGAAAGTGCTGTTTTTACTTTTCAAAATTAATTGATTTGATTTCCAAAATATGCCCCATCCTTTAAAGTTTTAACATGCACAGGGCCCAGACATTTACAAAACTACTTATCTGAAATTACCCTGAGACATAATGGGCCTGATTCTACCCGAAAGAAATGAGTAAATTGCTCCTTTGGGGAGGAGCTTTCACTTATACCAGTAACTATGGTATCTGAATAAATTAGTTCCTCTGGTGCAATGCAAACCAGTAGCAAGAAAACATTAATGGATGCCCAAAGTGGCTAATTTTCTCCCTTCTCATTCATAGGATCAAGCTGGGTATGTTTAATCGCATCCAAAAAGCTAAAATAACACCCTGAAAATCAAAGGGAATTCTCTGATAACTTTCAGACAAGCAGAAAGACAGGCTTAACCATCCTTATTACTTTCTGAAATCACACCAAAAATTTTTTAAAACAATTTAATCTTTTTCTTTTCCTGATGCACATTTCTAATAGAGTCTCTCAGCTTCTTCAGGGTAATTTTAAGCTTCCCCCATCCCCCTATACAGTTTCTGACACTTTTAACAATTTTGAATCTAAATTTGAATCATGGTAAGATTTTTCATGCTGGAAAAAACTAGAAATGAGCAGGCAAGACAAATGAGTAATTTTGTCATATGTTCATTTTGTCCTATTTGTTCAATTGTCTCATTTGTTCCTCTAGCTACCCTGAGTCCCTATTCCCTTAAATGAAAGAATCAGAGAAACACTTTGCTTCTATGGTCCAGAAAACCCTGCTAGCCCTTTTGGCCAACTTTTAATTTGATCAATTAATTTCAAAGAAAAATACAAAATCTTGGCTTTATTCATTTTACTACCTATATAGAAGAGTAAATGTGATATATTATATAGAGGACCAGCTTAGAAGTCAAGAAAATCAAGGTTCAATTCCTATTTATGACATGGACAAGCCATTCAATATCTCAGTGCTCCAGATAATTGTCTAAGATTATAAGCTGCCAAACAGTTGCCCATCTTCATTGATGGAGGGTTTTATTTTTCTTTTAATGAATTTTCTTTTTTTTTTTAATTTACAAACATTTTTATTTTTATTTATTTATTTTTGCTCTCTCTCCAATCTTCCCCCACTGGAAAAGAAAGAAATAAAAACATAATTCCTCTAACAAATTTGCACAACAAATAAAACAAATTCATATATTTGCCAGGTCCAAAAATATATGTCTCACTCTGCATCCAAAGTCCATCACTTTTGTGTCATGAGGTAAGTAGCATGCTCCATCAATAATCCCCTGAAATCCTTGGCTTATTGCATTGATCAAAGTTAAGTCTTTCAAAGTTGTTTTTCTTATAATGTTGTTATTGTATGAATTGTTTTCCTGATTCTGATCATTTCATTTTGTATCAGTTCATATAAGTCTTCCTTGGTTTCTCTGAAATTCTCCTTTTCATAATTTCTTATAGCACACTAGTATTCTATTACATTTGTATACCATAATTTGTCTAGTCATTCTACAGTTCTTTAACACTACAAAAATGGCTGCAAAAAGATTTTTCTACATAAGTGTTTTCAGTGTTCTTTGATCTCTTTGGAGTAGTAGTGGTGTTACTGAGTTGAAGTTCATGCACAGTTTCCTAACTTTTTGGACATATTTCCAAATTGCTTTCCAGAATGTTTAGACCAATCCAAAACTCCTCTCATCATATAGTAATGGGGCTATTTTCTTGTAGCTCCTCCAACAATTGTCATGTTCTTTTTGGGGGTCAAATTTGACAATCTGATGAGTATGAGGTTGAACCCCAAAGTTGCTTCAATTTCCCCTTCTCTAATTATTAGTGATTTGGAAGATTTTTTTTCATATGATTATTGATAGGTTGGATTTCTTACTTGGAAAACCACCTGTTAAGTACATTAATACACTGTTGGTAGAGATGTGACTCAGTCTTTCTAAAAAATATATTCAAATTTTTTTATTTCTAAATTCTATCTCTTCTCCACCACCCATTCAGAAGGCAAGAAATATAATAACCATTATGCAAATTAAGTCATACACAACATTTTTGCATTGGCCATATTCTTAAAAAAACAATCAATAAAAAGAAAAATAGTATGCTTTAGTCTGCACTCTGAGTCCATCAGTTCTCTATTAGAAATAAATAGCATTTTTCATTATGAGTTCTTTGGCAATGTAGGGGATTACTGTATCTATCAGAGTCCTTTACAGTTATCTTTGTAATATTATTGTTACTGTGTAAATTGTTCTCCTGGTTCTTGTACATTACTTTGCATCAGTTCATGTGTCTTTCCAGGTTTTTCAGGTATCATCCCCTTCATCATTTCTTACATCATGCATCACATTTATATACCATAACTTGTTCAACCATCCCCCAAGTGATAGGCGTTTAGTTTTTCTAGAAAGAAACATGAACTAGTGTACATAGTAGAAGTAGGACTTAAGGTCAGGGGTAGCTGAATTGGAATCCTTCCTCAAATATTTACCACCTGCATGACCCTAGAAAAATCACTTTGACTCTCTCAGCTTCAATTTTTCACCTGTAAAATGGGAGCAATAATTTATCTTGCACTGTTGTTATGAGGATGAAATAGGATAATGTATGTACAGCATTTGGGGAGCCACAAAGTGTTATGGACATGCCAGCAATTATCAGATACTTTTTGGTGTAAGGGCAGATTGAAAAAAAAATTTCATAATAATTTTTAGAAATCGCTTTCAAGATTGCCCCAACAACACAAAACCATTAGGAAGTTCTGTTTTTACTTTTCAAAAATAGAAAAGCTTTCTAAGGGTAACTATTTGTTTTAATCATTGGACTTTTTTCACCAAGATCATCAAATTTTCAGTCACTACAATCCCAGTGTGAATTCAAAGAAAGATGAAAAACTCCCTATGCCTTGATTCAAGCTTCAAGTCATCCAGTTGAAGTTTCTAAATGCCTTTTGTTGTAAATTCATTAGAGGACTGTGATTTCCTCTCTTCCAACTTTCCAGACCTTTCCTCCCCTCATTTTGCTATGAAATATTCCTGGGAGTGCAAGGATACTCTTCCTGGGTATTCCATAGTCCCAGAGTAAACATTTCTGAAATCCTATTTGATCCCTCTGGATTTTTCTCTCATTAAGTATCAGCCTCTGACAAGTCCGTTTTACAGATAGTGTATTAACCTTGGCAGCAAAATCATGAAAAGCTGTATTGAAGTCATGAAGTGGAACATAGCTCACTGTAAATAATACATAAGGCTGAAGGAGAAAATAGGATTTGGGTGATTAATGATACAGCCTACAACCTTAAGATACAGCAATCAAGAGTCTGCAACTAGAAGAGGTTCCTAAAATTCCTCTTCATCCAATGACTTAATTTTACATGCCCACAGAATATTAAAAATAATATGCAGACAAAAAAACCCACAAACACAAAAACAAACAAACCCCAAGAGCAGTTGACTATACTAACCTGATAGGAATTCTAGGATCATGAATTGCTCCACAATGCAGAGTGGCTGTGGTTCCCTTAATAACAATTCGATCCTCAGGAGGGTAGACAATAAAAGTACGATCTAAAAGAAACACAAGCCACAACTCAGAGAAAATTACAAGTTTGAGAGTTTCCACCTTTGCAGGAAATGAGCTATATATCTGGCATTGAGAGTTTGAAGTTCTGTCTTATGTTGGCAAAAACAACGTAACCCAAAACAAAACAAAGAAACAAAAAACCCAAATGTATAAATGGAAGATCTTAGAATGTTCTCAGGAAATGAAAGCAGGTCATAGAATTGTTAAGGGCTAAAATTCTAGCTAGTCTGTCTAAAATATCCAATGAGTGGTCGCCAATAAATTATAAGCTTTAGCAAGAGTTAGACTTTTAAGAGTTTATTGGGGCAGCTAGGTGGCACAGTGGATAGAGCACCGGCTCTGGAATCAGGAGTACCTGAGTTCAAATCTGGCCTCAGACACTTAACACTTACTAGCTGTGTGATCCTGGGCAAGTCACTTAACCCCAACTGCCTCAGTTAAAAAAAAAAAAGAGTTTATTAAGGAGAATAAGAATTTGGTAAAGAGAGAGAGAAAGGCCTAGATTCCTATCTATTAAAGGGAGAGCACATTTCTAGCTCCGCTCTCCACCAGAGTCCAAAGGAAAGCCAGAGACAGAGTGCTAGTCTCTTCCTTCTTCCTCCCACTACCCAGTGTCACTTCCTGATGCCAAAGAAAAGACTCCTAGTCTTGCCCTCAAAGACCTTCGCTTCATGGGTGGAACTCTTCTACAGTGTCTCCAGCAGGTGGCATCATTCCAATCGTTACAGAATCAAATCATAGAGCTAATGAATTTTAGAACTTTAAGATATCTGAGAGTGCTATCAATACCACAACATTAAAGTAAGTTGCATGCACAGGTGAAAAAGGGATAGATCATGGCAAATTAATTTTGGCCCTTTATCCATGAGCATATATGTACTCAAGATCGTATGCAAATGTATCTGTGTAGCTACACTTGTCCAGTAGAACCTACTTATTACAGGGGCAGAGGTCTGGGCTTAGAGTCATAAAGACCTGGGTTCAAATCCCCCTATGATATTTACAAGCTGCATGACCATGGGCAAGTCATTTGACTCCTTTAAGCTTCAGTTTCTTTATCTTATGTAAATGAGGAAGTTGGATTAGATGGCCACTGGGGTCCCTTCCAGCTCTAAATGCAAGATCCCATGACCTTGTCCCTTTATAATGCATTTTCTATCGGAGGACACCCAAATACCTATTGCTCCTATAAAATCTGTATATGAACAGAATGTAAATCTTCGAGATAAGTACAGTGCAGACTCTCACAAAGAACAATGAATAATTCCAGTAAATCTCCTGATCAGTTGTTTATGAGAATTCCAACTTCATAGTCCCAGCTTTAATTTTTTTTTTGAGGGGTTAAGTGACTTGCTCAGGATAGCATGGATAACAATTGTCAGAGGCAAAGTGGGGCTTGAACCCAAGCCTTCTTGATTCTGAGGTCAACTTTTTAGCCAATATGTGACACTGCTTCCACAACTTAACTTTCATAAGCAATAGAATGTGAGTTAGAGATGAATAGGTGGAACATCTATCATAGAGAAGGAAGATGGCCTCTATTAGCATGAAGAATAGGCCAATTAAGCAGTAGGGAGGTCCCAGGGAGTAAGCTAGAATTTGATTCTGAGAGACTTTAGTTCACTCTATGCATATATAGTATTTTCAAAATGGAAAATGAGAGTAGCAATCAAATAAGCTTGAAACAAAATGTAATGACCTATTTTTTTAAAGTGACCTCTAAATAAGCCACAAAGCAAGTTAAGCCAAAGTGAAATGAACCACAATTCAGCTTTTTAAAGAAATTGGTTAGAGTTTTTTAAATATTTATAGACCCATAGGAGGAACTGAAAGGGATCTCGGTGATCATGTAGTCCAAAGTTCTCATTTTATTTGTTTGTTTGTTTATTTATTTATTTTTGGCAGAGCAATGAGGGTTAAGTGACTTGCCCAGGGTCACACAGCTAGTAAGTATCTGAAGTCAAATTTGAACTCAGATCCTTCTAAATCCAGGCCCGGTGCTTTAGCCACTGCGCCACCTAGCTGCCCCCAACCTTCTCATTTTAAAGATGAGAAGACTGCAGCTCCAGGAAGTTAAGTAATTTGCCCAGGGTAGGCCAGGTAATAGGTACCAGATCTGGGATCCAGGCTCTCAATCCAGTGTTCTATTTATGTAAATTCAAAGTCACTTGAACAATATAGCTATTTCTAAGAAAAGCACTGTAGGGTGATTTGTCTTCTCTTTCCTTAAAAAAGGAATTTCTGGAGTATATGTGCCTGGACTATAGGCCAGAATGAAATATAGATACTATGTATAAATCTAAAGAATGGAATAATTTTGGATTATATAATCTTCCTCTTGTAAAATTAAAATTATTTTGAGTTTCAGAAGAGACAATAAGGACAGGCAAGAGCTGAAGACGAGTGCTCTTATAATAATTACAGGGAGCTGGTTTTTTGGCTTAGAATCAAGAAAAAAGAACAGCTTCATTATTTTGCTATATTCTCAAAGTATCTTACTTGATAATTAGTCAGCAGAATATTTTTGTAAGTATTTTAATTTTTAATTTAGCTTTCTTAGGTGAGTACAGCTCTAAGATGAACCAATAAGTCTATTTTGTGTCTTGGTGTGACAGTACGGATGACATTCCTGCTTCATAGTTGTTTTTTTCATTATATTTTTAATATACATATTTTATTTTTTAGAACCTGAAAAGTTAAGGTAATCACTCAATAGATTTTAATAAATTAGTTGTAAAAATAACTATTTTCGGGGTGGCTAGGTGGCACAGTGGATAAAGCACCGGCCCTGGATTCAGGAGTTCCTGAGTTCAAATCCGGCCTCAGACACTTAACACTTACTAGCTGTGTGACCCTGGGCAAGTCACTTAACCCCATTGCCCTGTAAAAAACAAAAACAAAAACAAAAACAAAAACTATTTTCATTTGATTAAATGAGAAAGACCAAGGGCATAATAATATTTCCTAAGTAAAAATGACACCCTGATTAAGCTGTGATTAATGGAAGATTTCATATAAAGTGTTATCCATACTCCACACAGTCAGCATGGCAAATGCATTTAGAGATCCTTCAGAGTTGACTGCATAGCAGGTATAGTTGCCAGCATCCTGGAGAAAGACTGGGGTTATCTGCAGGCCTCCAGACTCAAGAAGGATAAATCTAGGAATCTGAACAGAGCCACTGGCCAAAATCTGTTTCCCTGAAAAATGACAGAGAAAAGAATGAGAATAAGTCAGCCACTACACTCTTAAAATATAGTAACATTTATTGTAACAAAATTCATAGAGCCATCATGCCTCTGAAAAGAGATCTTTTCAAGCTGAAAAGATATCTCGATTTGGTGAATGGTTGCTAGTCTGCTCCAGGGTATATTTAAATTAACTGAGTCAGATTCTCCCATTGTAAAGACTTAGATGCACCTTTAGAAGTTTTAGTAACTCTTTCCAGCCATTAAAAACTCAATTTAGAAAGTTAACAGATTACCCCCAATACTCTTCCTAAATGCAATAATTACATTGGGTGCTCAGTAAATGTTGAATGACTCAACAAATACTAGTAAAGAATCAAAAGAATGCCTTCTCTTCCCTTTACAGTATACAAATTAAAGATATAGGAACCCTAGGTTCTTTTTAAGTCTCATGAAGAGATTCATCCAAGATTAAAACTTGTCCCCATTTTCCATAATAGTAGTCACTGATCCAGTTTCCAAATGGTTGTCTCTCTGAAAGTAGAGCGAGGAAGAATGAATGCAGCTGCCAAAAGTTATGCTTATACGTGGCTCAACAGACATTATTAGTTAATCCATATTCATTCATTCAATTTCAATTTAACAAGTACTTATTGAACACTTCCTATGTTAGCCAAATCAATGAATCAATCACAAAAAATTTTTTGATCAAGTACAAGTAATTCATTGAGTATACAAGAAGTGATCAATAAATAATTTTCAAAATTATATTAGTTGATAAGCACATAATATAGCACTTACTTTATAATAAGGATCTTTACACTGAAGACTAGACTTAACACAATTGATACCAATAAGGATCAAAACAATCTTACAGTAGAGATGTATTCACTATCTGTCTCTTACACATACATGGGAAGGAGATATTTATGGTGGGACATCTGTGTATGTGATTTCATTATTATAGGGAACCCTGCTTTCATAAATTCTCTCTATTGATGTAGATTTTCAACTTCTCTGTAATTTATGGTTTTGGATAGTTGCTTGAGGGACTAGGAGGTTAAACGACTTCTGCCCATCTTACAGGGTTGTATGACCTGAGCCCAGGTCTTCCTGACTCTAAGGTCAGCCTCCTATGCACTTTGGTATAGTGCTTCTCCCTCTTTCTTTCCCTCCTTCTCTCGTTCTCCCCATCAATAATTGAACAAACAAATGAATGAATGAGTAAATAAATACATAAATTATATAAATAATGATTAAATAAATAAATCTATAATTCCCCCTTTTACTCCAGATGTGTATTGATATGTGTATTATGTATATGCTTTTTCTTTTTCTATGTGCATATATACACATACACTTATAAATATAACTAAATTCTAAATGCATGAGAAGAAAAAAAGAGTTCCTATGACCACAGAATCATAGAACACTGTTGTTCTCACATATGTTGGGGGGACTTGCAACCTGGATCAGGGGGCTAGCTCACTCAAAGAATTGGAGGTTTATCATGAATCTTGTTAAATAAAAAGAGATTTATTAGGAGAGAGGACTATATGGCCCAGAGATAGATCATTATGGAAAACTGTCCCACTGGAGTAAAAGAAGACCTGGTCTTTTGTATCATTACAAAACAAGGGAAGGGAAGGGAAGGGCAAGATAACTAGAAGGGGATCTTTGAATAATGGCCTATCAGCATCCATCCATATCCTGCATATCATCTTTCAGACCTTGGCATTGCTTATCAGTGTTATCAGGGTCTTGCTTGACAACACCCATTCCTGAGGTGGGAGCCAGAGCTGCTCCTCCCCCCCCCCCCCCCCCCCGCAAAAGTTCAAGAATTCCTTGGGGAGGGGTTGAGATCTTCAGGTTTCTTGGGGTCCCTCTACATTTCTACAACATTTAAAGTATTACATTTTCTTTTTTTGTTTGTTTCATTTATGAAGATTCAGCATGGTTCAGTGGGTAGAAGGTGGGCCTGCCAATAAGGAAGGCCTGGGTTAAAATTCTACCCATATCCATATGAGCTCTGTAACCCTGGCATGTCAGTTTTCCAGGCTTTCTATGACTTTAAGTTAGAGAGGAGTTTCTGATCTGTATCAGTAGAGAGATTTCTACTGCTGAGAGTTCTCTACACTGATGAAATCACAGCCAGACCCATTCCCATACCACCACCCCTCCTCTCTACTTCTATACCCTACCCCCTAAAAAAAGGTGAAAAAGAACTTGAGGTCTAAGAGTAGATTGCCCAAGATCAACATCCATTAATAGTTCATTAAGAATCACCTTGTCCAAACTATGAGGTGCTTAGATGAAGCAGAAAGAGGGTCAATGATGGGGAGAGCCATTTTCTAAGAAGTTTATAATTTAGGATGACCATATTTATGTGGAATGGTTATATCTCAGTCTCAAACCACAAGACAAATGCAAACACATACCTCTTCTCCAAGTAATAGCAGGTTTTGGAGCTCCTGAAACTTCACAGGTGAGCACTGCTGTCATTCCATCTGTAACAGTGGTATCCATGGGACGCTGAGTAAATGTTGGGGCAATATCTGAGAACAAAAGTGAAATCAGGGAACCTCCCTTGAAATATTCAGGCTACTACCATCAATTCTTACAGAATGAATCCAAGAAATAGGTATAACCATTTAAAAAAAAAAGGAAGGAAAACCTTTCAGAAGTAACCATAACCTTTTATTATTCATCCCCAAGGAATTGCTCAACTTTGTTTTCTGGTTAAGTGAAAATAATATCTCATGGTACTCATAGATATTTAAGTGAAGTAGTGCAGGAGGTATAAGAATAGTTTAAAATAAATGTGAAAAAGGAACATTTTTTTATTTAGATAAGCTGAACAACTTATCTTTATCTTCTTAAAAATCCAATGAGACTTAAAAAATTTTTACTTTTAAAAGTAAATGTGGGGCAGCTAGGTGGCACAATGGATAAAGCACTGGCCCTGGATTCAGGAGGACCTAAGTTCAAATCTGGGCTCAGACACTTCACATTTACTAGCTGTGTGACCCTGGGCAAGTCACTTAACCCACACTGCCACACCAAAAAAAGAGAGAGAGAGAGAGAGAAAAGTAAATGTGACCCTCAAACAAATGAGATTCATAAAATATCAGAGGTAGGAGAGACCTTAGAGGTCATCTAGTCCAAAGCTTCTTAAACTTTGAGTGATGACTTGTTATGGAGTCATGTAACTGAATGTGGGGATGGTGAAAAATTTGGAAACAGTAAAAGGTTATGTATACCTATTTTATATACCCATGTACCTGGGGTTGCAAGTGGAAAAAGTTTAAGAAGCCCTGATCTTGTCCAACTCTTGATTTTATAGACAAAGAAACTAAGGTCTAAAGAGCCTTAACTCAAGATCACTTGGCAAGCTTCATGGAAGAACAGAGATTAGACCTTAGGGCTCCTGATTTGTAATTAAGCTCTTTCCTCTATACAATAAGCTCTTGTTTATACAGAATCCCATTCAGATATTCATATAATAATAGCTACCTGGTATAGTGCATAGAAAGCTGGACTTGGAGTCAATAAGACCTGAGTCCAAATCTTACTTTACTCACTGTTTGGCCCTGGGCAATTCGTTTAATCTTTCTCATCCTCAGTTTCCTTTTCTATAAAATAGGGGAAATAATAGCTGCTACCTTATAGGGTTGTTGTGAGGATGAAATGAGATCCCATATGTGAATTACTTTGTGAGCATTAGAGCACTACAGAAATGCTAGCTATCATTATTAACTATTCATATTATCTCACATACTTGAAGGGTTGTGATATGGAAGAGAGGCCAGACTTCTTTTTTGTAGTTTCAGAAGGTAGAAGTAGGAAGTATATAGGTAGGAGTTATAAGAAGACAATTTTCGCCTAACATAAGCTTTCCTCTCCACCCTTTTTTATGTTCCAGTGATGCTATGCTATTAAGAGTCAAGTTCCAAAAGACTCAAAACTGCAAGTGACCCAAAGACCTAGCAGAGTAAATATAAGTAGTCCAATATTAACAAGGGTGATTCATGCAGAAGCATGGTACAAACATCATCAACCAGCAAAAGGATGATCAGGAAAGGAAGGGGCTGCTCACATAGCAACATCAAGGGCTAATAAATGGATAGCCTGTGTCTGACATTGAAATCTATGGAATATTGAAAGGCCCTCTAGTACATTGGGGAGATGCTTTATGGAAGATGGATAGGAGAACATGGGCAGGAATAGCACAAGATAAAAAGGTTCGGATCTGTTGTAATCTGCACCTTTGGAGGATGTACCCATATCAAGGAAATCAAAGATCCATTGAAGTATGAAACATAGTTTTTATAAAAAATAGAAGGAAAACTGATTTGAAGAAGGGGATTTAAACAAAAAATAACTTTGGAAGAATGTTCCAGGTCCATTATGCATTCAGTTCAATTCCTACTTCTCTACTCAGAGTATTATGCTCAATTTTTACTTCTTCCACAGAAGCCAACCTTGGGAAGATACAGCAGCCTATTTACAGCTACCATGGGTTTTTCTTCATTACTTTTTTGATCATTTGCAAGCCTGATTCTTCAGGGACTGTGATATTCCATGATTTAAAGCCATAAAGCATTATTCAAACAAATAAACCGGTGTTTTGTGTTAGATAGCTAGGATTGTTGGAAATACTGCACAGTTTCCCAAATACCACCCAGCCAACTTTCCTCCTATTCAATTCTGAGATTAGCTTATTCTCTCTCTGCACTGCCTGACAATGACAAATATGCTGATAAACTGACTCACTGGACTGCCCAACCAGTTGCATGCTGTAATCTAGGGCACAGGCATTCTTTTTCCCAGATGGATTTTAGCCTGCTGTCTTTTGAGTAGCCATATGTTTTGTTAAAGAAGTCATATCACAGGAACTCTTGGGGACCTCATCATCTGTAGGGTTTCCCTTTTCCTAAACATGTCATAAATACATTCATATTCTCATCAAACATTTATCACAAGCCTATTGTCTGTCAAGCACTGTGCTGGACTCTGAGGATATAAAGATTATGCCCTCAAGAAGCTCATATTCTATTGGAAAGGAACAATATAGGATTGTAGTCATAGAAAGATGTGGCTCTGGAAGGGTCTGCAGAGGCCAGATAGTTCAATTCCATCATTTTACAGATGAGGAAACTGAACACTTTGGAGGTTAAGTGACTTGCCCAAAGTGACACAGGTAGTAAGCATGAGAGGCAGGATCTGAAAACAAATCATCTGGCTCCAGAGCCAGCATCCTTCCCATTTTACCATGCCGAAAAGAGATAAATAAATATAAAATATATAGAAAGTAATTTCTGATAGGGGAAGACGTTAGCAACCAGGGGAATAAAGAATGGTCTACAATGTGAGATGAACCTTGAAGGAAGTTAGGGATTCTATAGAGTGGAGGAAGGCATACATTGCAGTCAACCTAGATATGCAAATAAATGGAGATGGGAGATGAAATATCATTTGTAATCAGATATAAATATAGTATTCTGGATATAACACCAATTCCATAGTATTAAGTACATTTTACCTCACTATGGATAGGCTAGTTCAGTTGGACTACAGAGTGTATTAAGGAGAGTAATGTAGAATAAACCTGCAAATGTTGATGAGCCTCTAGAGTGGAGGGATTTGAATGTAAGACAAAGGGATTTGTATTTTATTTTAGAGGCATCTAGACATCTAGGTGGTGCGGTGTATACAGCACTAAGGCCTATAGTCAGGAAGACTCCTCTTCCAGAGTTCAAATCTGGCCTTAGACACTTACTAGCTTTGTGATCCTAAGCAAGTGACTTAACCCTGTTTGCCTCAGTTTCCTCATTTGCAAAATGACATGGAGAAGGAAATAGCAAACCATTTCAGTATCTTTGCCAAGAAAACCCCAAATGGGGTCACAAAGAGTTGGACATGACTTAAAATGACTGGTAGCCACTGGAACCTCGGAATGTAAAGAATAGCATGATTGGGTCTATGCTTTAAGAATATTAATTTGGCAGCTGTGTGGAAAATGAATTAAGATAAGAGAGACTGAAAGTAGGAAGACCAATTAGAAGTGAGAGGTAAGAAGGATCTGTATTCATGGTCAAAATCCCAAGGCACTCAAAGAACTTGAATATTTTTTTTTGTATACTCTAAGAATGATTATATTCAATAAGGTCTTAGTGGATATTATGATTATTTTGTTATAGTATAGTAATTAGAAAATTGTTTATCCATTTAGACATATTAGATAAAACCCCATAATTTTTTGAGGGGGAGGTGAAGAACTATTTTTCATTTATGTGTTGTGAGATCACTGGAATCCAGGGGTTGTTGGGAAAAGAGTAATATTGAAAGAGCTAAGGAAAAATGGAGTTAACAGTAGAATCATAGGATCATAGATTTAGAGATCAGTGGGACTATAGAGACTATCCAGTCCTATCCCTTCCTTTTACAAATGAGGAACTGACACTCAGTGAGGTTAAGAGACTTGTCTGGAGTTGCAAGTATTTGAGATAGGATTTGTACCTGGGGGTCTTCCTGGCTATAGGTTGAGCCTTTTATCCACCAAGTCAATTGCTTGAGTGGAAGTACAATATGAAAGTATTGCTGCTGAGTCTTGCATCTTTTAGTACTAGGAATGGGAGCCAAGTGTAGGATTGGTACAGTGTCATTGAGTATATGGGCAGAAAATAGCTAAAGGGATTGTAATGGTAAGGGCCAAGATCTACAGGTAAATCCTCATTTGTTATAGACATTATATGGGGAGCCAATGAAATGTGGTATGGACAGTAATTCTTGGTTAAAGAAAATATTAAGGAAATTGTAGCATTCCATTCTCAAACCATATTTGATAAATGGAAGAAATACTACATTTATTTCAAGACTTTTCCTGAGAAGTTTTATTTTCTCCTCCAAATTCTACTTTATTTTTATTGCAGTAAGATAAACTGTGAAGCAGCATGATGTAGTGGAAAGAGGAGTCTAAGTGGAGGAAAAGGAGGAGGAGGAAAGGTCTCCTGGGGCTTGCCTTTTAACCTCCTGAAACCTCATTTTCTTCATTTGTGAGCATTATTACCTACTTCACAATTGGAGTGGAAAGCATTTTGTAAACTGTAGAGTTCTATGTAAATGTGAGATCTTATGAAGAAGATATTAAATGTCAGCTCTCACATACAGCATCATTTCTGGGTATTGAATACATTTTTCCTCATGATTGGTATGCCCTGCTTTAAGAAAATCCAACATGTAAAACATCTGAATTTAGAAAAAAAGTAAATTAGGATGTCACTATTGGCTTTGTGAAAGAGGACTTTTTTTATAAAAGGATTCATTGCAGTTCACAGGTACATAGGTCTAGAGGTAGAAGGGACCTTGGAAGCCATCCAGCTTAATGCCCCCCCCCTTTTTTTAAAGAGAAAGAAACTGAGGCTAAGGGAAGTTAAGTGCTTTGTACAGGGTCATACAGGTTATTAGTCTCTTAAACCTAAATTTAAACGAGCTAATTTGCCAAGATTCAGGTTGTAACCCAAGTTTCTAAGAATCCATCTGCTGCTTAAAATCTAGGCATATGTATATTTAGTATCTCATCTTCCAAACTGAAATAAAAAACTGACCCTTGGTCATCTTGGTGACCTTTAGTTTGTCAAAATCCACCTGAGTTCAAATCCAGCCTCAAACACTTACTAGCAATGTGACCATGGGCAAGTCATCTGTAAAATGAATTGGTGAAGGAAATGGAAAACCACTCCAGTATTTTTGCCAAGAAATCCCAAAATGGGGTCATGAAAATCAGACACAACTAAAATCACTGAACAAAAAACAGTATTCTGCCTGAAGACATAATCAGCCAAGCACTTTGTCTCATGGGGCAAGTGCAAAAGGTATTATTCAATAATTACCAAGTTCCACTTCATTTTAGAAGAAAAATTTTAATATTATGAGAGCTAAAGATAAACCCTTATGCTACTATTTTTTTCAAAGAAAATGTACCAAGGCATTTCAGTTAATATGATCATAAAAGAAATCCACAAAAGAACTATAATTGTTCAATAAAACTAAACTAGAAGATGGATATAAAAGAGGGAAAGAAGATCAAGAGACAAAGAATAAGAGAGATATTTATTCATTATTAATCCTTCATTTCTTTCTAGCAAGATATTGAAGGTTTTTGTTGGGTTTTTTCCCTTCCCTTTTAAAAAGCTATTCACATAAATTAAGTGTGGTCAGTGCTAGAAAACCACAGAGTAGATAATGCCAATCTAAATTTATGTAACAAGTGTATCTTCTCCATCTCCTGCAAAGCTATAATAACTATATGGATGTTTGGCTGTCACATACTAAAGTGACGTGAGTTTGGTGTTCTTGTTTGGTGTTCCTGACATCCCACACTTACTGGTTACATCCAGGTAGGTGTGTGTCTCTATTTCCCCACCTTCATTTCTTGCAAAGCACTGAAAGATACCAGAATCATTGGGATGAAGCTTCTGGATCCGTAGACCTCCACTCACTAGCAATTTATAACGAGAATTCCGAAGCTTGCTGATGGGGACAGAGTCTTTATACCATTCAAGGTTAGGGACTGGAACTCCTGTATATGGAAGAAGGAATATTGAAGTCATTTTTTAAAACTGTATTTGCTATCAAGAATTTTTTTTTTAAAAAAGGCCAGTGGAAAGAAAGAAACCACATTTTTGAGCACATACAACTAATTCTTGATTATTTGTGCTGATGGAAGAGAGCAGTAGCTCAAGTGATTCCAAATTTAGACATTTATCCATGTATTCAGTAAACATTTATTAACCACCTATCATGTGCAAGGCATCATACTAATTTATTTTTATTTTTAATTTTTAAAATAATTTTATTTTTTCCCAAATTACATGTAAAAACAAATTTTAACGTCAATTTTTAAAACTTTGTGTTTAAAATTCTCTTTCTCCCTCCCTCCCCACCCCTCCTTAAGAACTCAAGCAATTCAATGTAAGTTATACATGTGTTGTCATGCAAAACATTTCCACATTAGTCAGGTTGTGAAAGAAAATGGACAAGAAAAACTAGCAAAAAGAACTAAAAATTATGCTTCAATCTGTATTCAGACACTTCTTTTTCTGGAGATGGATTGCATTTTTCATAAGTCTTTCAGAGTTCTCTTGGATCATTGCATTGCTGAAAATAAGTATGCCAATCATAGCAGATCATCTTACAATATTTCTATTATTTTGTATACAGTACATTTCACTTTGCATCAGTTCATGTCTTTCCAGATTTTTCTGAGAGCATCCTGCTCATTATGTCTTAGAGCACAATAGTGTTCCATCATTATCTCATCCCACAATTTGTTCAGCCATTCCCCAATTGATGGGCATCTCCTTAATTTCAAATTCAACTTTTAAAAAATCTCTTTTTGAATGCCAACCTAGTAATGGCAAGCATGGTTTTATAACCCTTTGGCCATAGTTCCAAATTGCTCTACAGAATGTTTGAATCAGTTTGCAACTTTACCAAGTATTAATGTATTAATGTCTCATTTCTCCCATATCCCCTACAACATTTGTCATTTTCCTCTGCTGTCCTATTATCCAATACAATAGGTATGAGGTAGTACCCCAAAATTGTTCTGACCTGCATCTCTCCTACCAATAGTGAGTTAAAGCATTTTTAAAATATGGCTACAAGTAGCTTTGATTATTTCATCTGAAAACTTCCTATCTTTTGATCATCTATCAATTGGGGAATAGTTCTTATTTTAACAAATTTGATTCAGTTCTCTATGTGTTTGAGAACTGAGGCCTATCAGACAAACTTGCTTCAAATTTTTTTGACAATTACTATTGCTAACTGTTCTTTTCCTCCATCCTGTCCCCTCCCCATGACATTTACTCTATTTTCTATCTTCTTTCACCCTATCCCTCCTCACAAGTGTTTTGCTTCTGACTGTCCCCTCCCCCAATCTTCCCTCCCTTCTTTCATCCCCCCTCTTATTCCCTTCCACTCCTACTTTCCTGAAGAGTAAGATATATTACTTTACCCAATTGAGTGAAGGCACCATACTAAGCCCTGGGAAAGATACAAAGAAGAATCAGTGACAAACCATGCCTAGTCTGGGTCATATGAAACAGGAACAAACATACAATGATGCAAATTATATCATATGTATATAAGAAGAGTACATAAAGAAAAAAGTCTTGTCCAGCTTCCAGGTGAAGTGAGTGATACCAAAGTTTGAACAATTATTTTCTTTCTTTTTTTTGTTTTTGTTTTGTTTTTTGCTTGTTTGTTTGTGGGGTGATAAGAGTTCACAGCTAGTGTCAAATGTCTGAGGCTGAATCTGAACTCAGGTCCTCCTGAATCCAGGGCCTGTGCTTTATCCACTGTGCCACCTAGCTGCCCCGTGAGCAATTATTTTATTTTATTTTTAAAAAACTTTATTTATTTATTTATTTTTCAGCAACAAACATTTATTTTATTTTCCATTTACATGTAAGGGTAGTTTTCAACATTCATTTTCATAAGATTTAGAGTTTCAAATTTTTCTCCCTCCCTCCCTTTCCTCCCCCCTCCACAAGATCGCAATCAGGTTATATATGTACAATCCACAAGTGTTCTTTTTATCAGTTCTTTCTATAGGAGAGCATAGTAAGCTTCCTCATTAGTTCCTTGGGATTGTCTTGGATCATTGCACTGCTGAGAGTAGTTAAGTCATTCACAATTGCTCATTGAACAATACTGCTGTCACTATGCACAATGTCCTCCCAGCTCTGCTCACTTCACTATACATCAATGTTCATTATTCTTTCCAAGTTTTTCAGGGATCATCCTGTTTGTCATTTCCTGTAGCACAAGACCATTCCACTACAATCATATAACACAGCTTTTTCCATCATTCCTCAACTGATGGACATTCCCTTGATTCTCAATTCTTAACCTCCACCAAGATTTGCTATAAATATTTTTTGTACAATTTTTCCCCCTTTTCTTTTTTTCATGATTATGATTGTTAACTGTTTCCCTTCCATCCTATTCCCTTCCCCCATGATATTTATTCTATTATCTATCTTCTTTCATCCTATCACTCTTCAAAAGGGATTTACTTCTGTCTGTCCCCTCCCCCAATCTGTCCTTCCTTCTTTTGCCCCTCTCTCTTTATCCCCTTCCCCTCCTATTTTCCTGCAGGGTTAGAGAGATTACTCCACCCAATTGAGTGTGCACATTATTCCCTCCTTGAGCCAATTCTAATGAGATTGAGGTCTTTGAGCCAATTTTGATGAGTGTTAGGCTCATTTACTGCCCAGATTAAATAGATTACTCCACCCAGTTGGGTGTGTCTGTTAGTCCCTCCTTGAGGCAGCTCTGATGAGTTTAAGGTCTTTGAGCCTTTTCTGATGAGTGTAAAATTCATTTACTGCCCTGCTCCTCTCCCATCTCTTCCCCAACTCCATAAGTCTTTTCCTGTTACTTTCATGTAGGATTTCACTTCTGCCCTTCCCCCTCAGCCAGTGAATTCCCTTCACCCCTCAATTTAACCCTAAAGATGTTATCATCTACCTAAGTGACACAGTGGACAAATCATCACCCCTGGACCCAGGGGGATCCCAGCCAAAACTCGGCCTTAGACACAAGACAGTCACCCACTGTATGACCCCAGTATGTCCCAGTATGACCCATGTATGTCCCTCAGCTCCAATTTTTTATGGTTCTCTAGGGTCTTGTATTTGAAAGTCAAATTTGCCATTCAGTTCAGGTCTTTTCATTACAAATATCTGAAAGTCTTCTTTTTCATTAGTCCCATTTTTTCCACTGAAAGATAATGCTGAATTTTGCTGGGTAGGTGATTCTTGGTTGTAATCCCATTTCCTTTGCCCTTTGGAATATCATATTTCATGCCCTCCGGTCCTTTGATGTAGAAGCTGCTAGATCTTGTGCTATCCTAACTGGGGCTCCACAGTACTTGAATTCTTTCTTTTTGGCAGCTTGCAATATTTTCTCCTTGACCTGAGAGCTCTGGAATTTGGCTATAATATTCCTAGGAGTTTTCCTTTTGGGATCTCTTTCTGGAGGTGATCAGGTCAATTTCTATTTTGGCTTCTTCTAGAATTTCAGGGCAATTTTCCCTGAGAATATCTTGGAAGATGGTGTCTAAGCTCTTTCCTTGATCATGGTTTTCAGGTAGCCCAATAATTTTCAAATTATCTCTCCTGGACCTATTTTCCAGGTCAGCAGTTTTTCCAAGAAGATATTTCACATTGCCCTCTGTTTTTTTATTCATTTGGATTTGCTTTATTGTGTCTTGGTTTTTCATAAAGTCACTGGCTTCCATTTGTTCAATCCTAATTCTTAGGCAATTATTTTCATCAGAGAGCTTTTGTACCTCCTTTTCCATTTGGCCAATTTGACTTTTCAAGCCATTGACATTTTTCTCATGTCTTTCCTGCATCCCCCTCATTTCTCTTTCCATTTTTTCCTCTACCTCTCTAACTTTATCTTCAAAGTCCTTTTTGAGCACCTCTATGACCTGAGACCAATTCATATTTTTCTTGGAAGCTTTAGATACAGGGGCCCTGATGTTGACATTTTCCTCTGAGGGTGCCCCTTGGTCTTCCTTGTTACTGAAGAAATGTTCTACGGTCCTCACCTTTCTCTGTCTTCTCATCTTGCCTTTCTTTTACTAGACTTTTAGCTCCTTAGAGTGGGGCACTGTTTCCAGGCTGCAGTATCCCAAGCTTAAGAAATCCCAGGTGGTATGATTTAAGGAGAATCAGGTTCTTCACTCACCCAGCCTGTTTCCTGGTCCTTAGATGACCCCAGACCAACTTGCCCATCAACCAGCTTTGTGTGTTGTGGTTGTTAGCTCTGATGAGCCTGTGCCCCTCCTCCACCTGGGCCACTGCTACTTGAGCCTATCTCCTGGTTCTCAGCAGGGGTGTAAAATCCAAGTTCTGCCTTAGCACCAGCATAGATCCCTATAGTCCCACCCCTGCCCAGGGCTCAGCCCACTCACCAGACTGTGAGCTTAGTTCCAGAGGACACTGGTGCTTCAGCTGATTCAGAGGCTCTGGGGGTCTCCTTCTCTGGTGAGGCCTTCCTGGGACTGGATCTGGGTCAGGGTGACTGTGGGGTTGGGCTCAACTCCTGTATCAGCACAGCAGCTCCCTCCTTCTGACCTTCCAAGCTGTTCTTGGTTAGAAGATGATTTCAGCACATTCTTCTGTGAGTTTTGCTGCTCCAGGCATTTTCCTATGGTGTTATTTGGATGTTTTTTGGAGCAATCATGTCAGGAGTTCAGGAGCTCACTGCCTTTCCTCCGTCATCTTGGCTCCGCCCCAGAAGTCATTTTCAACAGTTTTAGTGACTGAGGAGTATTTTATCAAAGTCCAATAATTTGTAGAATAATTTGTAGCACTTAGCTATGGATCCATTGCTTTTTTGTAAGATGCCATTTATTATTCATTTTCATAAAGTTTAAAACCCCAACCCCCACCCCCACCCCCACCCCAGGGCTGGTGCCTGAGAATTAGGGTGAAAAGGTAAAGTCCTTGAGTAGAAGAATTCCAGTGTTCCATGCAGAAAGGCATGGGAGGCACAATAGACAGAGCATTGGGCCTGGACTAAGGAAGACTGGAGTTCAAATCCTGCCCCAGATGCTTACTAGCTCCACGACACTGATCAAGTCACTGGATCTCTGTTTGTCTCAGTTTCCTCAATTGTAAAATGAATACAAGAACGGCATCTGTCCCCTAAGATTGTTGTGAGGATCGAATGAGATATTTGTAAAGCATTTAGTACAATGCCTGGCACATGGTAGGCACCATATAAAGGTTCATTCTCTTCCCTTCCCTTCAGGTGTCAAAACATCTGAATAGATGAGTCCAAACAGTTTTCACAAAACACACAAAAGTTAATAATGTGTCCAGGTTCACATGGTTAGTAAGTATGAGAGATGGGATTTGAAACCAGCTCTACTGACTCCAAGCCCCACACTCTTTCCAATTTTCCATGCTGCTTATATTCATGGTATAAGATGATCAAATATAAGAAAAGATTAAAATTATGTTTTCCAAAACTTGCCTTTCCACATATGCTTTATTCAGACTAATACTAAAATATGTTTGCATTTCCTAAGCATGCTCCAGCTGAGCACAGGAAAGAAGCACCTTTGGAGTCCATTGGTTGGCAGGGAAGTTAACAGCAGAACTGGAAGTTACCTGCAGATAAGCCACAAAGTACCTAAATAGCCAGTAGCTAATGGGAATCATCTCTTCTTTCCAAGAAGCTGAAAGTCCTTTGATCTATCTATCACGCCTCTCTCTCTCTCTCTCTCTCTCTCTCTCTCTCTCTCTCTCTCTCTCTCTCTCTCTCTCTTTCTCTCTCTCTTTCTCTCTTGGTTCATAGCTGTGATTTCATTGGTGATTCTAGGACTCTGGGATTGTTCTCCAACTTAAAGTCTTAGAGAGTTGTGTAGGACACTGAGAACCTTAAAGTGACTTGCCCAGGTTCACACAGTCAATATGGTTCACTGGCAGGACTTATGATATGGTCTATGGGAAAAATAGGAAATATTTTATTTTGGAAATATGTATATGTATATGACAGAATGCAAGCTCCTTGAGGACAAAGACTTTTGGGGAAAGAGAAGGAGGGGTCTATGTATCTCCAGGGTATAGCATGATTCTTGACACAAAATTGGAGCATAATAAGTACTTACCAAGTTATTGATTGAAAAGAAGTGGCCTGTCAAGATTGGATGCCTATTGACTATGCTACTACTAGAAATGTGACACACACACAATCTCTCTCTCTCTCTCTCTCTCTCTCTCTCTCTCTCTCTCTTTGCATTTAAAGATGACACATTATTGATGCTGGCTTTATGTATGTGAAAGAATATCCTTGCTCTTCATTAGTACTTTATAAGATTATACTGCTATGGACTAAATGGACAAAGGCCTATAGGCGTATCTAATAATAGCTCAATAAATGTCCTGTTGTATACATTTACAAGTAAATCCAGGCCATGGACTTGAGTGTAACCTTCTGAAAAGAGCAGCAAAAATGATTGGCTTTTAGAAAGCAGTTTCTTCTTAAGGAACTAAAACCTCTTTTCAAGGGTATATTGGGGGAAGCAAACAAAACATATATTAAGCACTAAGTGTTAGGCGCTAAGGACTTTAGAAATATTATTTCATTTTATCTTTACAAAAATCCCATAAAGGAGTTGCTATTATTATCCCCACTTTATAGTTGAGGAAACTGAGGAAGAGATAGGTTAAGTGATTTGTCCAAGGCCAAACAACTAGGAAGTATCTAAGGCTGGGTCAGGTTTTCCTGACTGCAGGTCTAATCTTCTAATCTGTTATACCACCTAGAAGATATAGTAGTATATCAATATATATTATAGTACACAATGATAAGGTTAGAACTTTATTACTTGCTTTAGTTATAATTTTTTTTTTGATTTTTTTTTTTTTTAGTGAGGCAATTGGGGTCAAGTGACTTGCCTAAGGTCACACAGCTAGTAAGTGTTAAGTGTCTGAGGCCGGATCTGAACTCAGGTCCTCCTGACTCCAGGGCCGGTGCTCTATCCACTGCGCCACCTAGCCGCCCCCTAGTTATAATTTTTTAATACTAAAATCATGTCACTACTTTCAGAAGTGGGTCGGGGTGGGGCAGCTAGGCAGCACAGTGGATAGAGCACTGGCTCTGGATTCAGGAGGACCTGAGTTCAAATCCAGCCTTAGACATTTGACACTTGCTAGCTGTGTGACCCTGGGCAAGTCAGTTAACCCCTATTGCCAAGAAGAAGAAGGAGAAGGAGAAGGAGGAGAGGGTCAGGGCATACATATGAGACAAACAAATAAATATTGAAAGGATGATGGAAACTCAGGTCCATGAATTTGAATGGTATCCATTCATACATTGTTGGGTTTTAGTTTGGCAGGGCCATGCCAAGGGTGTGACTATTTGGGGCCTAACTGTGGGCTAAAGGCTCAGGTACATGATAGTTCTCCAAGTCTATAGTTTCAGAGATGTCATCTAAAGTCAACTAGTTCAATCCTTTCATTTAGATGAAGAAACTGAGGCCCAGAGAGAAAGTAATTTGCTAAAAGTAAAAAATTGCAATTACAAATAAATAACAGGGGGCAGCTAGGTGGCTCAGTGGATAGAGCACTGGCCCTGGATTCAGGAGGACCTCACTTCAAATCGGGCCTCAGACCCTTGACACTTACTAGCTGTGTGACTCTGAACAAGTCACTTAACCCCAATTGCCTTACCCAAACAAAACAAAACAAAACAAAAACAAATAAATAACAGACCAGGAATTAGAACTCAGGGTGTAGGATCATAAATCCAGGGCATGAAGAGACTATAGAGGTCATCTAGTCCCATGCTCTTTTTAGGTTTTTAAAATTTGTTTGTTTTGTTTGTTTTTTAACAAATGAGGAAACCGAAGCACAGGGAGTAAGCAATGATTTGCCTATGGTCATATAAACAGTGAAGGTCAGAAGTAGATTTTGAAGGGGTCTCTGATTCCAAATTCAGTCCTCTTTTTGTACCATGACACCTTCTGTACAGGAGAGGAATGATTTTGACTTTTCAAATGTTGTAGTAAAAGCATTTTTAAACATCCCTACTACACAGAACTGGAGGATGGGAGGTAGAGCAAGGTAGCATAGGAATATGTGTGTATATGTGTACATATGCATGTTTATGTGCGTTTGTGTATTATGTGTACATATATGCACAAGTGTAGATGTGCTGTGTGTGCCTATGCATGCAAGCATGTTTGCATGTGTACATATGTGATCTCATATTGTTTTATATATGTGCACATACCTGTGTGTATATGTTGGTGTGCATATGTGCATATGTATCTGTATATATGGGTATGAGGAATCTAGATGGCTTGGTGGATAGAACACTGGGCCTGAGTTCCAGTCCAGCCTCAGACACTTACTAGCCATGTGACTCTGGGAAAGTTATTTAACTTCTGTTTGCTTTAATCCATGGGAGAAGGAAGTGGCAAACCATTTCAGTAAGAACACCCCATGGACAGTATGGTCCATGTAGGGGTAATGAAGAGTAAGACATGACTAAATGACTGAATAAGAATATATGTGCATTGTGAGTATGTATGTACATATGCACATGCATGTATATGTGCATATGTATATGTGTGTGCATATGTATTTGTGTTTGTACATGTGTATGCATGCACGTATAGCTAGGTAGTACAGTGGAAAGAGTATTGGGTCTGGAGTCAGGAAGACTCATCTTCTTGCCTTCAAATCTGGCCTCAGCTTTGTGGCCCTGGGCAAGTCACTTAATGCTGTTTGCCTCAGTTTCTTCATCTCTAAAGTGAGCTGGAGAAGGAAATGGCAAGTTATTCCAGTATCTTTGCCAAGAAAACCCCAAATAGGGTCATGAAGAGTTGGACAAGACTGAAAAATAACCAAACAACAAGAACAATGCATGTGCATATGTGTGTAAGGGGCTACAATTCTAGCTATACTGTCTAAAATATCTAATGAGTGGTGGCCATTAAATTAGAAGCTTTAAGCAAGAGTTTAGACTTTTAAACATTAAGGAGAATAAGAATTTGGTGAAGAGAGAGAGAAAAGGCCTAGATTCAGCTATCTACCTCGGGTAGCTAATGTCTCCAGCTCCACTCTCTATGGGAGTCCTCATGAAAGAGAGTGAGCCACACCTCCTTCATCCCACAAGCCTGCTATGAAAACTGGGAACATCCCATCCACATGCGCAAACACATCTCCAAGCTAATTGGCTGGTAGCCTTGATTGACAGTACCCACAAGCAAACGTCACTTCCTGACGCCAAGGAAAGCTGCGTGGCTTGCCCTCAGATGCCTTCTCCTCATGGCAGAGCTATCCTACAGTAACTCTCCAGCAGGTGGCATCATTCTAATCATTACATGTGTATGTGGCTATGTGAGTGTGTTGAGCCCATGGTACGGCTATGTGAATATCTAAGTATAGCAGTAATCCTAAGAACTTTGTCTCTTAGTTTTTATTTTGTTGTTGCTGTTGTTGTTTGTTTTGTGTGTGTGTGTGTGTGTGTGGGGGACAATGAGGGTTAAGTGACTTGTCCAGGGTCACACAGCTAGTAAGTGTCAAGTGTCTGAGGCCCGATTTGAACTCAGGTACTCCTGAATCCAGGGCTGGTGCTTTATCCCCTGCACCACCTAAGTTGCCTCCTCTTAGTTTTTATTTTTAATATACATGGAGATAATTCAAACAATAAAGCATCTCTCGACATCAGGTCTTCTTCCTCATTCTCTTCCTCTTCCTCCTTCTTCCCCTCTTCTTGCTCCATTTTCCTCTTTCTCCTCCATTCTCCTCTTCCTGTACTTTCATCAGTGTGGGAAACTCCTTATGTGGAAGTTCCCACCCTAGATGTAGATGAAGAGTTGCCAAAAGCAATTCTGGAGAGGTTAAGGACTTGTCCAAGGTCACACAGCTAAAGTGTGGCAGAAGCAGGACTTTACCTAGGGCTTTCCATCACTAAGGCTAGCCCTCTCTTCCTGACTGAATGTTGCCTTTCTCTCATAAGCTATTCATCAAGTACAGAAAGTTTTCTTTAATAAACAGTGTCTCAGGATATTTCAAGATAATGGGCTGTCGAATCCTTTGCTTTGTTTTAATTATGTTTCCTGTCACTTTTCATTAGATTAGGAAATTTAAAAAAACACATGTATTTCAAAGGTAAACACAAAACCAATCCATGTAAAACTCTCTAATAGCAACTACATCATGTAGCTTTCACAAAGAATAACCACTTCTCGTGCTACTAGAGTTACACTGTCAAAATTAAAAGAAAGCAATAAATCGTATGATAGCAATGCTCTGCTGAAAGGCTGGTTCAATGTATACTATAAGCACATACCTCCCAGGAGTTTATCCTAAAGAAATTATGCAAAAGCAGCATATGCTCTGGTCTAGGGGAGAACTTAAGAATGCCATTTATTTAGAGATAACTATTAAAACATTGAGTGCCTGAACCATTTCTACATTAGGGCAATTTAAACTCCTGAATAGAAATCTTATCCCCCAAAATATCCCTTAGTATTATAAATTCTCTTTTCAAAATTATGAATACATTAAAAATTTTATATTCTCAGGATCACTGAGTTTTGTCGGCTTTAAAAAAAGGTGGCATTTACCCAAGAAAAAGAACAAAAAAAACAATACGGGAAATGATTCTTTTTTAATACTCATATTCCCTCTCTCAGCAACCATATCCATATCATTATACTAGAGGTGAATAGATACCAAGGCAGAGTTAGAAGCATTCATCTTTTTAAAGAGCTTCAAAGAATCTGAGATAATGTAGACCCTTTCCATTTTGACAATGAAGAAACTGAAGTGCCAAAGGATTGTGACTTGCCCACAATCACACAACTTGTTACTGGCACAGCCAGGACCAAAACCCAGGCTTGTTTACTCTGCCTGCCGGGTGCTTTCCAATGCCCTAAAAGACCATATTAGGGAACAGCTAGATGGTGCAGTGGATAAAGCACCAGCCCTGGATTCAGGAGGACCTGAGTTCAAATCTGCCTCAGACACTTGACACTTACTAACTGTGTGACCCTGGGCAAGTCACTTAGCCCTCATTGCCCCACCAAAACAAAACAAAAGACCATATTAGAAGATGCTTGAGTTATCCAGGAGAACAGGGCACCAGACTTAAATTTATGGTAACATGTGGTGGTACACACTTGTCATTCCAGATACCAGAGGAAGCTGAAGCTGTGAACTGCCATGGGGTAAGTCAGTGAATCAATGAACATTTATTAAGCTAAGCACTGTGGATACAAAGAAAGGCAAAAGACAGTCCCTGCTCTCAAGGAGCTCACTGTCTCATGAGTGAGACAATAAGCCATGTACAGAATAAATTGGAGATAATCAACCAAGGGAAGGCAATAGAATTTTTAAAAGAGATTTAACATATGTATTTATTTTTATTACATAATATTAGTTTATAGTTTCTTATACAATCCTCCTTCCTGTTCTTCATACTTTGAAATGTTTGTGTCTGCTGATTGTAAAATAAACAACAATGAAAGAAGAACAAACAAAAAGTATTATTGCCAAGTACTCTACTGTTGCTTGTATGGTAAACCAGTTTATAGTCAAGGGAAAATTCAGAACATAGACTATTTGTTACAGATGGAAAGGACCTTTGAGACCATTTTAATTCCTCCATTTAATAGATAAAAATAACACCCAGAGTTGTGGTTTAAAAGATCCTATTTCTATAGCACTTTCTTTTCTGCCTTCATCGCACTATAACTACATTATCTTCTTTGATCCTCACAATAACCCTATGAATTAGGTGTTATTAACTATCATGCCCAGTTTACATATGAGGAAATAGAAAGGTAACAGAATTAAGGGATATCAGGAAAGACTCCCTGAAGAAGGTGGAATTTTATCTGGGACCTGAAGGAAGTCACAGAAAGAAGGAGATGGAGATGAGGAGGGAGAGCATTCCAGGTATGGGGGAAAGTCAAGTGGAGTGTCTTGTTTGTTTTGTTTTTTTGGGCAGGGGTGGGGGGGGGAGGGCAGTGAGGGTTAAGTGACTTGCCCAGGGTCACACAACTAGTATCAAGTGTCTGAGGCCAGATTTGAACTCAGGTCCTCTTGAATTCAAGGCCAGTGCTTTATCCACTGTGTCACCTAGCTGCCCCCAAGTGGAGTGTCTTGTGTGAGGAACAGCAAAGAAGGTGAATGAAGATGGACTAGAGAGTGTTCAATTGTTCATTTATTTCAGTCATTTCTGACTCCTCGTGACCACATTTGGAGTTTTCTTGGCAAAGATACTGGAGTGGTTTGCCATTTCCTTCTGAGGTCGAGTTGAGGTTATTAAAAAAAAAAAAAAAAGCAGGGTCAAAGCTCCCAGGCTGATCAGCGTGTGTGACTGGGCCTGTGGGTAATTCATGAATTTCAAAGCATGGGGGGAGGTTGGGAGGAGGATGGAGAGACAAAGGGATGTAAGGTGGGGAGAGAGACAGCAACAGACACAGAGAGAGAGAGAGAGAGAGAGAGAGAGAGAGAAACATACACACACACACACACACACACACACACAAAGAGAGACATAGAGATGGATGAAGTATGCTACATCATTTCTGCCACACTCACATTCTTTCACATCAGCTTCAAGGAAGCTGGTAGCTGGTATTTTGGCTAAGGGTAGAGAACGCTACTGCCTGATTTTCTAACCACTCAAGAGAATACGGGTAAAATATGGGGCAGAGTGAACATCTCTTGACAAAGAACATTATTATGGTTCTGTGAAATCATATCGAATGTGGGAAGAACCATTTTGGGCTGACAAAGCATCTAGAAATCAAGGCTATTAATAGAAGAACTCCTATGGGTATCAGATGCTATTATCCAAAGCACAGAGAAGGACACTAAGAAAGGAAAATTTGGTCACATGCTGGTCTCTACATTATTTACTGAAGAAATAATGTCATTCATCATCATCAGAAATGAAGGCTAGTTGTCTGGAAAGATAACTACCTGTGGTTACATGTATTACAAATATCATTAATTTAAAATGTTCATCCATGCTCTTGGATTCATTAAGTTAAATTTATCTGGTTAAAATGGAGTATATTTATCATAAATGAGTACTAGGTTTATAAATTGGGGTTTTTTTTAACCAGAATTTATAGTGCAGTACTCATTAATGAAATATTCATTAAAAGCTTTACCTAGTCACGTTTGAAGAAAACAATGGGAGAAATGGTAATGTACAGATGCTGTCCAGCTTGATGTATTGTTAGGTAGTAGACTTAACCTAAATAATGTGCATATATAGAGCTAGTGTAAATGCTAATGTTATGAATTCTCACTGTGATTGTAATTCATCTGTCAAAAATCCCCCTGGGCAAATATGAATTATCACTAAGTGATGAAAAAGAGGTTGACATAAAACTGAATAGTTCTCCTTATGCAGACTTGAGACAGAAAAGTGGTAAGATTTCCTGTTAAAACAATAAAAAATCCATTTCCCTACAGCTTGGATTTGGCAAATAGCCCCTACCATTCCATTAATTGAAATTTACTATTTTGCCCCAAGCCTTTTATGCTAAGGGTCATCCTTCTGCAGCAGCGTAGAAGCAAAAAGGATTGTAAGGGGCTAGAGAATCAAGCCCTCTGACATTATGAAGGACTACATCCAAACTATTCAAGACTGATGACTGTCTAGTGTATTCTTAAATGCTCTAGAGATGAAAACATCACTATTTCCCTTCCATTGCAAATATTTAATTTATATTTATTTTATAATTATAAAGTTTTTTTTCTATCTTTTGTAACTCTCTCCTCCCCCATTTTGAGTCTATTATGGGGTACAATGGGAAAAATAGTCAGAGGGCCTGTTCCAGCTCTGCTAATTACTAATTGTGTGACCTTGGACAAGTCACTCCTTTGATTTCTATTTCTTTATCTCTAAAATGACAGGAGTGGACTAGAGCAGTGGTATCAAACTCAAAGGAAAGGGTCACTAACTTGTACACAAGGATCTCTGTGAGCCACATATTGACTAAGAAAAATCACATATTAACATTATCTATGTTCTATTGTTTTCTATTTATTTTGTTAAATATTTCCCAATTACAGTTTAATAACGTTAGGGCCACACTTGGGAGTTTTACAGATAGAGATGTTTGTATGTTTGACACCTCTGGGTTAAATGATCTTCAGGGCTACTTCTGGCATGAAATCTATAGTCCAGTTTTCATATCATGGATGACCTTGCACTTTACTCAACAACTGGTATGGAATTTGCGCAAGAAAAGGGGAAAAGGGAAGGAAAATAATAGAAAAGACCAACTTCAAAGCATTACACTACGAGTTTATTTATACAACATAGAAGAATTCTACCATATATTAAAAGCTGGACAGAACCTTAGAAATTATCTGATACAAGACTTTCATTTTAAAGATATGGAAACTGAAATCCATAGAGATGAAGTGGCTTTCCTAAGGTCACACAAAAGTTAATGGCAGAGCTAGATCAAGAATCCAAGCCAAGACTCTTTCTACTACATCATGTTATCATTCATCAAATCATGACCCAAGTGTCCACCACAGTATATTTCTCTGTGTGGGCTTTGCACATGTCTAGATCACCTAAGATGGAAGCACCCATATGAAAGAACCAGGGACCTGCTTCTGGGAAAAGTCATTCTCTATCCCCCCACCATATGAGTGGAAATAGCCTTTTGCATTGGCTGCATAGTTGAAACTGACTGAGTCTTTAAAATCACCAGACTGAGGCAGGTTCTTTCTCTTTCCATCGAGATCCTTGGAGAGAAGGTTTTGTTCATCCATTGTATGAACACCACATATTGAGCTGAGTAAGGGGTAGAATGGCCTTTACCCTTTCCTTTTAAGAGCCCTGATAAATGGCTTGAAGTTTTGGTCTGTTTCATTTGTCCTTTCAGTTCTTGAAATAAGCACTGGAGTCCCTAGACCAAAAAACTTGAACAATGTGAACCCAGGAGCCAGGATTTCAGTTTGTATATTGGTGCCAGCCTAGTAGGGATGCTCTGAGAAGCCAAGGTGCTTGGACATGGGCCTGGGGAGCTTTGGATATGGAACTTGGTGGAACTATGCTCTGTAGGATCTCAGTTAAGCTGTAAACCTAATCCCCTTCCCTTTTCCAAAGACCACAACACTAAAAGGGGCAACATGCCTCTCATACCCCAGGTGCTGAGGTGGGGGAGTATTGATTTGTTTACTCTTGCTATACCTTTACAGTAAATATTCCTTTGTAAAAGCAAATCTTAATGTTAAATAGTTAATGGAGCTAGGGTACTGGAGACCCTTAAAATTGGAGGAACACAATCAGTAATGGCTTGAGCCAATGGTGAACCTTTAAGTGTACCAGAAAACTTGGGATGGAAGGGTAAAAAGTAATACCTATAGGAATTGGGAGCCAGTATAGGCATGGTTACATCTGGAAAGTTTTGATGATGGTATTATCTTGTCCCCTATGCTAGTCACAGTGGAGTTCTATTATAAGTTAAAATGTTAACAACTCCATGCTTCACCCATCACTAGCACACACAAGTCCCAATCTTCATCTATCCCACGCTAGTAGCAAGGGGTTAGGAAATGGGTACCCGACAAGAATAATGCAAATATCAATTAAAGTGTTTCAAAATATAAGGTTATTATCCTTTAAAGCACAGAGTGTGAAGAAAGAGAAACTGTCTGGCCTGTTGGATGACTATTCCAATATAAATACCAAACTACATCCCAAAAAGTCATTGCCATCTAACATGTGACAAAGCAAAAGCAAACAAACATATTTCCAAAAAGAATCCTAGTGATTGAAGGTCAAGGGTCCATTTAGCAAGGGAAGACACAGTAAACCTGTCATTTATCTTAGTTATATTCTTTTAATAGATTCTTTGAAACTTACCCATTGCTTGACACAAAATGTCCACGGTTTTTTCCACTTGGGCTAGAATTCTATTCTCAGGTTCAGCAGTAAAATATGGTGGCTCTTTAAAACAGAAAGAAAAAAAAATCAACAAAGAGGGAGGTGAATCCTTTATTGAAAATCCTTTTATTTTATCTATTTATCTATTCATTTATTCATTCATTTATCTATCTATCTATCTATTTTATTTTTAATTTTATTTTATTTTTGTGGGCAATGAGGGTTAAATGACTTGCCCAGGGTCAAACAGCTAGTAAATGTGTCAAGTGTCTGAGGCCGAATTTGAGCTCAGGTCCTCCTGAATCCAGGGCCTGTGCTTTATCCACTGCGCCACCTAGCTGCCCCCTTGAAAACCCTTAAAAAATTAAAACTCTAAATTTTTTTTCCTCTTTGACAATTCCTCAATCTGAAGTTTTGGGGTTTTTTTGACTGTTTTCTCTCACAACCTAGCTAATGTGGGAATATTTTCCATGACTACTCATGTATAACTTACTTTGAAATGCTTGAGTTCTAGTGGGTGGGGGGTGGGAATGGAGGAGGAAGAGAAGTTGGAACACAAATTTTTTAAAAATTGATATTAAAATTTGTTTTTACATATATTTTGGAAAATAAAATTCTATTCAATAAAAAAAATTAAAACTCTAAATATTCTTAAAAAGAGTCAATAACAAGTGTAGTGAACAAAGAGATGGCCTCAAAGTCAGAAAGCCCTGGGGTCAAGTTCACCTTCTGATGTATACTGGCTATATGACCATGGGCATGTTGCGTAATCTCTATACAACTATAAATTGTAAACTGCATAGCTATCTACTTGGTAACTTGGTGGTACCATGGATAGAAAACAAACCTAGCCTTATATATTTACTAGGTAGAGGACATGGGACAAGTCACAAATTCTGTTGGGCCTTTTCTTTAATGTAAATGGGGATAATAAATAGACCTACCTCCCAGAGTTGCTATGAGGATGCAAGGAGATATGTGAAAAACACTTAACCCTATGGCTGGCACATAGTAGGTGCCACATAAGTATTTGCTATTGTTATTATTATCATCTACATTTTTGTTAATAGTATTGTTTCCAATTACATTGTAAAGATTGTTTTCAATATTCTTTTTTTTTTTAAAGATTTCGAGTTCCAAGTTTTTCTCTCTCCTCCCTCCCCAAAGGAGACAAGAAATCTGATATAGGTTGTATACGTCCAATCATGTTAAACATATTTCCACATAAGTCATGTTGTAAAAGAAGAATCAGAACAAAAGGGAAAAACTACAAGAAAGGAAAAAAAAACAAAGTGAAAATAGGATGCTTCAATCTTCATTCAGATGCTATAGTTTGTTTGTTTTCTGAATATGGAGAGTATTTTCCATAAGTCTTATGTCATCTACATTTTTGAAGAGAGCTTCCTCACCTAGAGTTCTCTGCTCAGATCAAATCACAAATCCAGTACCAAAAAAACCTTAAGATGAGCTTTAAAAAATAGGTAAAACACTATTAAAACTGTATCCTTAGTTACTATCATTTATATAAACAGAATTCAGAGAGGGTAGCCAATGGCAATCTCTATCCAAGATTTCAGCCAGCAAATTAATAGTCATTGCAGAGGCTACTTTTGAGTTTATGAGCTTGAATCATGGAATATCTTAATTCACAGTTTAGAAGGACTATCCCAAGAGGTTCATAAAGGTTTATATTTACAGCATAGTATTTTATAGGATAGTTTGCTTCAGTATCTACACTAAACACCACCTCATGAAGCATGTCAAATAAAGTGCCATAGCACATCACTGGGCCTATATCAGAGGAGAACTGCAGCATATTAAAACATTTTAAATGCCTTAGCAATTCAACTTCGTCAAAACATATTTAATACTTGAATAGAACTCAAAATAACAACAAACAAACCCTCTCTCCTCTCTCTTCAGAATCAGTGGCTGGGAGAACAATCATAGCTCAAGACTAAGAAGGTGGACTAAAGGGCAGCTAGGTGGAGTAATGGATAAAGCACCAGCCCTGCATTCAGGAGGACCTCAGTTCAAATTTGGCCTCAGACACTTGACAATTACTACCTGTGTGACCCTGGGCAAGTCACTTAACCCTCATTGCCCACTGCCCCAACCCCTTGAGAAAAAAGGAGGTAGACTTGGTGGAAATCTACCTGGGAAGCCAGGATGGCAGTGTGGACCAAAGTCAGGGTTGATCTACCTTGGCCAAACTGTTCTGTGTTAGCAAAATGGGCTTTGCAAGGGGAGTGAGGGCCTTATCAGACAATCTAGTAGTAGGTAGGTCTAGAGGAGCAGAATTGAGACTGATTTGTATGTATTGTATTTCCTGAAAAGGAATGAAAATGCCATTCTATTGATGATGAAATCAGTGTTTCATGTTGCCTTCTCTAGTATAGTATCTCCTATTAGGCACCAAAAACCCCTCAGGTTCTGGCTCTAATCTCTTTCCAGACTGATTTCACTCGACCCTCTCCATACTGTCTACATTCCTGCCATACTGGCCTACTTGTGGCTGCTCTCCACACATATTCCATCTCTCTTCATTCTGTGCCTTGGCACAGGCTGGCTTCCCCTAATCACTCTCTCCTCTTACTCCACATGTCTTTGCACGAGCCACCTTCCCCTCTTCTCTTTCTCCCCTCCTCCCTCTTCCCACTTGTATTTGCAATCTTCTTCTTCCTCAACTCTGTCTTTTAAATAATGCCTTGGTTCCCTTCAAGGCTTGGCTTAAGTGCTACTTGCTTTACCGATGTCAGGCAAGCAGGCAATAAGCATTTATTAAGTGCTTACTATGTGCTAAGTGCTGGGGATATACAAAAAAGAGGCAAAAGAGAGTTCCTGTCCTCAAGGAGCTTCTAATCTAATGTGGGAGAAAATAATCAAACATATGTAACAAGTAGGATAAATAGGAAACAACAATTGTTAGCATCCCCTACCCTGTATTACTTCATATCTATTTTGTGTTTACTTATCTCTTTATACATTGCATTTCCCAGGACTGCTTCTTTTTTTTTTTTTTTTTGACTTTTTATCTCCACAACAACAACAGTGCCTCTCACATAGTAGGTGCTTGAAAAATACTGAATTGAAACAAAAGTAATGTTTCAAAAAATGTAGGCACCTCTGTACCAAAGTAAATAAATTAAAATAGATAAATAAATGTTTTATTAAACATGGAATTTCAGAGGAAAGCAAATTGCCACATTAGTCCCAGTTTATTCAGCAGAAACACAACAGTGGCATGACCGGTTTCCCCAGGTGTTAAGGTTGTAGTGATTTCATTATCATGATAACAAAAAGCTGTCGAATTCAGTTTCTATGTGATAATTAATTTCTGGGCACTGTCTTCCAAAGCAGTTTATTTTCATTGTAATTTTGTTGAATGCAGATAATAATATAACTTGGCAGGCTGTCTGTGTATTCTTCAAATAAGAACTTAGTTTAGAGAAAAAGAGGAAACAAATACTGAGCACTGGAAAGAAAGAAAAGAAAGAACCTAAAGCTTTCATCTGGAGACAACATTAAGGATAGTATTTTACAATTATCTGGATAATTCAAGGATAACAAATTTGCCTGAATTATCCACCCTGGCTGTCTCAGTGGTCCCAAATTCATTAGTTAAATGCATAATTCTGCTTTTAGCTTTGCTGCATAGAACTAGCCTAAAGAAATAATGGAAAATATGAGTTTCTGGCTGGCTCAAGCTAATCCTCAATGCATACTCATAATTTTGCCATTTGGACATGCCTCCACAATCAATAATAATGATATGAACATTATTTATATTCTAACTATACAACAGCTGGATCCCACGGAGGCCCTTTTACATAGGTCATGCTCCTAGAGTCATTATGAATGTAATCAGTCAATAACCATGACCACAATCCATTTAAAGGGAAGGGAAAATTAAAAACACACCAAGGTAAAAATCAACAAACTGCCTATGGTTTAGCACATTTTAATAATAGCAATGCACATTTATTCTAAAAACCCTAAATAATGACTAAACAACAAATAATAAGATGCTTGCTGATTACCGTTAGGCAACTACCCTTTATCTCAGGAAGTAGAGTTTATCAGGAAGGGTTATTCAGGTGGCTCTCCTCTGTGACAGAGAACTTTGGCAACACAGACCTTTATTGCCTCTTCATTCCCCTAAAAGACTGAGTCTCCCTTTGTTGTCTAAGATTGAAAGTGCTAGGGCTACTCATCAACTGGTCCTATAATCTCATCAGCTCCCAGGTTCTTACCTCCTCTATTCCTCAACTGGGCCAGTTCTTCATTCTTCAGGTAAATTGACAACGGTCCCTCTCCCTCTCCTGGGGTTCAACACATTAATCTTGAACTTAGTGGAGACACCTGGGGGTTTAGCCCACTACAGAGCTCAAGGGATCTACCTGCTTCATCCTCTGCAGTAGGTGGGGTTAATGGTGTGGCCACCATGACTGGCTTGTTATTCATTCTTATAAATGTTTAGAGCCCTCCATAGCTGGCTAAAGGGTAAACAAAGAGATGGTTTAGGGCAAGGGTTCTTAATCTTGTGTGTATGTGTGTGTGTGTGTGTGTGTGTGTGTGTGTGTGTGTGTGTGTGTGTGTGAGAGAGAGAGAGAGACAGACAGACAGACAGACAGACAGACAGACAGACAGACAAACAGATAGACAGAGACAGAGATACCAAGTGGTTTGCTACAACCAAATCATAGTGCCAGGAGAGAGCCAATTGTTAAATTTACAGTGTGAGCATTTACACCTCGGAAATCTGTAAACATTACAAATTAGGGCTTGACTTTTTTGTTTTGTTGTTTATCCAAATTTAGGAAGGTGATGGAGAAAATGTTAAGGGGCAGCTAGGTGGCTCAGTGGATAGAGCATTAGCCCTGGAGTCAGGAGTACCTGAGTTCAAATCCGACCTCAGACACTTAACACTTAGTAGCTGTGTGACACTGGGCAAGTCACTTAACCCTAATTGCCTCACTAAAAGAAGAAGGAGAAGAAGGAGAACCTGAGTTCTTTTCCGGCCTCAGGCACTTGACACTTATTAGCTGTGTGACCCTGGGCAAGTCCCTTAACCCTCATTGCCCCACCAAAAAAAAAAAAAAAAAAAGAAAGAAAATGTTAATAATGTTGAAAGTGTCTCATGCATACATTTTCCCCCAGAAAGACAATTGTTATATATTTAAAAGAAAACCCTTTAGCCATCCTTCTCAGGACAATGTCTTCAAATGAATAGCATAAAATACACAGGACTATAAAGGAAACCAGTTTTAATGAAATATAGTTATCAAACTACTCTTAAAAACAAATTGTGATATAGTAACATTTGTTATTCAGTCATGTCCCACTCTTTGTATTCCCATTTGAGACTTTCTTGGCAAAGATACTGGAATAGTTTGCCATTTCCTTCTCTAGCTCACTTTACAGGTAAGGAAACTGAGGCAAACAGGGTTAAGAGACTCGTCCAGGGTCACAGAGCTAGTAAGTGTCTGAGGCTGGATTTGAACTCAGGTCTTCCTGACTCCAGGTCCTGGTGCTCTATCTACTGTGCCACCTAACTGCACTTGATATAGTAACATAGGATATCAATGCAGTTTTTAAGATTTAGTAGCTTAACATTGCACTAAGACTTTTGGGACATCCAATATGTGCTTATTAACACAATGAATAACAAGATAATACAGTTGAAATGTAGGCAAAATAAAAGGCTTAATAACTACAGTAACTTTGAAATAATGGTAAATATGATATTTTGATAAATCTGCAATAAGTATAATATGATTTGAAAATATCTTTAATTTGTATTGGTAACCAAGTCCCAGTTACTGCTAATACAACAGTGATTTGTTTCCTATCACCATAATTGAAGAAAATGTTAAATTAGGTGAGGTTCCTAAACATAAAAATGTTATTTTTTTCCATCTAAAAATTCAAATACCCATGGAAATCTATTTAATGGACCCTTTTGAGGTCTGAGGGTTTCAGGTTAAGAAAACCTGGCCCAGCCTCATGGACTGCCAGGTGGGAAAAAACCTTAGAGATCTTATACTTTCATTTTACAGGTAAGGAAAAAAAGAGGTCTAGGGAGGTTGAGCCATGACTCATACAAAGTTACATAATAAGTTGGTGACCACTTCAGGTATTGGAAAGGGAAGTCAAGAATGAACAGAACTGGTCTAAGAGAATTTCCCCTATCTACCTTTCCCTACTAATTACTTGTTGCTGAGTACTAACCAAGACTGTCTATTTATTCATGAAATTCTCCTCCATGGTTACCATTTGTAAATTATTTCAAGCCTGGGGCAACTTCCTTCTGGGATGAAGGGCAGGATTCCAAGGGTCAACAAGGACTTTTCTTCTCTTTCAATTATAGTACCAGGGGCAGTCACATTATTAAAAATCAGCAGGCAGTGACCATGGAAAATACACACCTATGGGGAATTGAGTGGGCAGAGTAGGACACGTGTAGCTGCCAAATGAGCAAAGTATGCTCAGTTACTTGGGTCACTAAGGGCTGCTCCTCTGGTAATTCCATTACTTTCTTTTACCTTGTATAGGTTTCATTTTTATTCATTGTTCATCTCTCATTCCAACCAGATAGAAGAGGTGTTATGATGATTTTGTTCACTCATTCCTCAGCTTATTATATACATAGTGTGGTGTAATAAAAGATTGTTTGAAAAATAGTTGTGAAATAACCATTAAAAGATTTTGAGCTAAATAGAAAAAAAAAACTTTCATTTAGTCTAGCTGTGCACAAACATTAAAACACAACCTTCAAATAGTAAGTGGAAATCTAAATGTCTTTTCTAATGAGCAAGAGTTTTTTCTAAAACTGCCATACCATTGACATACGAACATACTAGCCTTTGAAAAATTTATAATGGCAGCTAATAAGAGCAGAGTTTGGAACCATCTCTTTTATCCTTGTTAAAACTATATGAAGAGGGGCAGCTAGATGGCGCAGTGATAGAGCACCGGCCCTGGATTCAGGAGGACCTGAGTTCAAATCCGGCCTCAGACATTTAACACTTACTAGCTGTGTGACCCTGGGCAAAGTCACTTAACCCCAATTGCCTCACCAAAGAAAAAAGAAAAAAAAACTATATGAAGAAATCAGGAAAGGTGAGAAATTAGGAGTGTTTAAAAAAAGCCACCTTGCTCAGGCTTCCTGCACATCTCTCCAAGAGTTATGGTCTACAACTCTTGAGCCAATTTTTGGTAGCTAAGAGAATACCAAGGAACTATCTTGTTCCCTTATGTAAAATTGGGAATCATCTATCAGTGACTCTTTAGGCACTTGAGAATTAGTTTTCTGGTGTCAAGAGAAACATCAACAAAGATGATGAACTCTGTTTCCACCCTTCTTATAGACTTTCCAGGGTAGATGGATGACCAGAAACAGCCATTTTTAGTAATGCTCATAGTAGAAACCACATGGTCATCATAGATTGTGTCAGATGACCCTGGTTCTGCCTTTAAGCTTCTCTTTCTCCTAGATCTGTTAAAACTGTAGAGATTAATGCGGAAAGGGATCTCTGTTGTTTCTCTCTGTTGGTTTATTAATGGTCAGAAGTCATAAAATATGATGATCCTAATGTATGAAGACAGTTGAATGAAGGGGATATAAAAGGACATAGAATAACAAATAAAAGGGAAGATAAGAGAGCTCTTTCTATTTTATTTTTTTCTCACATCTTCTCTGCCTATTCTCTCCACTAAGGTTGAACTGTTGGTGTCCCTACAAAGCACTCCTGAAATTGCAGTTAGTGCAGATACTGTGGATGGTAAGTGCTAATTGCAATATTTGCCACAGGTTTCTCTCTTAGTTTATAAACACTGTTCTATAAATTTAACATCTTGTTATTTTCTCAGTTAACTCTGCTCTTCAGTAACCTGAACTGCAGCTCATTTATATGGATGTGAGAAAATGTCAATAATTAACTTGTGCATTTTTCTATTGTTTATATATAAGGACAAATAAAACATCTTAAGTGCTTCTCAAATAAACATAAATGAATTATAAGACTCATGCTAAAAAGCACCTGGAATCAGTGGGATATATCAACAACTAGAATCTTTCCACTGGGATCTTATTTGCATTTGCAGGATAATGCTTTCCTTTACTGGTCAGACAATGATTCATTATATATTTTGAACTTCAAATTTGAACATCAGGGATTCCATTAATGAACTAAGCTCTCAGACTAGGAATGCTCTCCAATGACACAAATTATCACCCATCTATAACTTAAGGTCCTAAGTAGTTGCCTCAGGTAAGAATAGCAAAAGCAACACTTAGTTTTGAATAAAACACCTGTTTTATCTGTTTGTTTGTTTGTATTTATTGTTGTTGTTCAGTTGTGTCCAACTCTTCATGACCCTATGTGGAGTTTTCTTGGCAAAGAAGCTGGGGTGGTTTGTTATTTCCTTTCCCAACTCATTTTACAAATGAGGAAACCAAGGCAAACAGGGTCAAGTGACTTGCCCATGGTCACACTGCTAGTAAGCGTCTGAGGCTGAATTTGGACTTCTGCCTCCAGGCTCAGTGATCTATCTACTGTGCTACCTAGCTGCTCCATCTCTTTTTATCAAGGTGAAATAAAAGCAATTGGTAAGCAATTTGTTTCTGCTTTCTTTTACTGACTTGTTTATGATGCTGCTAGTTCCTTTCACAACTTCATCACAACTTAGACTGCCAGGGAAGGCATGAGTTCTTTAAGGAGACTCCCCTTAATATCTGTTGGATATGGGGGTTATAATCAAACCCACATCTTTGAACTGAGAAAGATAATTTTCTATGCTATCTGAGGCATAACTTAACAGCCAGCCAGAAAATTGTACCTGTCACAATAAAGTCTTATGAACAAGAAAAAGAATTAAATCATTACCATAAATAAATGACATGTGTTCATGCACGTTTAAAAAAAGAGAACACTGAGAGATGATCATTCTAGGAAACAAAAAAAATCGCTTTGGTATTTGGAAGTAACTGCAAAACTGAGGTTTCTATGATAGACTTTAAATATAAAAAAGGAATTGTGATTGAAACTAGCAGGCTGGCTTATAGGGAGATAAGTTTCTTCTCTTGTGTAAATTACCTTAAAATATTTTAATACAATAAAGACTTTCTATTGGAGATTTACAGATTGGAAATTTTAATTTGGGCTCAACTTATAGTGTACTGTTCTGATACAGCTATGGATCAACTCTGAGGGAAAAAAAATGCTTTTGCCTGGAATGAAAATATAGTATTTATATCAATAGCTACTGGGTGCATGAGAGCAGCCACTAAAAGAACCATCTCAGATCCCATGTAGAGACTCAACAATGATTTATGATTCAAAAGCAGCTTTTGCTCATGCTTTTAAAACTTCCAGCCTTCATCTGAAAAGTGATGACAGGTTTGTATAGTGTCATATTTAGTTATTTTTCATATGCAATGCACACTTATTACAATGATTTAAGGAAAGCAGACATACTTTTTTAAAAAAGGCAAACTGCCTTAAACATTATGTTAATACCAGAAAGTTTACTTAAAGAATTTAGTAGAAAATACCAGCTTTGGGGGCAGCTAGGTGGCACAGTGGATAAAGCACTGGCCCTGGATTCAGGAGGACCTGAGTTCAAAATCTGGCCCCAGACACTTGACACTTACTAGCTGTGCGACCCTGGGAAAGTCACTTAACTCTCATTGACCCCCCCCCCCCACCAAATACCAGCTTTAAAGAAACTTAAGTAAAAAATATTTCATGTGGTTATCTATTATTGTTTGGGCAATATTCTATTCTCTATACTACTGCTTTTTGAAGGGATGTGAATAAAGGTTATCATTATTATAACCAGTCCTCTATTATTATATCCTCTATAACCATCTACTTTATTTTGTGGGGGGAGAGAAAGAAAGACTTGAAGATGAATCATATTTGCTATATTATGGCTAAGAAAGATAAACAGGTTATAAGAAATACCAAATATAGCAACTTAAATAGGGCTTAAACATATTTCAGTAACTGAAAATAATGGGAAAATAAAATCAACTGTCTCACAATTGAACCTAGTCTTAACATCTGATAATGAACTAAGGATTTCATTTGTGACCTAGACAACATAGTTCTTTAGGCATATATTCATGTGTAGATTTTGCCTTCATCAACAATGGTAGTACTCAGTAAACATTAGGGCAGAGAGCCATTTTTCCCTTTTCCTTCCTGATTCTATAATATTACTTAGCCCATTACCCAGGAAGCATCTCTGTTCTCATTACTATTATTCCATTACTAGTCGAGCAAGAAGCAATGTCAAACAGTTCTCCTACAATTTTTTTTTTCTGGGGGAGGGGGAGTATGTGGGAGAAAGTGTGCTGACAATCTGAAAGCCAGAAGTACAAATTAGACTTTATATCAAGGTTTAATGGCATTAAAAGCCAAGATATGAGAATTGTATGATAAGGATTTTACTACTGTGTTTCATAAGCTTTGTGATTAAATTAAACTTTCTTGGCGTATTAGGAATAACATCAGTGTGTTGCCTTAAAATATTTAATAGATTTGTATTCATGGAAAATAATGATTGAATTAATTTGGAAGATAACCTCATTTTACCCCCTCTGTCCCATTTCCTTAGGAGGAGTTAAAGTACAAGATCAATGAAATGCATATTTAACTTTAATTTCTATTGTACTTCCCATATACTCTTTAACTCTAAGTGGAGATACTGGTAGATATGCTCCCTGTCACTGGTATTACCTATGATAGAAAGAAAGGCTTTTGTTCTTGCTGGCTCAAAATCAGTTCCTCTTAATTCGGCTTCACAGATGTACATTCCAATGTCAGAGGATGTTGGGTTGGTGATGGTAAGCCGTCTTCCCAAACTGTGGAGTCCATTAGTAATTTTTACTCCATTTCTCTTCCAAGTCATGCTCAATTCTTCAATAGGTCTGTGAAGATAAAAATCGTTACTGATTATCATTCCGAATTATGGTGACAAGCAATAACAAATGGATTTCATTCAGCACTTGCTGGACAAAGAAAGTACCACAACAGCATGAACAATGGACATTTGGATGTAAATCCCTGATGTGATTCCACATTCCTTATGTCATGAAGCAGTTACATTCACCTCAAGGGTTATTGAATAAGGATGGGTAATTACTGCAGCAATGGAGCTGGAGTCCTAATGATTTGGTTTCTTATTTTTTTAAAAGAATATTAAAAAGAAGCACTCCTGTGGAACTCAACTGTACAGGAGATATTGCCATTAGAACTCAATCATGGAGATGATGTTATTATACAGAGAACACTACCATCAGAGAGGAGATAAAATCAGCCCTTTGTTAGTAAGGCCTGAACTTCTCTCTTTCCCTTAAGTCTACATGTGGAACCTCCATTATAACCCACACATAGATTGAGAAGTATGTGTATCAACCCATATCTGGACAAGGAAAAATAATTTTCTTAGATTTTAAGAGATACTATATTCATAATATAGTTAGGCAACAAGATTCTTTATCATTGCAAAAAGAGCAAACTGTCTATTGCATTTTTTGTTGTTGTTGTTGGGTTTGTTTGTTTTTTTGTGTGTGGGGCAATGAGGGTTAAGTGACTTGCCCAAGATCACATATCTAGTAAGTGTCAAGTGTCTGAGGCTGGATTTGAACTCAAGTGCTCCTGAATCCAGGGCCAGTGCTTTATCCACTGTGCCACCTAGCTGTCCCCCTATCTATTGCATTTTTAAAAGCACTAAATGAAGTATTACATAGGGTTCTTATCCTACTCCCACAATACCTTGCATTGGCTATGCATTCCAATGTGACTTCACTGGTTCCTGCCACTACACTTGTATTGCCTGGAGGAATGACAATGACAGGAGCCATGATATCAGGTGTATCAGTATCACCTATAGGGGAAAAAGAAAGTAAGCTCATGTAAATCTGCCTTGAGTATTTACTCAAATAAAATTCTACTTTGATGCCCTTCACAGCATGGAGATGACCCTGGATCCTTCAAGGCTACATCAGTGAGTCAGAAACCCGGGCAAATCTTTCCAAGTTGGAAAGGCCTAGCTATTGACCTGTTTGTCTCTATGTCTGTTTTTGTTGGGTCAGCCCAGATCAACCTGAAGAAGCTCATCATTAGGTCACTAGGTAATTCTGGTCACTAGGTAATTAATTTCTCTGGACATAGTCATTCATGATGATTATCTATTGGGTTCTGGAGGGGCTGTCACCTGCTTCTGTAGAGGGCATACCCATGCTGCTAAAATCTCAGATTTCTGCACTTCTGAACTAACCACCTTAAGGAAAGAAGCAGTGATGACCAGAAAATTCCAAATGAAAGATCTTGTCAGACCAAGCTTTTGTGAAACCTTGGTATCTTATGCTTTTCAATATTATCATGGAGCTTAATTCATCTTCTCACAGGAGATCTTGAGCATAGACATTTTCAAAAGGCTTTCATTATACTATAAAAGCAAAGTTCTTAAATCTACCCAGTCTTCTCTCATTCTGGACATATAGCTCACAAGAATGTTTCCCTAGTGCAGAAAAGGGGTTGTATCTTAATAGAAAGGGAGCCTATTATGCAGTCAAGAGGTTTTAAACTGCTGAGCATTTAAAAAATCAAATGCTTACTGCTTTTTTATGATTGAAGGCCCTTCCTGTTGTGTTTCATCTTATGTGCAAACTATTTTAATAAGAGGCTGCTAGTTTTCATATTTAATGCCTAAATTTGATTCCCTGGGGGTAAATATGTTCAATTAACAGTATTATGTCAGAGCAGTTTAAAGCCCCTTTTCTTATCAGAAAAGTAAATGACTCAATTCTCAATCTCCTTTGTAAGGCACCCAAACTGTAAATAATTTAGTTCATGTTTTGACAAGACAATGATTTAAAAAAATGAAGACTGCTCTCTTAGATGTCTAATATATACTTAACAGCAAAATCATCTACCCGCAGTGTATATAATAATTGTTTGGGCTGAACAGAAACAATCATTTAATTCAAATAAGAGACTAATAAACCATTTCTAAAAACAAAAATTTCAATAAGGGAATGTGAATGTATCAGGAAGAGAAATGAAATGACTGGAAATCTAAATGGCTTTATCCAATATTTGTTGCTGAAGAGGCTTTCCACCATTTATGGCTGAACTGAAAGGGAAACTGGCAAATGAAAGGCACTGCCCTGCTGGGCCTCAGGCATGATTACAACCACTGGGAGACCACACTAGGATAAAATACTGGCTTCTTTTCAACACTAATTTCCCACAGCTCTCTGTATTCTTTCTTTCACTGGCAAAGCAGTGTATGCTTTTCATATTAGAGGTTTGCATGCATTTTAAATGAATACACCAAGGCAGTCATATATTAGCAATACAAATTTTTGTACTGAAAATTCACATAAAACAGATTCCTCCTGGTTAATAGTTGCTTACTCCACCCACCATGGCAAGAAGGAATTGGGACTTCACACTTCCCTCTCTTCCAAACTATCTGTATCAACAGCTAGTCAGTCCTTTGAAACTTCATGCTAAAACACCTTGAAGATTCATGTTTTCTAGTGATTTTGTTGGCACTCTCTTTCCATGAAATGATAAAGGATGATGGACTGGTTATCAAATTTCTAAGGAGAAGTACGGAGTGATCTTACAGCCATTCACAACAGGGCAAAAAATGTAAAATGAATGCCAATCAGACAAACAACCTGCCTGTCACCTGGGAAAGTCACTGATGAGAGGAGATGACCTGAGAAGCTAATATTTGCAAATAGTTATGTGAGGTGAAGAACAGCAGCAGTGAATGCTAAGAGGTCAGTGAACAAGGCACTAATTTGGCATTAATCACTGTTTAGTGGCAGTGGAAAAATTGTCAGTTGCAGAAGAGAATGGTTATGTAGTCACTCAAAATCTCTGTCACATCCTCCCAAGTGCCGTCTAACACTATTGACTTCCTGTTCACCCCTAAGAGTTTTCCTTATAAAGAAGCCTGGCCACTGAACAATTAGGCACTACTCCATATCACACTTTAGCTCCATTGATCCTCTTCAAGAACGAAGGGCAAACAACAAGAATAGCTTCTTCAAAATAAGCCTAACATAAAGTTAGCATTTGCTACTCAAATATGAAGCTCAAACAAGAAACAGAAGAATCAGTGCTCATTTTTAGTCATATTATTAGATGTGCAATATTTGGGGGAGGGAATACAGAGCTGTGATTTCATAAATATAGACAATTCCCAGTGAAGAAAGTCCTTTTACCAATGCATATTAGCAACCACTTTGCAGTTTTTCTTTTTTTTGTTGTTGCCTGGGGTAATGAGGGATTAAGTTATTTGCCTAGGATCACCAACTACTGGGTTTCTAAGACAGGATTTGAACCCAGACTTTCCTGATGGCTTGGCCAGTCTTCTACCCATTATTTCATGCTATCTCACTATGTATGCAATATATAATACAGCAAATGTACTAAACAGAGTATCCAATAGACTGTAAAGTCATACCACCCTGAATGTACCTGATCTCATCTAATCTTGGAAGTTAAACAGAGGATTGGGCCTGATTAGCATTTGGATGGGAAACCACCTAAAAGCAGGAGATGCTATATATTTAGAAGACAGGCATAGGGATATAGTGGGAACTCCCCTTTGCTCTCTGAAATAGTGTATAGACAGCTCATTTTCAGAGTCAGAAACACCTGGGTTCAAGTTCAGCCTTGAATACATACTGGTTATGGGACTGCTCAATTCATTCAACCTCCCAAACTCCAACTGACTCTATGACTGTCGATTGCAGAGTAGGTGTAGACCTGCATTTGTGGAGGGACTTTCAGCAGTATTGTAAAGGTGAAAGAGTTCTGGATTCGGAGACAGCTATCCTAGGTTAGAATCCTAAATTTGTTATTTACTACCTGTATGACAATGGGCAACAGGTTAAGAATCATTTCACCTCTCCATGTCTCAGCTCATCATTTGAAAAATGAGGGAACTGAACTAGATGAGCACTATGGTGCCTTCCAGATCTAAATGTATGATCCTAAGCAGAAGTTGTTGTTATCCACTTGTGTTTTCCTCTCTGTGACTCCATTTGGGGTTCTCTCGGCAAAGATGCTGGAGTGGTTTGCCATCTCCTTCTCCAGCTCCTTTTATAGATGAGGAAACTGAGGCAAACAAGGTGAAGTGACTTGCCCAGGGTCACAGAGTGTCTGAGGCCAGATTTGAACTCAGGAAGAGAAGTCTTCCTGACTCTAGGCAGGGCACTCTACCCACTGTGCCACCTAGCTGCCCCCTGATTTTTCATAGACAGCAATACCTTCCATCAAAGAAATCAGATTTGACTCCCTCTGCCTCATCTTCCCCACCCCTGCACCCCTGCCAAAAATATCAAGCTGTCTGAAGAAAATCCTACTGTCTGCCGGCCAAGAAGCAATATTATTTTTAGAAAGTGTAACATAAAGATATTTTAAAAGGAGTGAATTAAGTAATGATCTTGACATATCTAAACTGCCATAATGAAGATGCAGTAAATCCCAAACTCCCTGGCTAAACTCAGACCGCAACCACCTACTGCCAAAGACCTGAACCTCTAATACTGCACATGCCAAAGATCCAGAGCATTGCCCATGGAAGACCCAGGTTTCCCACCACCTGCTGACATCCTAGATGTCCCCAGGCTAGGAGTTGCTTTTCTATTTTCTGGGATGCCTACATCTTTTGCTCTGGCTTCTGTGGCTAGTACAGAAGGAAAAGGTTATAAGGGATGCCTAGAGGGTCTACAAAGTCCTGAGTTGGAACACAGAATGAGATTTCTCATGAAACACTGTTAAAAATAGTAGGTTATATTCCCTAGTGCTATTAATGCAGTACGAAAGGTCAGTGACTGGCTTTGGCACTCTGAAAGGGCTGTGATTTCATTGATATGGATTAGTAGGTACTATCAGTGCCAAAACAAACAGCAACACTTGAAATTTCCAAGAGCTGTGGTTGAAAACTCATTATTTGGTAGACAACTTTCTGGCAATGAGTAGCTCCACACTTAGCTTGCATGAGAGGATCTTTATTCAAGGCTTTTCCCATTTGCTAGGAACTGCTAGAGCTCATATTCTGCAGTCCTATCCTTGTGAGTTTGGATACATCACAGCTTATGTAGGTGTTGGTGGCTGGTAGGAACTGAGTACTCAACATTGATACAATGGGAAAATGTATCACAAGTTCTAAACAAATAACATAAAGGCAAACTTTTAGAACATAGATCTTTAGTCGGCTGAGGAATACCTGTAATGCATAGACATGTTAGTGCTGTTGAATTCAGTGTTATTTTACTTTATCTTAATTCAATAAACACTGATGAAGTGCCTTATATTTTCAAAGTACCCTAAATGCACTTTAGTCAAATGTCACAACCGTGTTAAGGTATCAGTGTTGCTAACATCTGAAATGTTAGTTTCCCCCATTAAAATGTCAAAGTAAGTAGTAAAAAAAATACATGTGAAATGTCTGAAAACACTTGGGAGAAAGAAAAAACAGATGGCATGCATAGATATGTATCATGAAACCTTAATGAATTGGAATCCAATGATCCATAATCATTAATTAACCAAAATTTTTCCAGAGTAGATTTTAAGCGGGGGAAATCATGAGACAACAATGCATACCAGGATTCATTTATGTTGTTGTTGCTCAGTCATTTCAGTCATGTCCAACTCTTTGTGGCCCCATTTGGGATTATCTTGGTGAAGATACTGGAATGGTTTACCATTTCTTTTCCAGCTTATTCTACAGATTAGGAAACTGAAGCAAACAGGGTTGACTGACTTGCCCAGGATAACACAGCTACTATGTGTCTGAGGCCATTTTTGAATTTCTGAGATGAGTCTTCCTGAACTTCAGGCCCATCACTCTATCTACTACACCACCTAGCTGCCCTTACATTTATGTACATTGAAATAAAGAAAACGAGTATCATTCAGACAAATTTAGCAGTGCATGCAGTTGCAAAACAAATGGGACTCAAGGCCCTCCATAACCAAAAACTCAGAACTTTGGTCTTTAATCCAGTTAATAAATGGTTTGGAGGAAATGAAAAATAGGGTGAAAGAGTTAAGGCACCTGGTTTCTTATTGAAGAAGGGGATCAAGAAACAATCAGGTGAGATTGAGGGTTGGCTAGAGGGGATAGGGAGACAATCAGAAGACACTGAGGAGAGAAGGAAAAAAGTGGCTGTTTTGTGACATTCTTTAAATTGGGTGACTCTTGGGAGGGGGAGTAATCATGTGACCTCCAAAATCAGGTGACTTTGAGGCTAAATTTCACAAAATTAGTAGATAAAAAACAAAAAGGAATCACTAATTCTATTTAAATATTATACTCATTCATTTATTGATTGATCTAAATTTAATTTTTTTCTAGAATCAAACCAACCAAGGAGGCAGTTTGGTATAGTGGGAAGAATGCTGACACTGAAGTGATGAGGGCATCACCATTCATCCCTGAATCAGTATATGTGTGATGTTGGGCGAGTTACCTCCTTTAATTTTCTCATCTATAAAATACAGGGATTGGGCAAAATAGCCTTTGAGGTCCCTTCCTGCTCTAGAACAATGAAATACTACAGTGTTGGACACATAACAGAAAGCTCAATAAATACATGGTGATTGATGTATAGCATAATGTACAATGAGGAATGAAGTTCAAAATGATAAGCCTGAGGCAGTGCATAATCTTTGCATTATCAGAGATGCAAGTATTTTCACCATCTTAAAACAAGAAAAGATACTAATATGTTTTAGATGGATTTCCAAAAGGGTTGGTTTGAAAGAGAAATTCTTCTTCGAAATTCATTTAACATAAAACTTAATTAACCAAGACTCTCTATTCTCTTAGGCTGTCCTAGAACTTCTCAACTAAAGTTTCTGCAAACTATTTTCAGTGTATAGTAAGTAGCTTCCAAAGACACTGGATCAAAAAAGAAGCTCTGCAGAAGCCAGCTGCAAAGTGAGACAAGCTAGCATCATAGTCAGAGAGGTTTGTTCCTTTGTCAAGGTTTCTTTGTAGTTCTTAGAATAAAGAGTTTGCAGCACAGAGAAATAGATTCCTAATCCTAGTCAATTTCCCTCTACATGAACCTCTTTACACACTGAAGAAGGGGAGCAGGAGAAGCTACCTAGATGGTATTTAATTAAAAACTGCATTTAAAGAATGTCAAGTTTCACCTACCAAGACAAAAATTCAGAGCTAGAGTTAACCTGAACCATTGATCTTACAGATCACAGCAAATAGAATATGATAAAGGAAAATCATGCAGTGGTTTAATCAAATTATTAACTTCATTGCATTGAAACTGTAAGCCTTGTCCTTTTGTCTAAGATGATGCTCTGGATCCTTGGTCAGTTTACCTGCTGAAAGTAGAACACTAACTGCTTTTTCCACAAATGCCAAGTACTGACTCAGTACATTCAGGAACATGTAGTTTATTTATAATATAGGTAAAGTGCTTTGCAAACCTAAAAGTTCTATATACATACTAGCTATAATAATTCTTATTAGTGATTTGTCCCATCATAAAAGCTCCCTCATAAAATCAAAAGTCTAAACCAACTCAATAAGCTTTTATTAATACTTACTAATATGCAAGGCATTGTGCTAAGCAGTGGCACCATACAGATAGAACCCAGGCCACCTAAACCTTAAGAAAGGATACTGATGGGATCTGGCCCTTAAAACTGCCTGATTCAATGAATATTTACTGAATGCTCACTATATGCAAAGCACTGAACTAGGTGCTAAGTGATTTAAAAAGATCATTCCATGAGAAACACAGTTAAAAATTCTGCTAGTGCATAGGAAGAAGAGATCACATTCTGGTTTGGAGGGAATAATGAAGATTAAATAAAAGAGATGTGATCTGAGACTAGACCTTGATATATGAGTAAGATTTCAAATGGGATAATATAGCAAATTACTTCCAGCTTCTTTGCTAAGAAAATCCCAAATAGGGTCATGAAGAGTGAGACACAACTGAAAAAATTACTCAACAACAACCTATACTGGGATGGGGCACAGAGATAGGAAAGTGTAGGGTCAATTTGGGGAAGTATGCAGTTTAGGAAGCACAGTAGGAGGCAAATTCTTGAAAAGGATTGGTCAGGACTTAATCTGAAATCCTTTCAGGTTAGTTAACCTAGGGACATGAACAAGAATAGCAAAAGATGAGTAGCATGGATGGATTATGATCTATATTTTAGAGGGAACATTAAAATGGATGTAATTACAGATTTATTTAATTTATTCAAGTATTTGAGTTAAGAATCATGATGGTTTAATGTTGATACTATTAGTGACTAAGACGTAGTAACTAATTCCACAGTCTTTCCAGGTTCATACAAAAATAAGTGTCTAAGGGAAGATTTGAATTTGGGTCTTCAGTTCAGAGCTTTATTCATTTCACCTAGCTGCCTGGATATACACACAGACACACACACATACATAAATACACAAACACACACATATAAAACATATACAAAACAGTCACAAAGTAACTTTAATTTGAAAGGTACTAATTCCTGGGCTAACCAGGAAAGATCTCTTAGAGGAGGAGCTTGAGCTGTCTTGATGGAAACCACGGATTCCAACAAATGCAGGTGAGAAGAGAAAACCTCCAGCTGGTGAAAAGGCAGAGAACTGGGAATTGAAGCAGTATGTGTGAGGAATAACAAGTAGGCCAGGATGTCTGGACCTAAAGCGTGTGCAAGGTAGTAATGTGTAAGGAGACCGGAAATCTGTGTAGTCAGATTATAAAGAGCTTTAAATGCCAAACAGAGGAGTTCATATTTTATCTCAGAGGCAATAGGGAGCCTCTTGCATACTGAGATGACACGGTCAGACCTGAGATTTAGGAAAATCACTTTTGTCAGCTATGTAGAGGATGGGTTAGGATGAGGAGAAACCATATAGGGAGATCAAATAGAAGGCTATTTCAATAGTTTAGGTGAGAGGCGATGGAGGACCTGAAGAATAATATAGCCCTTGAGAGTTTGCAAAGCACTTAGATATTACATCATCTCATTCTTAAAAAAAAAAAAACCTTGGGAGGTAGATTTAATTTTTAATTATATCAATTCAACAGATGAGGAAACTGAAACTGAGAGAAGTTAAGTAAATTGTCCATGGTTACATAACTGTCTGAGACAGGGAATCAAACTCAGGTCTTCTTGACTCCAAATTCATTATTTTTTTTCTTGTAGCACCCAGCTGACTAACAAGGGTGGTGAATAGTCATTTGAGTAGTAAGGAATGGACAGAGGTGAGAGATAATGTGGCAGAGATTTAATAACTGTCTGATATGTGAGTCTAGGGAGAGAGGAGTTAAGGATGATGGGACTGTTAATGACTCAGAGGAGGGTAGTGCCTTTGACAGTTAATGTGGCAACTCTGAAGAGGGTTGGCTCTAAAGGGAAAATAATGAGTTCAGGTGTGGACTAGAGTTGGAGATGATTATAGGCATCCAGTTTCAAAATGATGTTAGTAATGTGGGACTAGAGCTTGTAATGATTGGAATGACGCCACCTGCTGGAGACTTACTGTAGCCACAGCTCCGCCATGAGGAGAAGAAGGCGCTGAGGGCAAGACATGCAGCTCTTTGGCATCGGGAAGTGACGTTTACTTGTGGAGTAAGAGGGGGTGAGGCCTGGCACTCTTGCTGTCTTTCCACCAGGACTCTCCTGGAAAATGGAGCAAGAGAACTGTAGCTCCCCTAGATAGATAGATAGATGAATCTAGGCCTTTCTTTCTCTCTTCACCAAATTCTTATTCTCCTTAATAAATGCTTAAAAGTCTAACTCTTGCTAAAGCCTATAATTTATTGGCGACCACTCATTAGATATTTAAGACAGACTAGCTAGATTTTTAGCCCCTTACAAGCTCAACAGATATGCTAGGCTAAACATATAAATCTAGAATCATCTGTATAGAAATAATAATTGAACCTATATGAAAAGATGAGATCATCAAGTGAGACAGAATAGACTAAAAATGGAAGAAGGTCCAGGGAGAAATACCTGGAGGATATTCATGGTTAGTAGAAATGTCCTGGATGATGATCCAGCAAAGAAGAAGAGGAACGGGTGGGTGAAAAACCAAACAACCCAAAGCTAAAAAGAATATAGAGGGGTGGCTAGGGTGGTACAGTGTATAGAGAACCAGCCCTGGAGTCAGGAGTACCTGAGTTCAAATCCAGCCTCAGACACTTAACACTTTACTAGCTGTGTGACCCTGGGCAAGTCACTTAACCCCAATGGCCTTGCTAAAAAAAAAAAAATAATATAGAGAAGGGTCTAATGCTGCAGGAGAGATCAGGAAGGATAAACAGTTGAGAAGAGTTCATTAGATTTGGCAGTGTTTCCTTATTTTATTCCTGTCTGTTAATGATTAGAGATTCATCAAATATAGTTATTTTTGTTGTGGTTTTTTAGGAATCTTGAATAATACAATCTATAGATTGTTAACACTTTTAAGGTGGAACTGTGTTTTGATTTAAATTCTTGTTCATGATCAATAAACAATAATCACAGGTGTATCTCATTCTTTTCATCTTTCAGTTTGTCTATGATAAATATATGGTCCATTATAGAATATACTTGTGAAAACCTTCTTATTTTCTACTCATCATCTCATAAAGAATGTCCCTCATCTAAGTGTAGGTAATCTTACAAAGTTTTTGTATAGTTGAGAAAGCAGGGCCCATATTATTTATTTTCTCTCAATTACTTTTTAGGTATTAATAATATATTTTTGTACTTTCCTTGAAAAATAGGAAAAATAACTTATTTCCATTCATTACATTTATCATAGACAGCACACGAAGACCTTTTCTACACTAGTAGAATCTGGATGAATTAGTAAATTAACCACTAGGCTCAAATGGAATTGGATTATACCCTGAAGCAGACTAAACAATTTCCCTGTGCCAGGGATGAATAAAAAAGAAAGGTACTGGTTAAGTCATGATAAGTATTCTTTTACCACATCAGATTTAAAACTCTTCAGAAATAGCTATTTAACCTACACATAGATCACTTAACATTTCTTGGGTTCATTAATTTATCCATCAATTCAATGAATATTTTCAAAGTTCCTATTACATATAAAGTACCTTGGAAGATAAAAAAATACCAGATCTAATATATATCCTCCAGAAGTCTATACTTTAGTAGGGAATATCTGGTGTATACACAAATAACTTCAAAACAAAGCATCAGACGAAAAGTTCCATGTGAGTAATGCAGATGATACGTGCCACAGGAAACCAGAAGACGAAAGATTAATTCTGACTGGTGATCAGAGAATGTTTTGTGGAAAAGTTAACATTGAAATAGACCTTGAAGAATTAATAGGATTTTTATAGGCAGAGTTGGGAAGTGGGTAGACATTTTAGAAGGAAGGAAGAACATGAAAAAAGTATGAAGGCAGTCTGGGGCAAGATTCCTTTTAAGGGAGAGTTCAGTACATTAGTTTGAATAGAATATATAGCTAGAATCAACTCACACAAGGCAAGTGCTCACATGGAGGTAGAAGAAGTGATACAAGAACTCTCTCAAGGTCTCTCTGAAGAACTTTGGAATCAATTGTGAGACATGGGAGATACTGGCACATGACCATCCAACATGGCATGCCTACATCAAAGAAGGTGCTGTGATCTATGCGCAAAGCAGAACTGCAGTAGCTCCAAAGAAATATGACATGTGCACATCTCCACTCCAAATGTTCACAAGGACCATTTGTGTACCACCTATGGTAGAGCTTTCTGAGCTTGTATTGGCCTGATCAGCCAGAGTTGGACACACTGTACATTGACCCTGACATAGTAATATCATTTTGGTCCTCTTCAAGCATGGACAGCAATCAGAACCAGAAGTATAGCTATAGTCAGAGAGCAGCCTGAAGAAAAAAAACATGGTTCAAATTGTAGGGGACCATGAATACAAGTTTAAGGGCTATGTATTTTATTTAGTAGATTTGTACTATTCTGGTGCTTTTGAATTAATTTAGTGGAATGCATTAATATTATTTATCTTATCTGAATGTGTCCTTATACAATGTTTGCATGGATAGGTTACCTACCCCTCCTTTCTTATTCCCTCTTTGCTTATAACCCAGAATTTTATTCTCCAATCCCCCCTAACTCATGTGGCTTTCCTTCTTGTTGATCCCCCAGTGTTTCCTCCAGGCTCGTCTGGTTTCCTCTTGCCATGGAAATGTAATTACTCGCATGGTGGACTGTTTCAGAGGCACAAGCCTTAGCAGGAACAGAACACTACTCATCAATGTTCTGAGCACACGTAACAAACATTTCATATAATTAGTTCATTTAAGAAAGATGTAAAGGTTTCATAAAAAGAATAGATCTCTTTCTTCAGAAAATATTTGTACACCAAAGAATACAATTGTCCCCCACAGACCCCACCCCGAATGTCTAAAAGAAAAACAAATCTACAGCAGTTTGTCCCTATTAAAAAGACTAGAGTTTCCTATATTTCGTATGAGTGCTCTTAGAAAATCTACTTCAGGAAATCTTGACTGCTGTGATCTTGAATTGGGAAAAGGGTCATGGTGTGCTTCATTAAAGCCAAGAGAGTGTCAGGTTTCTCCACTCCTAGAACTTGAAATAATGAGGTCAAATATTGCCCTCTGGTATCCTAATGCTGTCTGATATTTCCCCTTACTCACAATATATGTCTAGCTTACATTTGAGTACTAAAAATGAACACAAAATACATGTAGTTCAGTAACCTCTAAATAAATAGATGACGTCCACCCTGATAGGTGTATTTGCCAATCAAATGGATTTGTTAGGAAAATTACCACCAAATCAGAGGTTCAATTAGGAAAGATCTCCCAGGGTCTTGGTTCTCATTTGTTTAGAACCTCTCTAAGGATATTTTTTTTTAGGATTGGATCAATAAGAAGGGGCTAGTAAATAAAGCTTCAGTTCAAGGTGTGGAAAATAACCAGAATGGTCTGAGATAGAAAATAAAATACTGGGGTTATGAGAAGAAGACAGAGATTGTGTTAAAGCATGTACTGAGGAATTTGATATCATAGACCGTAGTAGATTTCTGAGTGAAGGAGTAACATAATTTTTAAAATATTTGATTTTTTTCTTTGCTTTTACATTGTATAAGAACTGGAAGAAACATTAGAGGTCTTTTGGTCCAACCCCTTGATTTAACAGTAGAGGAAACAGACCTAGGGAGATTAAGTAGGGTAGTTTTCTAATGAATAACATTAAGTGGTCTTTAACATACTTTCAATATAGGGGTCATTAGGCCTGAAGTCCATTATTAAAAATGGAATTAGATAGGAATGGGTTAATTTCAAAGATGCTCCTGAGAAGTAAGGAAGGGGAAGAGAGCTGGAGAAAAATGTAAAATCATGAGCCAAGGACACACATAACATTTCATATAATTAGTTCAGTTAACAGAGTATGAAGTATGGTGGTGTCTTCAGGAATAAGGGAAATTGTTTAGTGAGGAAAGCAATAATTCAGTTTTTGATGCATTAATTTTCAGATAAGGTAGGTCTTGTATACCTAAAAATGCTAAGCTGAAAACTGGGCAAAAAGGAGGGTTTGGTAAAAAAAAAATTCTCAAATACTTTTGTGTGTGAAAAAGAAAATTAACAAGAATTAGTATTGCAACTGATTCATTAATTTGGTTTTTTTTTTTAAGTGAGGCAATTAGGGTTAAGTGACTTGCCCAGGGTCACACAGCTAGTAAGTGTTAAGTGTCTGAGGCCCGATTTGAACTTAGGTACTCCTGACTCCAGGGCTGGTGCTCTATCCACTGCGCCATCTAGCTGCCCTGATTCATTAATTTGTAATTAAATGAGTGTCAACAATGTCCCATGTAGACTACAGAACTGGCAAGTGAAACGGCTCATTCCTTCTAGAAGCGTACATTTTGAGAATATAAAACAGATGTGATGCCTTCCTTGAAGTTATTATTGTTTAAATAGTCAGTTATCTTTTGGAAAGGAGGGAATCTTCACCCCGTGGAGAAGAAACCTAAAGTATATTCCATTAAGATGAAATCTTAAGAATCCAAGACAATAAAGGATCAGGTTCCCAGGGAAGAGATCTTATTTAAGGAATCTATACCTAGTATTATGAAAATTCAATCACCATAAAGTTATATCACTCGCTATTACCTTTTAGCTGAAGTCAAACAAATAGAATTCTATATGGCCTTCTAAATTTGCCTTCTCACAATTCCCTATTGAAAAATAGCACCTTAGCAGTTCAGTCTTTGTCATTGATCTGACCTTCCTTAAAACACAGACAGATCTACTTTTTTTTTTAATTTCTGAGAAACATCATCTGACATATTACCTAAAAACACTCAAGTGAATTTTTATTCCTTCACTTGCTTTTGTAACCAGTCAGAATACGTGATCTTAATCTATTTAATTGAAAAAGAACAAGGCTATGGCACAACAGCAGACTCAAATTTCTTCTAGATCTTCAAAGCAAGCTTAAGGAAACAGGCCTGTAGACTCTTTCAAGCAACCAGAAGGGGGAGCTGGAGACTTTAAATCTTCAAAGAGGCAATTACCACCGCCTCCTTCTATTTATTTGTTTACTTTTTAGTCAAAATAATAGTTTATGTTAGATTAAGACAACAAGATAAAGAGCCATATGAACCTATGGATAGCTGAAGAGCTATTCAAATTTATTCAAGTGAATAATGCAGTAGCTGGAATTACAGCCATTTCTCAGAAATATAAGGCAGGTTTTTGGATTTAAAACGTCTCTATCTTCACTTTCTTCATGGCTTATAACATTACAGATCTAGGGCAGGAAGGCACCTCAAAGGCCCAAATTCCTCATTTTACAGATGAAGAAACTGAGACAAACTGTGGTTAATTATTTGCTTAAGGTAACATAGATAGGCAAGCAACTCTGGAAGAATGTGAACCCAAGTTCACTGATTCCAGAGCCACTGGTCTTCTGAGGTTCTACAATGTTTGGAGATAAAACCAAAAGAGGATATCTCTTTTCCTTCTGCTTAAATTTTAACTATCAACTGAACCCAAATCCATCTCATGCTTACTCTTAGAGCATTAGATTTACAGTCAGAACAACTAGGCCTAGAACCCAGCTCTGTTACCTATCTGGGCCTCTGTTTCTCTTTCTGTAAAATGAGGAGAATGGACTAGACTTCTTCTGTCCTTTCTCCTAAGGATCCCTTGTTAACCCTTACAAATTTGATCTAGAGCCCAAATTTGTGCAACTTTTTACATTTTCTGTTTTAATCATAATCATTTCCTTTGGGAGAAGGGGAAGGCAAATGATTTCATTCTTTTAAAAAGATTCATGGCTTTAGCTCTGTGAGGCTGGACTCACACAAATACAAAAGTGATATTTGAGACAGTGAGAAAGGAAGATAGACTAATGAGGGTACAATGGAATGAGGGCAGGGAGAAAGAGTGCTATTTGGGCAAAAGCACCTTTACAAAAACTCTGACTATTCCCTAAAGAGAGGGCAGCTTACCAGCTGACTCTCCATTTTTCTTGTTTATTGTCCAATGGAAGGAAGGAAAGAAAAATGGGAGAAATGTAGCAGTACATACTATTTACAATTTTATCTTTACATTGTACTTCCATTTTTATCTCAATGCACTTCTGGACTTTTTTTTCCTCTGACAAGAGACGATAAATAAAATAATATGACAGTTTGACAAACAATCTAGGTGGTTTCCTTCCTGCTCATTTATAATATATTTGAAAACTTTGCACATTTGGAAATGAAAGGAATGTAACAAAGAATGTATTTTCTTCTGCTTTTTACTGGGCAGAGATAATGAAGGTGACAAAAGCAACTATACAGTTTGAATTGTAGAGGGTTTTTTTTTTCTGGTGTAAACAAAAACTGGGAAACTAAATGAAAAGGATAGTGAAAGTTAGGAAGTACATAATTGGGTTCCAGAGAAAGATCCCAATATGTGATTCAAAAGATGGTCCTCTGGTTTGATCTCTTGGTTGTATATTTCTCCCCCACTTAAGTAGATTCATAATATAATGTTTTAATGGTAGGCTAAAGTAGGTTGAGTCGAAATACAACCCAAGAAAAAAGGTTGACACTTGTGAGATATGGGGTAATTGGATAAGCATTAAAAAAATCAGTCAGTATTGTGAAAGGACAGGTAATGAATTAACTAGGTACAGCAAAGACTGCCTTTAGATTGAACAAGAAAGGCTCTAGCATAATTTTGCTAAACATGTAAATCTGGGAACCCTGCCCAAGCCCAACAAGTGTCAATCGATGCTAATCAAAGGCTATTAGGAGGGACAATAGAAAACTGCAGGAACTGTTGGCAGAAATTGAAGAGAATTAACCTCTGGGCTGTCCTCCCCCCACCTCCACACACACCTCCCTCTGCTACACTGGAGAGGACTCCTATGGCAAAGAAATGCTTTTCGAAGTTCACATTTAAAAATGTGAAAACCTTGGTAGGGCTATTACTCTGAAGGGGTTACACAATTTTTGGATCAAGATCAATGATGATAATAATAATAACACAGTGCTTCATAAACCACAATGGAGGAGTCAAAAATATTTTTATGATAACAATGAAAACATTGTTTTAATCTTAGGGGTAAAAAGAGAGTGGTAAATGTCTCCTTTGGGCTGACTGAACAGCCAGTGGAAATGTTTGCATGATAATGTGCATCAGGATCTGGGGATTAGTTTCCCTCTTTGGGAGCTTGTAGTTGTATTTGTAAGAGAGCAGGGCTGAGGCCAAAATAAAATCTACACTGGAATTGTAGTGAGGAAATTGCTTTTGATTTCCTCTCCCCTCTTCCTCATGTTCCCACTCCCAGACCACACACTCAGTCATAGTTGTCTATTGAAGAAGATCTTTATCCCAGTTCTCTGGAATAAGCCATAATCTGGTCTTTATATTTAAAAATGATAAGATCAAAAGTATAATCAAATGGATCTCTGATTCTATCTATGTGCATGTTTCCAAAAATTATTCTATTCAAAATTCATTTATACCTGTTCATCCTGGGACCCTTAACAGTACACTGATAAATCTTCACTGGGGTTCTAATCGCTAGGTCCCAACCTCCTCACTAGAACTATTCTATTTCCACATCCTCCCTCTCTGCAAAGATGTACAATCTCATCTTTTTCTTGCTATTGTCAAGGTTCATTAAAAAATTATATGAGATAACTTTGAAGTTTTGATTTGTTATTTTCATTCTTCCTTGTTATATTGTTTTAGTTATTATTTATTGCTTTTCCTGGTTTGGTTTTGTACTAGCACTAGTTCCTACCTTCCCATGCTTCCTGGTATCCTTCATATGCATTGTTTCTTATGGCGCATTAATAATATGTACCAATGTCCATTATATATATATATATATATATATATATGCACCACAGTTTGTTTAGTCATTTCCCAATCCATGGGCATCTATTTTATTTTCATTTATTTGCTATTGTAAAAAATGCTATTATGAATATTTTGGTGCATACTGAACCTTTCTATCTTTGACCTCCTTGGGGTATAAGACTAATAAGTGGAAGCTTTGTGTCAAAGGCTTTGGATATTTTAGTCACTTTCTTAGCATAATTCTTGCTTTTTAGAATGGTTGGATCAAAGTGTATTTAGCTTATTTTTCATTCCATAGTTCCTTCAACCTTAACTCTTTCTGTCTTTTGTCATATTTGTCAATTTGATGTATGTGAAGCAAAAATAACAACATTTCATATGATTGCTAATAGTTTTCAATTTGTTTAAGAAATGTTTGTTCATATCTACCACTTTTCCATTGGAAAATGGCTTCTAGCAAGAAATATTTTTGTCATTTTTCTCTATATTTTCGATAACAGACTCTTATCAGAGATATTTGATGCAAAGCCCCCCCATTGACCAGTTCCTTTTTTTAAAAAGCTCAGTTGCTTTTTTTCAGTTTAAAAGCTATTTAATTTCATTTAATCAAAATTATTTATTTTATCTTTTGAGAAATCCTCTATCCTTTGTATAGGTAAATAAAATTCCCAATAGCTAGAGCTATGAAAAGTATATGATCTGCTTTTCTACTATATTTTTATGGTGTGCCTTTTAATATTCAGATTGTAAATCCATTTTGAGTTTATTGTGATATATAGTACAAGGTGCTGGTCTAAAACTAATTTCCGCCAAACTATTTTCTACTTTTCCCAGTAATTGTTATCAAATAGGAAGTTTTCCACTAAGTAATTTATGTTTCAAAATTTATTCGAATACCAAGTTTCTGAGTGCAATTGATTCTCATTCCTCTTTTCCATTGACCTATTTTTTCCATTTTTAACCATTACCAAATAGTTTTGATGATTACTATTTTACAATAGCAGGGCATCTGAACTGTGGCTCCCTCTTCTTTTCTATTTTTTTTTTGGTGAGGTAATTGGGGTTAAGTGACTTGCCCAGGGTCACACAGCTAGTAAGTGTCAAGTGTCTGAGGCTGGATTTGAACTCAGGTCTTCCTGACTCCAGGGCTGGTTCTCTATCCACTGCACCACCTAGCTATTCTTTCTTTTCTACTTTAAAAAATATTATTTCCCTTGAGATATTAGACATATTATTTCTACAAATGAATTTTGTTGTTATTTTGTGTAGCTCTATAAAGTATTCCTTTGGTACTTTGGTTGGCATTACTAAGTCTATAAGACTATTCGGGTGATATCGTCATATATATTATATTGGAGTGGTGCAGCCATGAGCAATGAATACTTCCTCGATAATATAGAACATATGTCCAGTTCAACAGTTATTTACTTTTGTCATCATCAGCCCATCATCTTTTTTGGGTAATATATTTTTTCATGATATTTTCTTTTACTGTGGATTGTCTTTATATATATATATATATATATTTCCTTTTTTGTGCCGAATGAATGAATGAATGAATGAATGAATGAATGAATGAATGAATGAAAAAGTCCTATTAAATACTACATGCCAGGAACTGCGCTAAACTCTGGGGATGCAAACACAAGAGTAAGATAGATACTCTCTGTCCTGAAAAAGCTTATATTCCTACAGCAAGCCTTCCCTAATCTTTCTTAATTTAGTGCCCTTCTTCTGTTAGTTCCGGTTTATCTTGTACATAGCTTGTTTGTACATATTCATTTGCTTATGTCCACCATTAGCTTGTGAGTTCTTCCAGGGCAATTATTGTCTTTTGTCTTTCTTGGTAGCCTCTATAGCACTGTGTCTGTCACATAGGAGAAGCTTAATTAAAAATTTATTGACTGACTGACAGAGAGGAGGGGTTTGATGTCCTGGGATGGGTGTTTTTGTGTATGAAAGCAGAAATGGTAAGTACCACAATAGGGCGATCCATTAACACATCCTTTCCTGTGGCAATGATAATGTTGATGTGATTAAACTTTCCTGAGCAAGATTTGAAGATGGTTTTAGCAAAAGAGTATGGGGCAGGTGTAGGCCAGCTAGATATTCAGAGATATATGCCCTATGAGGACTGCCTGAGTCCAGGATAAGAGTCCCAAAGCTCTTGAAGAGGCTATATTCTAGAGAATGCAACAACAGCTTGGGCAGGTGAGAAGAAGGCATGCCAGAGACCTAGATATAGTGAGGTCTCATCACTATGCATATCTCTGTTGTCCTCAGAGGATGATCAATTTAAATTTTTTGGAGACTGTGCTATTCAGTGGCTTGCAGTAATGCAACAGTAAGAGAACATTAGCTAGCTAGGTGGTGTGGTGGATGGAACAACAGCCCTGTGATCAGGAAGATCAGAGCTCAAATCTGGCCCCAGATACTTACTAGATGTGTGACCCTGGGCAAGTCACTCAACCCCAATTAACTCCAAAAAAATAGAGATAGAATATGAATATTTTAAAGATGCACCTTCATTTTGGGGAGAATTTGGAGATCATTAAAGGGATTCTCCAACCTCCCTGAAAATTTTCTACTATCTATGGGAAATTAATGGTATGACAGATATGTAATATATAAGCAACCTGATCCTTCCCTATCAGTTTCCCAATTGCTCAATGGGCATGCAGTGCTGGTCGAGGGGCTTCTAGTTACACCTTTAGATCAAGAGACATTAAGTATTGTCTAAGGTCATCACATGACAATGTGTGCATACCTACTCAGTAATATTGATAATATAGGAATTGGTTTAACTACAGAGAAGCACCTGTCTCTTACAAAGTTTGTTGTCTGTTATTAATTGAATTATCTCTTCACAAGTATTTATGAAAATTAGCTTTTTAAAAACAGGATATGAGATTTTCAAACTAAAATTTATAAGTAGAAAAGTATACATTTTAAATAAAAAATCAAGAAAGAAGGAACTCAACCCCAAGTTCCTGTAGAAAACAAAATTATATCAACACAATGAATTGACTACATGAGAGAAAAGAAAAAAAAAAGTATTAAGATGATGAGAAGTTAGGAAGGGGCTACAGTCTGCTCAGCAATCCTTCATCCTGAAAATACCAATTATGTCCCTATAAAAAGAAGAAAAAGGATTTTTAGAAGATTGGATTAAATTGAAGTCATTTTGCCTTGCCACAGAGACCACTCACTGCTCAATCTAAGAACTATAAATTATGGCAACTGAAGCCCAAGGTAAATTGGTATTCTATTTAAAAAAGAAACATCCTTGAGGATATATATTCCTATTTTACCCTCAAAAATCAGTTTCTGCTGAAGACTTTGCCTAATTGGAGCAGAACAAGGAAACCAGAAGCTCACCCTGTCATCTTTTCTTAGATAGCTATCTGAATTAAACATACGATGTCCCCTAACAACAATATTTTGGGACAGATACTTTTGGGGAGGCTCAAATCCTTCTTATGAGGTCTTGAGGTGCTCCTCCAACTGACCAGTCCATGGCACATCCCTACATTCTTTTCCTTCAAAGGAATAAAATCTTTAACAAAATTGGAGCTATTCAGGTTAGAGATCGAAAAACAAATAAAAATTCTCATTTACATATTTAGTGTTCCATAAAACTGAAAAGCAAAGGAGTTATGCCCAGAGCTGAGATTTTGTTCAATACAAGGGATTTTCTTCTCTTTTTAACCCTCTTTAAACAGATATTTGTACAAGCAAATCGATAAACTTTCCCTCTCCAGCATTTTTGAAGACTCAATCTCTTAGTTATTTTAACTTATAAGCAAATCTTCCTGCCTTACCAGACCAGAAAAATACAGTAATTTTTACATCAATAAGAATAAAGCAACTATGAATGCTAACCATATTCCCAAACAGTACACAGTTAGCAAATACCCTTGGCACTAAACCAATTCTCCAAATCTCTTCATTCAAAAATAATTCCACAAATGGATAAGCATTTAATTTCCCAGCATTGGGACAAAAGAGCATTTCTCTTTTAGATGATGGAATAGATGCTTGTATCTCCTGGTAACTATTTGTATAAATGGAAGTGTTGGATGAATGCTGCACTCTCAGCAAATGAGGCAGGCCCTGTAAAAGAAAGCTAAGGGAAAGTTATAGGTTAGGTCTCTTTGTTTATTATTTCCACAGGCTGAGTAGCACCAGCATTGTACAGAGCAAATTATCAAGCTCTGCTGATCTAGCCAGAACATCAGCACAACAGTGCATTATTGCACCAATGATCTGTTATCTGGAGCTCTCAGATAAGGCAGGTGTTCTGTTAGGTTTCTTTCTTTTTCTTTTCTCTCTCTCCCTTTTTTTTTTTTGAAACCCTGGGAATTGGTTTGGGTCATTGTCCTTGATGAGGAACAAAGCAAACGGCCCCACTGTAGGAGCTGTGGCACCTGATGCCTCAACAGTGAAGAATGGGAGCTAATAACTCTCTAAGAATCCTTGCCCCTTTACCATCCCCCTACAATTTCTTTTCTTTTTGTAGGAAGGTGCTATATCAGAATTACCTTCAAGTATTGTGACAGAGGTAAAACAAATCAGAAAATCTTAAGAGGAGAAAATTCTTATTTTCCTGTCTGCCTCAGCTTACTTTTTATAAATAAATTTATTGGGACCAAGCAAGAACAGAGTAAATAGTTCACATAACATTTTCTACTATGATCCAAGGTCACCTATTTAAACAAAACAGAACTGGGCCTCTCCCTCAATCTGCTATGAAGTAATTATGTATTGGTCAACAACCTTATTTATATTTTGGTCTAACACCAACACCAACAATAAAGCACATGAATATATGGTAGGACTGAGGAAGGAGAGAATATTGTGTGCGTGTGTGTGTGTGTGTGTGTGTGTGTGTGTGAAATATTAAGTATGAAGGCTAGCTTTCCTTAACAAACATACTGATTCAAAATATTATACAATTTATTGTGATAGGACTATAATCCTAAGTAGAATTCATTTCCATCTATGAGCAAACACTTATTAATGGTCTACTTTGTGCAAAGTTCTGAGCTAGGTGCTAGAGATACAAAGTAAAAAAATTAAGTAGGTCTTTTTGTTAAGAAGCCTATATTTTTCAGAGAAGGGAAAGAAAGAGAAAATAATAAAATATTAAATATATATACATATATACACATATATAACAATTTTCATATATCATATAAAAATATGTATGCAAATGTTTTTGATTGTCAAATAAAGTTAATTTATAAAGAAATTGGTCAGTATAGACTATAAGGAAGGGCAAGGTGATTATTTGGATATTTGAACTCTGTAGCTAACTAATACAGATTCTTTAGTATTAAATGTAACTTCTTTGGATCTTAAAAGCTCCTATGTAGTTGTAGTCAACTCTCATTTTCTGTAGTCATGGAAAATACAGCTAGCACAAATGCATGGTTTATTGATAACCCAAAGACTGGCAGATAACAAATTATTAAAATTCCACACTCAACAAAGCTTTCAGCAGAACTGCTAACAAAGTAGAAAACTAATTTGTTTGCTTTATAGTTCTATTTGCTCCCATTCGACTCACTGCTCAAACTGCCAATAATTAGTATGATGTCCAAAAGGAAGGAGAGCAGCCACCAGCCAAGGGATGAGGTGAAATAATCATTTCCTACAGAATGGACTAAAATGTAAGCTCCCCTGGATGGAGGTCAAGCAGAATAATTTCTGAAGCTTTCTAATTCCTGATAACTAGCTCATACCCTAACTTGTGTGCTAACCAAACTTCTTGTTTCTCATCCTTATTGTATATCCTTTATGCTGTAGGTGGACTAGTATTCTCTCTCTCTCTCTCTCTCTCTCTCTCTCTCTCTCTCTCTCTCTCTCTCTCTCTCTCTCTCTCTCTCTCTCTCCCCCTCCCTCCGTCTCTTTTGCAGGGCAATGAGGGTTGTGACTTGCCCAGGGTCACACCGCTAGTAAGTGTCAAGTATCTGAGGCTGGATTTGAACTCAGGTCTTCCTGAATCCAGGGCCACTGCTTTATCCACTGTGCCACCTAGCTGCCCCTGGTGGACTAGTATTCTTAATGGGCATACCTACTTGTGTCACTCCTATGCTCAAAACCTTTCAATGATTCCCTACAGCTACCAAATAAAGGTCAAAATTCCTTGGTTGTATAATCTGGGCTCTCCATTGATTCACATAGTCCTACTATTTGCTTTCACATATTTCCTCTTGGAACCCAGCTACACTATACTTCATTCCCATAATCTTTTACTCCTTTGCATTCATTCCTACAGTTTTATATGGTTGGGATGCCTGCTCCCTCCACTCAATCTTTACTTTTATAAATCCTACCCATTCTTCAAGGGCCCACTCAAATGTAAGTTCTTCCAAAAAGTCTTCACAAATTCTCCAGATGAAAACCATCTTTTCTTTTTCCCCTGACCCTAAATGGAAGCTGGATCAGGAAGACTAGTTCAAATCCAGCACATAAACTTTACCAGCTGTGTTGCCTTGAGCAAGTCACTTACCCACTTGCCTCAGTTTCTTCATCTATAAAATGGGGATAACAGTAGCACCTATTTCTCAGGATTGTTGCAAGTATCAAATAAAATCAAATAATAAAATAATCGTAGAGTGCTTAGCACAGTATCTGGCACATAGTAAGCACTATGTAAATATTAGCTCTTAATAATATAGCATTTTGTTTTCATTTATGACCCCTTTCTACACTGCTATTGCATAGCTGTAGCTATTACATATTTATTTTTATAATACTGAATATTTGAATATATATAATACCCAACTCAACAGGAGTACTGGTGTGGAGAAGTGTGGAAAGAGTGCAGATTTTGGAGTTAGGAGACACCTTAGTTCAAATTTTGTTTGACACTTACTAGATGTGTGTTTTTAGCCAAACCATTTAACCTTTCTTAGCCTCAGTTTCCCTATTTGTAATGTGGTAATAGTAATCCAGTGGTAGTTACCTCATAGGCTTCTTGTGAGGATCACCAGAGCTAATGCATGTAAAACACTTTGTAAACCTTAATATGCTATAGAAATGGCAGTTATTCCTATTACTACTGCTGTTATCACTGCTTCTCCTCCTCATTTTTTTCTGTCTTCTCTTCCTACCAGTATTATTATGATTGTTACTGCTGCGATCACTACCAACACCCACCTCTATTAGTTACCTTTGAATTTCCTACAACAAATAGCTTTGCAAGTTTGTTGTTGTTGTTGGGTCATTTTTTGGTTGTGTCCAACTCTTTGTGACCCTATTTGGGGTTTTTCTGGCAGATACAGGAATTGTTTGCCATTTCCTTCTCCAGGTCATGTGATAGTTGAGGAAACTGAAGCAAACAGGGTGAAGTGACTTGCCCAGGGTCATGCAGCTGGTAAGTGTCTGAATCCAGATTTGAACTCATGAAGATGAGCCTGACTCCAGGCCCAGTGTTTTTATCCACTGAGCCACCTAGCTGCTTTGCATGAAGCAGGTGCTAATAAATGTATGTTGAATAAATGAATGAATTAACTAATGATGGGACAGTGCAACTGTCTTAAGTTACATGATGAGTACAATAATGTAAAGGAGGGTAACTTTAAAAGACTTCAGAACTCTGATCAATGCAGGGAGTAATCAAGACTTCAGAAGGTTGATAATGAAGATCCTTCTCACCTCCTAGAAGAAAGGCAATGGAGCAGAGATGCAGAATGAGATATACATTGTAAGACATGACCAGTGTGCTGATTTGTTTTGCTTGACTATTCTTTTTCTGTTACAAGGGAGGGCTTCTATTGGAGGGTGTTAATTGGTGGGTTATTGAGATGTAAAAGAAAAAAATACAAAGGAGGCAGCAGAAGGAAGGTCAGTGGGGGACACAAATAAGCAGGGCAATTTCCCCCTACTAAAATCTTAAATTTAATATATGCCTTTAAAACACCCTAAACTATAGAGTATCTTAAAAGTCATAGTGGAGTAATTAGACTGTGGGATACCTGGTATAAGATAGATGTTCATGATTTCATATAAAATCTTCTTTTATTTTGTTTTTCTTTGCATATTTCCATGGTTAGTTGGTTGTTTAAATTAATAATAAAATGAGAATTTTTACATGAAGGAAAAAATTTTAAAAATATTGAATAACACATCTGCATAACACACTGTGCTAATGGAACAGAAATGTTAGTAGATATTTTCTCATTCTCTTTATGAAAAATGTTTCTTAGTTCCATTTTTCATATTCTAAATTTCCCTTGCATCTCTGGGAAAATATTATTTTGTAGCTAAATGGAACAATGAGCATAAAGTTCTGGTCCTGGAGTCAGTCAGATGTAAGTTCAAATCCATTCTCAGACACTTACTAGCTCTATGATCTTGGGAAGTCATTTAACTTCTGTCTTCCTCAATTTCTTCAACTGTAAAATGAAAATAATAATAGTATATATTTCCTATGGCTATTGTGAGAATTAAAGGAGATAATGTTTTAAAATATTTAGTGCCCAGCACCTAGTAGGTGTTACATAAATGCTAGCTGCTGTTGTTGTTGTTATTATTAAAATGATGGTGATTTTAAATATAAGGCCCTTGAAGGAAAGTCATACAAATAACACAAATATCATAACTATTTTCTGCCATCAGTAAGATTAATATTTAGTTGAGAAGACAAAACATATTGATAATGAAAGAATAATTGAGAGTGCAAGGCAGTTTGTAATTAAGTGACAAATAACTGACCTAAATGATGATTTTATTAATTTAATGTCACTAGGCCATGTGACCTTGCTCCTTGACCTTGCCAGATGGTCTGATAGTCCTGCAAGGATATCCTTAAGACGAAGCCTTAACAAGCCCACTGCCAATTCTGATTTGATGTCATCCAAGGTAGTATATGTTAAGTGCTAATGTAGAATTCTAATAGAAAGGTGTTAAATAGGAGAGAGAAATTCTAAAGTTACAGGGGCAAAAGGCAAGGCACATTTCTATGATCTCCCCACCTCAAGAATTAATTAATCATTTCTGTATTCAAACATTATTTATGGGGGGAGGAAGCAACAAGCATTCTCTTATGGGTAAATCATATATGACTATTCTATTACAAATTTGAAGGGAGTAAAAAGGATGCTAGGATTGGATCTGTCTTCAACCAAGACCTCACTACTCTCTAGTCTGATGCTACTTAAAGTAGATTTTTACTATGAAAAATAATGTATGACAACTTTGCACTATCCCTAACCTTAACTGTAACTGATCCTAAAGCCAACAAAGCTGTAATGAAACTACAGAATGTTGGAAACACCCATACCAGGAAGAACACAGTGCAACAGACTAAAGAAAATTTTTGTCAAGTTCATTTCTTTGTCATTTATCTGAAAGAGGGTGGGGAATAATAGAAGCCCCACGGTGTAACCTTGGACAACTTTTCTCAGTGTGCTCCTTTGCACCTAATTTTGTCCCTTCTGCTCCAGACACCATTTTTTGCTTCTGGCCCCTCAGTTCAATAACTATCCTGGTCACTAACTGGCTTACCAAACCGTGTACTTGGCTCCAAATTATGCAGAAATTTACTAGCCGTAGTTTTCCTTCAGCACCCAATCTGAGAGGTTTCAACCTGCACCATGAAAACTGATTTGCTTCAGCAAATCATATCCTATCCCTAGCCTTGCCCAGACATGGGATTTGAGAAGAGAAGTGCAAGCACCAGCATTCTTGACTAGAAAATTTGGAATCATCTTTAATGCATGCACCATATATAATTAGTTAGGTTCTATCAAATCTTCATTTCAGATTCTGGCTCTACTACTTACTACCAAGGGAAACATGAAATTAACTTCATTTCTTAGCCTTAGTTTCCTCATTTGCAAAAGGAGGAAGTTGGATTAGATTTTCTTTAATGTTCCTTTCAGTTCTAAATCTTTAATCCCAGGAATATATGTCTCTCATATTTGCCTTTCCATGTCAATTCTTATTCCAATCTAATCTAGACCTATCTCACACCATATACCACATATATCACAACAGTTTTCCCCCTCTCTAATCTATCTTGCTTGCCACTGCCAGAGAAATTTTCCTTAAAAATATTTATACTATGCCATTACCTTCATCAAAACTTTATAGTTGCATCCTTTTGTCTACCAAATAAAATGTCAAGAGGCAGCATGGTAGCTAGTCAGACTGTCAGGAAAAAGGTTAAAATACTGCCTCTGACACATACTGACTATGTGACCTTGGGCAAGTCACTTCTCATACAACTCAAAGAGTGAAAGTTGAAGAGCATGGGATACATTACATTGGTAGAGGGAATTTCCTCAATATAGTTTTCCTTTACCAATAAAATCACAGACCCATATTTCTATCTCTATTCTATGTCCTATTTCCAAAAATATCCTATTCTAAGGTCTGACATCTAAATGACTTGGATTCTGAAAAATTAAGTCCATGAAATACAAGGTCCTATTGATTGGTTTTACTATACTGAAAAAATCTGATCATATGCCTAGTGAAGGACTATTATTCTGCTATTCAAGAATGAGTATAGGTAAATTAGAAGTTCATTATCAGATGATGGTCATCAGGTGATTTTTTTTTTTGCCACAGTAGCCCATGAAATTGACAAAAATACAAAATTGCATTCAATCCTCAGCAGTAACTTTCCAATTTCACAAAGAAAGCTGCCAAGGGGCACAAAAGAGGAACGTGAATCTTGTATTCACTTTTGGGGAATGTTACAGAAAGAATTCTCAGTCAGCTACAGGTGAGACTGGTTGACCCTTAACTTACCTTACAACTCTGAGATTCTTTGATTTTGTGACATTCTTGCTATCAATGAAATAAAAAACCTTAAAGAAGTTGCAGCCAAATGGAAGGATGACTCAGCATTTTCCTCAGAGTGGCAAGTAAAATATTTGGTAAAGTGGTGTGTGTGTGTGTGTGTGTGTGTGTGTGTGTGTGTGTGTGTGTATCATAGTGTTCTCAGAAGTAACAAAAAGACTTATGCCTGTGCATCACGAATACAATCTTTAAGAATAGTTGAAAGGCATAGGATTTGGTGAGCCCTGAATAATAGCATAGAGATGCAGTTGACTATATTATATATCTCAGAAGACAGAAAACAAGTGGTTGCTGATGTAGCAGTCATTTCAGAATCAACTGTCTGTGCGTCTTTAGCTTATTACCTGGTTACAGCAAAGGTCAAGGCAAATACCAAATTAGAAGAAAGGATAAAGAGAAGAAAATACTATGTGATTACAGACGGTCCAACCTGAGGTGTTTAAATAAGCTGTCAACTTCCAAAAATGGAAAATAAACACAATTCACTGACTCTGAAGGTAGCAAACTGTAATGGAAAGAATATTGTACTGTCAGGATACTTGGGTTGGAATCCTCTAGCCAATAAGCACTAGTGATATGAGCAATGGGCCAGTCAGCCATTCTGAGTCTGAGTTTCTTTATTCTATAAAATGGGAATACTACTTACACAACCTACCTCAGAGGGTTGATATGAGGAAAATGCTTTGTAAGCCTAAAAGCATTATAGAAATATATATGATTATTATCATTATTTATTAGAAAAATTTTACTTTTGCAAAACATTCACCATTGGGAAAAAGGCAAAATAGCCTAGAAATTGCTTCAGCTAGCAAACACTTTATTTTCTTGCCAAACAGGGATCAGAAAACCAACCACAACACTAATTTAAAGCACAAGCTCATTTGCAAGATATTAAGGAAGAAGGCTATGATCAGGATGGACTCATATAGCAGAGGGAGGGGGGAAAAAGAGAAAACAGGCCTTTGGAGAGCTTGTTGCCTGATCCAGGTAATCCAGATCATGCTGAAGGCATATGTAGATGAAACTAAAAGGACAATAGACATTCACAATAGAGCAGATGTGCCAGAGTTTTTCTAAGGCAACATTTTCATATTTGGACAATTCAATTATCTGATGGTAGAATGAGAGGAAATAATAGCCTTTTAAATATGAAATCAGAAAAGTGTCTTGACCTTGTCAAATACGAAAAGAAGAAATCTGGAATAAAGGTGATGTTATTTTAAAGACACTGAGGGATACATTTTCAAGATGTCTCAAAGAAGGAAAGATTTCAAAAGAATGAAAAAATTGCTGCTTATAATGTACTTCTATTGTCAAAGAGAAACCAAGAGATATCAGTAACTATCAACATGTATGCCTGATTTCTCATCTCTAACAAATCTTAATGAGCCTAGTAATGTGTGCATTACTGGAGATATCTTTGATGAAGACATGAGAAGGAAAAAGGCAAGCTTTCACAGAAGATTTTCTCTGAGACAATATCCATGGTCACAAAACTGACTGAGAGGTGAAAAGGTCCTGCTGTGTTTCTTATTTATTGATTTGTTAAAAAGCATTTAACTCGAAAGAACAAAAATAGTTTTGAAAGTTTTCCTCAAAGTGTCTCTTATGAATTGTTGTTCATCCTTTGTTTTGAAGAGGACCAATTTATGTAAGCCTGGGCTGTGCAAAGTCATCAGCCCCATTCTCTCTTCCACTCATCAAAATCCAGTGCAAGACAAAAGTCAACAGATTACTATGACATATGTGACTGTGGAGAAAAATCGACCGAAGTTGACATTAAGCAAGGTATAAAACAGACATACTTTAGTTAAGGACATTCAACAATACCTAGGAGATGTTGTACATAGATAGGGTCTAAATAAAAGAAGGAATCCCAATGGTTACAAGATGCTCCAAATACTCTAGTCACAACATCAGTGTACTACAGATAGTTTTGAGCTGGAGAAAATTACAGACTCCCCAGTGAAAAAACCTAGTTATATGGTAAAGATTGTATTAACCATCTATAATGGAATACCATTGGATAAAAACATTTGTTTAGACTATGACATAGTGGGGAACTAGATGTGTTTAATCATTGATAGATTATATATTATACAGCCATAACAGACAGATAATAAGCTAGGTGCCAAAAGAGTAATAGGAAGAGATTGACTTGAGTCTGTTTGTGAAAATGTGCAGGCTTTTTAATAATCTCACATCAAAATTATTACCAGTGCCCCTTTCTTTATCATTGCTATTCTCTCAGTGTTTCCATGATTTTAAATATGCAGTAGGAGTAGCAGTAGGAGTAGTAGTAAGGCGATAGCCAACATTTATATGGATACTTAAGATTTGCAGAGTTTTACATATATTGTCTATTTTTATCCTTCTAACAACCCAGTGAGGTGCTATCATTTTTGCATTTTATAGATGAAAATTGAGAGAAGTAATTGACCCATCCCAAGGTCACACAGTTAAATTAGTATCTCAGTTGTGTGGGGCACTAAGAGATTAAAGTGACACAACCCAGGGTCCCACAGCCACTAAGCATCAGATACAAGTCTTGAACCCATGGTCTCTCTGACTCTGAGATTGCCTCTTTATTAATTATTCATGCTTTCTCTAAGTCAATTATAGGGGATTATTAAGGAAGACCAAGATTTGATGTGACGAAGTACAACTGTGTCCTTCCAAAATATATCTTTTGATGTTGCTATGACAGAGACTGAAGGTAGAGACTTGGGTCTGACCTTGTATGGGCAGCTCTTTGGCTCTTATTATTCACTGCCCATTCCATGATTAAGAGTTCTATTTTTTATTGATAACTTGAAAGAATGCTAAACCTAGACAAACATGAGCAATGCAATTTCAACTTAAAAAAAATGTTGCTGTACCTTTTCTTGAAAACCTGAAGGGCTGTTCCATGCCATGGTTCAGTAAATCTTATTTTATTAAAAAATTGGTTTATAATATAATCAATCATATTTGTGCACATAGGTTGAAATGTGCTATATGCAATATGGGCTTTCAAAATTCATTTGTGGAGAGTCTTGGGTTAACCTAAATTAAAAATTTTAAAAACAAACCATACTATTACTTTAAGTGGACCAAGAACAGTCAGTATGACATAGTAGATAGAAAGCTGGCTCAGAGTTGGTAAGAGTTAGATCCAAGTCTTGCTTCTGATATATACAGTCTTGGTGATATTGGGTGCTTAATCCTTCATTCCACAGACCACTGTCTAAGACTAGTAACTTGAAGAATAGAGGATGGAGTTTCCCCACCAGGAGCTCCCTACATCAATGAAATTACTGATCCCACATCTCAAAAAACAAAAACAAAACCAGCCTAGTATGTAAAGATTCAGTGACAGGACACTGGCCCTGGATTCAGGGACCTGACTTCAAATCCAGCCTCAGACACTTGACACTTATTAACTGTGTGGACCCTGGGCAAGTCACTTAACCTCATTGCCTTGCAAAACAAAACAAAATAAATTAGATTCAGTCCAAAATGCACAGTTGTAATTTAATTGTTCAAAGTGGCTTCCTTAATATAGAGCTAATTTCCAACTCATTTTTGCTTTGAGATTCCATTACTTTTTCATTATTGTTTAAAATACATATATAATTATACACTTATATATGTATATACAAATATGTGTATTTTATGTGTATGTATAAATATACACATATATGTGTATACTTATCTGCACACAATACATATATACATAAATACACACATACATTTAATGACATAGCTTCCTAGTCTGAGGCCAGATCTCTATTAATAGCATACTGCCTCTTAGTTAATTAGTGGTAGATTATTTTTTTTCAATCATAAAAGTGTTTTATTATTTTCTAGTTACATGTAGAAATAGTTTTCAACATTTGTTTTAATTTAATTTTTTTTTTTGCAGGGCAATGGGGGTTAAGTGACTTGCCCAGGGTCACACAGCTAGTAAGTGTCAAGTGTCTGAGGCTGAATTTGAAACTAAGGTACTCCTGAATCAGGGCCAGTGCTTTATCCACTGCGCCACCTAGCTGCCCTCAACATTTGTTTTTATAAGATTTCTAGTTTCAAATTTTTTCTCCCTCCTCCCCTCTCTCCCCCCTCCCCAAGACAGCAAGCAATCTAAAATAGGTTATATATGTAAAAGCACATTAAACATATTTCTGCATTAGTCCATGCTGTGAAAGAAGAATCAGAGAGCAAAATGGAAAAACCTCAAAAAAGGAAAACAAAAAAAGGTAGAAATAGTATGGTTCAATATGCATCTAGATTCCACAGGTTGTGTGTGTGTGTGTGTGTGTGTGGTTTTGGTTTTGTTTTTTGGTTTTTTTGGATTTGGAGAACATTTTTCCATCATGAGTCCTTTGGTACTACCTTGGACCATCAGTCTATCACAGTTGATCAACACACAATGTTGTTGATACTGTGTACAAACGTTCTCCTGGTTCTGCTCATCTCAGTCAGCATCAGTTCATGTATTCCTTCCAGGTTTCTCTGAAATTTGCCTGCTCATCATTTCTTTACATTGATTTTTTAAAAAACCTCCCTCCCTCCTCACCCTCTCTATGGAATCAAGCATTCAATATGTCCTACATGTGCAGTTATGCCAAGCATCTTCACATCAGTCAAGTTGTGAAAGAAAATAGACAGAATAAGTATAGAAAGAAGAACTAACAAATAAAATTATACTTCAATATGTATTCAAAAACAATCAGTTCTTCCTCTTTGATGGTTTGAATTTTTCATATGTCCTTCTGGATGGCATCCTGCTCATCATTTCTTTTACAGTTTACTATTGCTAACTGTATTATCCTGCATCCTATTCCCTCCCCTTGACATTTACTCTATTTTCTATCTTCTTTTACCCTATCCGTCTCAAAGTGTTTTGCTTTTACTGCCCCAATCTTCCCTCCCTTTCTTCACCTCTCCCCCCCCCACCTTTCCCCTTCCCCTCCCACTTTCCCTCAGGGCAAATCTATTACTATACCCACTTGAGTGTTTATGTTATTCCCTCTTTGAGCCAATTCTCATGAAAGTAAGGCTCTCTCACTCTCCCACTCCTTCCCCATTTCCTCCCCTCCATTCCATAAGCTTTTCTTGTTTCTTTTATGTGAGCGACTTTATACCCTTCCACCTTTCCCTTTCCCTTTTTTCCAGTTCATTTCTCTCACCCCTTAACTTTATTTTAAAGATGTCATCATGGGTCAGCTAGGTGACACAGTGGACAAAGCACCAGCCCTGGACCCAGAAGGCCCCAAGCCCAAATCCAGCCCCAGACATAAGCCACCCCATCCTGCCTGCCACATAAAAAACAAGGATAAATGCTTTACACATATCGTCCCTTCATATTCAATTCACACCTGTGCTCTCTAAGCATAATCCTTTCAGTTGTCCTAATACTGAGAAAGTTCTTCCCATGTAAACAATTTAACCTTTTAATATCCCTCATGATTTCTTTTTTCTGTTTACCTTTTTATGCTTCTCTAGGGTCTTATATTTGAAAGTCAAATTTTCTATTCAGTCCAGGTCTTTTTATCACAAATGGCTGAAAGTCCTCTTTTTCATCGAAGTCCCATTTTAGTGAATGGACAGGTTTATCAGGAGCTTGTGGGAGATCACAGCCTCTCCTCTGCCATCTTGGCTCTGGCCCCTAGTGTAAATTCTTAAGACAGACTAAGATTTTAGTGTGATAATTAGGCAACTGTGTCCTCTCACATATGTCATTTATCATATCAAGCTTGTGATGGTTTGCTATGTTAACACAAAGAAAATTTACTTATTTTTCTAATTTTGTTCTCCCAACTGGAATAGTCAGTCTTTTTCTAGCCATATATGTGTGTTTATATATGTATAACACATACATACAAAATATATGTATATGTTATATACATAGTATGTATTATATATATGACATGAATCTATATAATTGCATTTATTCTGTATTAATTTTTATTGATCCAATGGACAATTAAGATAATTTATCCTTTAACTGCCCAAGTCATGGCTCTTTGTCTCTGAACTAGTGCAGAAATTCAGCTGGTCTGCTATGAGTTAAGTTTAGACATTCAGTTCTCCTGCTTATCACTGTTCTATTGTTGCCTCAAGGAATTCTGCTATCCTTGAGGAATGCGAGTGGACACCAGGGATTCTGGTGTAGTATCTTTAAGCCACCAATCAATCCTTCAAAGGATTTCTGATTTACTGTCTAAAGAACTCAGGGGCCACTATCTTTGACCTTCCAGGTGGATTAAAACAATGAACATTTCGTAATCAAAGGAAGGAAGGAGGGGTTATGGTTAGTCCTTTGTTTCCAACTTCCAACCAATCATATTTATCCCCATGCTTCAGCTATCATAACCAATCATGCTGTCCCTTAATCCTATAGTATCACCTTCTCTGTTTTGGTTCTTTGTTCTAACCTTATAAAAATGAGTTAAGTCTTCATCTTGTGGTCTTTGGACTAAACTGAAGGCAAGTCATTCACCCATTCTATTGTCAGGTAGCACCGCTGTTGATAAAACGCTATTTTATTTATATATATATGCAGAGAAATATGCTTTAGTCTACATGTGTTGAATTTCACTCATGACTAAACACACACATGCAAATATAACACACAAACATACATACATAAACAACAATAGTGGCAACCACCGAACAGGGAGAAAAGTTTATAAAACCATAAACAAATTAAGATAGGAAGAACCTTAAAATCACATAATTGTACCCCTTCACAAGGTAGCTAGGTGTACTATAGATAAGAGTGATGGAGCTAGTAAGTGTTAAGTGTCTGAGGCCAGGATTTGACTCAGGTTCCTGATCCAGGGGCCGGTGCTCTATCCACTGCGTCACCTAGCTGCCCCAAAATGTAATGATGAGGAATGTTTGTTTTTGTTTATTTTGTGGGGCAATGGGGGTTAAGTGACTTGGCCCAGGGTCACACAGCTAGTAAGTGTTAAGTGTCTGGAGGCCAGATTGAACTCAGGTACTCCTGACTCCAGGGCTGGTGCTCGATCCATTGAGCCACACCTAGCTGCCCCCCAAATATAGTCTTAACTAGATGGTGGTGATAAGAACTAATGGACTTTAGTGACTACCAAACCCTTGTTCTAATAAACAAATAGCTAAATAAAACAGTTTTATTGACATAGAGAAATATATTATGGTGGATAGGATTCTGGGATTGAAGTCAGGAAGACCTAGGTCAAAAATTCCCCATTATAACACTTATTAACTGTGTATCCTGGGAAATTTGGTTATTTTTTTTTCCTCCTTGAGCTCTCCCTAGGATTTATCTCAGTACAGTAGAAGGGGCCACTTGATTAGGAGTCAGACAACTGGATTTGGAGACAAAACCAGTTCTACTATCAGGTGTATGATGCTGGCCAAATTGCTTAATCTCTATGGACTTCAATTTCTTCATCTGTAAAATAAGAAGGTTGGATTAGATGATCTCTAATTTTCCAGCTGTCAGTCTAGCATCTGACAATCTACTAAATCCAAACAGATTGTGATCTTTCCACTGGAAGGAATTGTCATACCAAGATCTTCCAACATTAAGGATAAGAGAAACCATTCACACATGGACTTTTATCTGAATTTGAGTTTTTGCTATAATTATATAAACAAATGTGTGCATGAATTACACAGAATGAGAATGTCATTTTTTTTTTTTTTGGTGGGGCTATGGGGGGTTAAGTGACTTGCCCGGGGTCACACAGCCTATGTCAAGTGAATGAGGCATATTGAACTTCAGGTACTCTGAATCCAGGCCGGTGCTTTATCCACTGTGCCACCTAGCTGCCCCCGAAAATGTCGTTTTTATAGATATGGAAGTAAGGCTCAGAATATATCTATTACATTTCTATTTAATAAATGCTTGCTACTTATTTGGTTGAACCTTGCCCCACTTCACCATGAAGTATCGGCTATATGTTTTCATACCCAATATAATTTTTTGTTTGTTTTGTTTTTTTGTTTTCTAGTTTTTTTTGGAAGCAATGGGGCTTAAGTGACTTGCCTAGGGTCAACATAGCTAGTAAGTGTTAGTGTCTTGGGCCGGATCCAAACTCAGGTCCTCCTGACTCCCGGGCCGGTGCTCTATCCACTGTGCCACCTAGCTGCCCCCATACCCAATATAATTTTAAGGCATTTTATTTTGCTGGGCAGTGAAGGTTAAGGGACTTGCCCAGGGTCATACAGGTAATACGCGTCAAGTGCCTGAGGCCAGATTTGAACTCAGGACCTCCTGAATCCAGGGCCTGTGCTTTATCCACTACACCACCTAGCTGCCCCCAAGCATTTTCAAATACCAGGAACGTCACATCCTTTCTCAATTAATGCTAAGGAAAGATCCAGTCCAATAGTTCTCTGGAGCCAGCACCATGGCAGCCATAAAAATCTCCAACTCAAGAGTATATGATAAGGAGCAGGGAAATACTAGAGTAGGGAAATGCTAACTTGGACAAGTGGTTACAAGGCTGAGCCTAAAATAAAAAGAGCCTTTTATGCTTCCCAACCACAAAATAAACTGCCATTAGGTCTTTGTGGTAGACATAATTCCTATACTAGGTGATAGGTGGGACTAGATAGCCTTTAAAATTCTTTCTGCGATTCTATTATTCTATGACTTTCTAATTTTTTTTTTCTGTCTAGGTTTTGGGGACATACTTTCTCTCATGTTTTACCTTCTATCACCCTTTCTCAGTGTCCTTTGCTGAGTTCATCATTTATATTATTCCTACTAACCAACAGTATAACAAGGTTTTGTCCTGGACAATCTCTTTTTTCTCTATTCCTTCTTGGTGCATTAGCTCCCATTAGTTAATTATACCATGTCTGTGAAGATGACTTTCAGATCTATGCATCCAGTCATTCAGGTCAACTATGTGCTAGTTTCTGTACTAAGCTCTGGTAATACAAAGAAGGGGAAAAAACAAAAACATACAGACACCCAGTCCCCTGCTCCCATCAAGAACTCACAGGTCTCATGGAGAGATAATGTGCAAATAATTATACCAAAAAAGATACGCACAGGGTATATTGGCGGGAGTATCTGAAGGGAGAAACTAAGATTAAGAAGAACTAGGCAGGGGGGCGGCTAGGTGGTGCAGTGGATAAAGCACCGCCCCTGGATTCAGGAGTACCTGAGTTCAATATCCGGCCTCAGACACTTGACACTTACTAGGTTGTGTGACCCTGGGCAAGTCACTTAACCCCCACTGCCCTGCAAAAAAAACCAAGAAAACATAAAAAAAACCAAAAAACAAAAGAAGAACTAGGCAGGGGCAGCTAGGTGGCACAGTGGATAAAGGCACTGGCCCTGGATTCAGGAGGACTGAGTTCAAATCCAGACTCAGACACTTGACACATACAAGCTGTATGACCTGGGCAAATCGCTTAACCCTCATTGCCTGCAAAAAAAATAAAATAAAGAAGAAGAAGAAGTTAGGAAAGGCTTCTTGTTGAAGGTAAGACTTTTGCTGAGTCTGAAAGAAGCCAAGGAAACTAGGAAGGGAGAGATGAGGGAGGAAGAGTGTTGTAGGCATGGTAAAGTACTGAAAATGCCTGAGTTGAAATGATGGAGCCCACTGTACAAGAATAGCAAGGAGGCCATTGTCACTGGATCTCCGGGTACATAAAGGAATGTAAGGTGTAAGAAGCCTGGAAAGATAAGGAACCAAATTGATATAGTTCTCATCAATTTACTGAGCTCCAGTTCTATATTATCAACTGCCACTTCTTAAATTCAAAACTAGTTATCTCAGAAGCACCTGAAATCCAAGAAAAATAAAATTAACCAGTTTCCCTACAAAGTTCACAGCTCTTCCAAATTTTCTTGTTGTTATTAGGGCCATCACCTTTGTTCTAGGCCCATCAGGGCCATAACTGTTGTGCCATCCCTAACTCTTCACTTTCATTCACTCCCATAGTCAATCAATGGACAAATCTTGTTATCTCCACAACATCTCTAGTTCAGGTCCTCATTAACTCTCACCCAGATTACTGAAATAGGTGCCTGTTGGGTCCCATTCCAACTCACCCACCACAAAACTAACAAAATAATCATCCTAAAATGTCAGGTTTGATTCATTTCACTCTACTTCTATTAAACTACTTCATTGTCTCCCTGTTTGTCTCAAAGATCAACTATAGATTCTCTGTTTGACTTTTAAAGTTTTTTACAACCTGGGCCTGTCCTACTTCTTGAGGTTATTTTCTAGTTTCCTCTTCACGAGCAGGATTCTAGCCACACTAGCTTATCTATTGTTCCTTACATCCTAAGCCTCCATCTCCATCTCTCAGTGCCTTTGCACTGGCTATCTTCCTTGCTTGGAATGATCTCCCTTTTAGTATCTCTGGTTTCCTTAAGAACTCAGCTCAGGAGCAGCCAGGTGGTACAGTGGATAGAGCACTGCCCCTGGATTCAGGAGGACCTGAGTTCAAACCAGCTTCAGACACTTGACACTTACTAGCTCTGTGACCCTGGGCAAGTCACTTAACCCTCATTGCCCTGCAAAAACAAACAAAACACAAAAAACATAAACAAACAAAACAACAGCAACAAAAAAAGAGTGAAGTCATATGGGACCAGGAAATAATATAAAACAATGACTATAATAATGTGGAAAAAACACTAAGAAAGTTGAAACACTGTGAAACTGCAAAACTAATCTTGGTCTCAGGGAAGGGAAGAGGAAACAGACTTCTTGACTTTTGCAGGAGAGGTAGGGGTCTGGAATGTTGCAATATGCTGTCTGACATGTTCACTATTCAGAAGGTTTTTTTTCTTTGTTGTACAATAACTATTATTATTGTTTCTTTAGTTGCTGAAGAATAGGACATTGAAGCTAGTACTAACTGCCAAATGGGAAGGTTGAATAGGGGTTGAGAATTGAAGATTTAAAACTGGAAAATGACTGATATATATATATATATATATATATATATATATATATAGAGAGAGAGAGAGAGAGAGAGAGAGAGAGAGAGAGAGGGGGGGGGGGGAAATCAATAAAGCCTTATTTTATAAAAAATAAAGTATACTAGAAATATTGGAGATTTTACTTTTAAAAAAAGCCTTTTACTGTGTGGACCCTGGGCAAGTCACTTAACCCAAGTGCTTCACCAAAAAAAAAAATCCTTTTAAATAAATTATAAATTGAAAGGTAAATTATAAATTGAAAGAATAATGACCAAATCATTACATCTCTTAAGCATTCATTTTTTCCAGTAAATAAGTGGGGAATACCTGTTTCTCAGCTATGTAATGATTGGAATGACGCCACCTATTGGAGACTTGCTGTGGGAAAGCTCCACCATGAGGAAAATGCCTCAGAGGCATTGTGGCTTTTCCTTGGTGTCAGGAAATGACGTTTGCTCATGGGTGCTGTCTATCAAGGCTACCAGCCAATCAACTTGAGGAGCCTCCTATGGTCTGGGAGAAGACAGGAAGGAGGAAAGGGAGCCTGCGCAGAGAGCGCTGGGGCTTTTTGGCTTCCTGACTTGATGGTGGTGGTGGCAGAGGACTTCACAGGAAATTTGAGGAAAGATAGGAATGCCAGGCTGTTAGAATTCTGTTCTCAATCTTTTTCTTTCTATTTTCCAATAAACCCTTAAAAACCTAAACTCGTTTTATCAGTGATTTTTAGTTAGTTTCCCCAAAATTGGGGAACAGATTAGAATCCACATTTAGAATTTTAAATTACACAGGCTATATAGTATAATTGAGGTTTATTCTTCTATTATCTCTGGTGAAAATAATTATTCATATTTTTGTAAACCACAGACAAAAAATATACAAACAGCTCAATGTATTATCCTGAGAGAAAAACCTTTGACTAAGAATATGAAAAGCCTCAACACTATATTTTATCTACTTTGCTAACAAGTGAGGAAGGTGGGATCTTGCAAAACACAGGCTGGCCCTTCTATTACTTTTCATACCAAAGTCATCCATTCTTAATATACTGTATGAACAGCAAGGCAATGAAGAAATAAGCATTCAATAAAGTACAACTGTATGCTTTCATTATTTTCCAATCTGCTCCTGGATTAAATCTGTTTTACCTTAGAGACTGGAGATTTAATAGTGATAGTTTCTTCTAATGATGGTAGAAATGCCACAGCTCTTGCAATAACAACTTGAGGCAATGAACTCGAATATGTTGTTTATGCACCACTAACTGCAATTTCTATATAGAAAATTTAATATACTTTCTCTCCCCCTTAAGCCAATAATTCACAAGGGCAAGGACTTCCTACTAAATTATTCCTCTTAACTTTCCCTTCTTTGGTATACCATGGGTTCAAAAATTCTCATGTTTCCAAGAGTTCTCTTTTTGTGAATTGGCCCTGTGTTTCTTCTCTTTCCAGTGTTCTTACATCTGCATGTGGACAAAATGAGGAATTAGGTTCTCTTCCACTAGACTGTAGCAAAACCTTAGTGCTTAGAAATGGCTGCATAAGTCACAGCTTTCTTAAAGAGTGGGTTGATTTTAAAACTTCCAACTCTCATGGATAAATTCTTAGCTGCTATTGCCAGTGGAAAGCTAGACAGATGCAGAGAAGGTGAATGGCAGTCAATGAAATCAAATGACAAAGGTGAAATTAAGAAGCTGAATATATGTATGTCTCAGACCACTTGAGGAGTCTTTGGTTTTTTTCTTGTAATCACTAGCCGAAGTTGAAAATTAGAATGGCTATGTTAGGAATGAGAAGCCAGGGCTTAAAATACTAGATAAGTAGGGTATTTACAGAAAAGGTGGGTCCTCTCACCCTTACTGGATACACAGAAGAGAATGGAAAACAAACTATTGTTAAAGAAAAGAAATTACAGCAGATAGATATGGGTTAATGGAGAAATAAGCTCATTATTATCAATAACACTACAGCATAAACTTGAAAATTAACATGCCCAGGAGTGTCCTAAGAATTGCCTAAAAGAAATCCATACTCTGATCAAAACAGTTGGTCAACAAGGGTCTGATATACTGCTTCCTTAAGAAATCTTTCAGGGGGCCCATCATAAATCTGTGAACATCTATTTCTCATACATAAGTATCTGAGAAATATGGAGAACACAATAGTTTCACAAGGATACAAAGAATTCTTGTCAAGCTTCTCTTTACCCCTCCTTTATCCCAGTTTTATGCCTAAATCACACTAGTTCTAAATGAACACCATTACATTACTTGCTTGCTTAAAGTTCAAGATGATAGCCCTTGAATGTGTCATTCTTCCTGCTTAGGGGTTTTTGTTCATTGTATTACTCAACCTAGACTTTCCTAGAAATCATAAATTTCAAACCAGAAAGGACCTTGGAGATCATCTAGTTGAAATCCTCTATTTTTTTTGGGATGAGGAAATTGAGTCTTAGAAAAACAATGACTTGTCTATGATCATGCAGGTAGTTAAGTGGCAAAAGAAGGATCTGAATCCAGGTAATCTGACTCCTGATCCAGAACCTTCCTCCACTGTATAGGCTTCCCCCGTCAGATGTGATATATCCTTTTCATCTTTCCAGGTTTATCTCAATCCCTAACTTCCCCAATGAAGCCGTTTTTGACCACTGGAGCCCAGAGCCATCTCTCTTCCTTCTGATATAATTATTTAATATCGGTATTTGTTATATACTTAGTATTTTTTATTCTCGGATTATCTTTGCCATTTAAGTTAAATTCGACGACCATTTATTATGGTCGTTTATATTTGGGGCTATCTCTGCACCAGATGTGGGAGTTACCAAGACCAAAAAATCCTTAGCTTAGAGGAACTTACATTTTTACATGGGGGTGGAGACAGATTAGAGGATAGAAATCAGGAAAGTCCTTTGATATATGATAAATGAATTGGCACCTGAGCTTAGCTGTGAAGGAATCTGGGATTCTAAAGGGGGAGGTGAGGAAGAAGTACATCCAAGGCATGAGCAGATAGCCTATGTAATGGCAGAAGATGGTAGACAGAGTTCAAGAAATAACTGGCAGGGCACAGCTTGGCATGATGGCAAACCTAATCAGTTACTAGTCCTGTCAATTCCATCTCCATAATTTCTGCCAGATCTGTCCTCTCTTTCTATTCCTACTACTACTGGGCAGCTAGGTGCCACAGTGGATAGAGCACTGGCCCTGAAGTCAGAAGAACCCGAGTTCAAATCTCACCTCAGACACTTACTAGCTGTGTGACCCAGTGCAATTGACAACCCTAATTGCCTTAAAACATCCGGGGCCATCTCCAGTCATCTTGATGTATATCTTGCCACTGGACCCAGATGTCTCTGAAGGAGAGAGTTAGATTGGTGACTTTCACAGCTCTCCCTCACTTAAGTCTAATTCACTTGAGGTCATGACATGACCCTGATGTCATGGTTCTCTCTGAGAATGAAGGACAAACAACTACTGACCTAGTACAAGCCTTTATTTTTTACCCAAATGGGCGATTACAGTGGAGTTCCAAGAGATTTTCCCACCTACATTATTCTCCTTTTTAATACAACCTTTATATATTATCTATATATTATCTCACGGCCCTGATCATGGTCAGTGAGGACTTTGAAGAAAAAAGCCAATCCCAGAGGAGACCTGTGTACTATATCCACCAGAAGAGCTCAACAGAACATATGGAGGAGCCCATTTCAATAGAACCATTAGAGGAGCCCAGTTCAGCAGAATCTAGAGAAGAACAAAGCACAACAGAACCAAGAGAGGAGCCCAGCTCAACAGAACCAATGGAGGAGCAAAGATCAACAGAACTAATAAAGCAAAGCTCAACAGAACCAAGAAAGGAGCACAACTCAATAGAACCAATAAAGGAGTCCAGTTCATCAGAACCTAGAGACAGTCTGGTTCCACAGGAGCCATCCCAAATTCCAGATATTTCTGAAACCATTCATCTTCATTTCTAAATAGTTTATGCACTTTTTTGAGGGGAAGCCACATATGAGATTTCAATGGTGAAGTGAGTACCAAGGAATGCATTAAGTCATACAGATAGCAATTGATCTGCAAATTGTAGTTTTAGAAAGTTGCTGAAGGCACTGACAGATAGTTAGATGATAGTTAGATAGTTGGGGGGAGAGAGACACAGAGACACAGAGAGAGACACAGAGAGAGAGAGAGAGAGAGAGAGAGAGGATAGATGCACTATGTGAAACTCTGGGAATACAAAGTAAAAAGAAAGACAGTCCCTGGCCTCCAGGAACTTACATTATAGTGGGGAAAGATTATGCATAAAAGAGGGAAAGAATGGGGAGTGGGTTCACCGGGGCAAAAAGAAAAGGTGGTTTGGGGGTATCATGGTCAACCACCAGAGGATGTCTTTGGAATTTATCAGGGAAGAAGGCTACTGGGCAGAGATAGAGAGGTGGTCTGACATCAAGGGCTGGTCTTATATTACTGTCATTTAATCATCCCCCTGTGGGGTGTGTGTGTGGTATGTCTGTGTGTGTGTGTGTGTGTGTGTGTGTGTGTGTGTGTGTAGGTTTTTTTTTTATCAAGAGTGTAATTTTTTTGATGTTAAGGGTCATGAATCAAACATTTTTGTACCTCTCACAGCATAAGGCCTTGCATATAGCAAGAACACACTAAATATTTTCTGGATGAATGGATTATAAATATCAAGGGTGTATATTATTTTCAGAAATATAATCTTAGGGACATCACATATAATTAGCTAACTATCAAGGTCTCAACAGCATAAAAATTTGCCACTAGTCAGTGAATCTTTCTAGTCATAGGAAGGTTAAGAATAAGGCTGCCCATGAGGAATGTCTATCTCCTCTCTCCAGCTCTTGTTGGATATTCTTCATTATCATCTGATGGGAAGGGCAAGGATTATTATTTGAAACAAAATAAAATCTGATCTATGGCTTCTTGGGACCTCACCTTATGGGAAAACATTCCTGAACTTGAGAGAAAAAAGACAAAACAGCTCAGCTATGTGGTCTCATGAACTACAAAAACAAAGATTTCAGCTCCTGTTCTCCATAGCAGCTCCATCTGTAAATTAGTAATAGACAGAAAGAATAGCCCAGTTCCTAGTTGTTGATAAGAATATGAGGTTCCAGGCCAGTTTGGGGCACCTAATTATGTGCATTGGTTTCCTTTCCTTTTATGAGCTCACAACTATTTTAAATCTTGACAATGACTAGTCTAAAAGATTCTGGTTACTTTTGTTTTTGTTTTTTTGCAGGGCAATGAGAGTTAAGTGACTTGCCCAGGGTCACACAGCTAGTAAATGTCAAGTATCTGAGGTCGGATTTGAACTCAGGTCCTCCTGAATCCAGGGCCAGTGCTTTATTCACTGTACCACCTAGCTTCCCCAATTCTGGTTATTTTTGTACAGTGACAATATTGACCCAATTACTAGAGAATCAGGTTTATTACTATTAATAACAATAATATTGCTGTTATAATTTCTCTTCTAAGTATTTCATAATGATCTTGTCACCTCTGACACAGGCCACCTGCATGACATTGGGCAAGTTATTTAATCATCCTCCGTCTCAGTTTCCTCATCTAGAAAAAGAGGGGACTAGACTAGATGAAATCTGAGGTCCCTACCAGCTCTAAATCTATGATCCTAGGCCTATTTCATTAACTTATCACAACTATCCTCTGAAGGTAAAAAGTTTTTATTATCCCCATTTTATATGGGGCAACTGAGACAGAGAAGTTATATGACTTGCCGATGGTTACAGCTCCCGAGTATCAGGGTCAAAATATAATCCAGATCTTTAGAATTCTAACCTAGTGCTTTTTTTCATAGTATCATCATGATCTTTCTTGGGTGTTTAGCCTGATCCACTACCACTGCCATACCTACTGACTTAGTCTGGTTCCCTAAATCAGAGTACTGAAATCTCATTTTCCTACAGGAATAAAAAGAGAGTTGTTTTTTTTTTTTTTAAATAGGTCAGGCAGTTAGGGAGCACAGCCAAACCAACTTGGTAGCAAGACTAGTAGAGTAGTGGTATGAAAAATGAAGAAGGAGGGTAAACGTAAATTTGAGAAATGCAGAGTTCTGGTTCCTTAGTGAAACCTGGCATATGGTGGCCAACTTCCATCACAAGTCATAGCTTTGGGGACAATTTTGCTTCATGGAAACAAGGGTCACCTACTAAAAATCTAATGCTTTTGGGAAAAACTATTATTTGATGCAGGGACTTAAAACCTCAGAGCAGGAAGAGCACTTAGAATTAGAAGGGACAGGTTTGCCGTTGTAATGAATGGTGTATTCATTCTTTGGCTCCTTTCTGAGGTTACCAAAGAGAAGACTGAGACAAAAGTACTCACCTATTATCAAATGGGCTGAGTATAGAGACTTACTTGATTAAACAATGATTGTTTTCAGTTATGTGTAATATAGATCAAATTAAAAATGGCCAATCTAAGGAGAAATGTTTCTGGACTGCAACTCAATACTAGATGTGACAGTCAAAAAGACTGCTTCAGTATTAGGATACATTAATAAAGATGTCATATTTATAATGAGGAAGGGACAAGCCCGCTGTATTCTGCCCTGCTGAGACCATATCCAGAAAGCTGTGTTCAGTTCTGGACAACATATTTTGGAAGGAACATTGACAAACTGGCTCCCATCCAGAGGGAGGAATTTCAAAACCTTGGCATAAAAGGGTAGCCTAGAAGAATTAAGGACATTTAACCTGAAAAAAGAAAACTAGAAGTTTTCAAATAGAGTTTTTAATGTAGAAGTGGGATAATAATTATTTTGTAGAGTTCTAGAGAATAGATAAAAGAGTGGAAGCTTGGGGGAGGCAAATCTTGTTTCAACAAAAGGGGAAAAATCCTAAAAATTAGAGCTGTCGCAAAAATAGAATGGGCTGTCTCAGAATATGGCAAGTACTCTGTCACTGGAAGTGTTTAAGCTGAGAGCTGGGTGACTATTTGTCAAGGAATATTGTGGAATGAATTTGTATTTCAAATATCATTTGGATTCTGAGGTCTTTTCTGGCACTAAGATGTATTCTAAGGAATTCAGAAATTCATGTACCTCACATGATGACTCTTATGACCTTGTATTCCTTTGCATATGCATTTTGTATATGTGTGTATGCATAGTACATGCACATGTTCATGGGTGTATTTATATATATATATATATGTGTGTGTGTGTGTGTGTGTGTGTGTGTGTATACACACACATACACACCTTTGAAAGAATAGCCACAAATTATATTATAGTCATTTATTTGTGTAGAAGTGGTGAGGTGAACAGAATATTTGCTTTTGGGTTTGTGAGCCTTTGTCTATAGAGAAACATCAATATGATTGAATGCCTTCAGGTGTTCTAGAATTCTGGAGTCATGGTAATAGCTTCTGTATAGAGAGTATATATCTATACCTATTATCAAGAAATGTTATAGAAACTGTAATCTATCACTTGTTTTTTTCCTACCTTCAGAATGTATGATGAAACATACAGAACTTTAGAAGGAGCACTACTAAATTCTAGTGTATATACAATTGCCCACTGAATAAAATATTGCTATATGACCAAGCATATTTTTCATATTTATATTGGTGAAAACAATGGCATAATAGATAGAATTCTGGGCTTAAAGTCAAGACAATTTGGGTTCATATTCAACCCCTGCTACTAGCTAGGAGACCCTGCAGAATTTACTCAACATACCATTGTCCCCACACAACTCTTTTAGACTATAATTTATAGACAAGTGGACCATCAGCATTGGTGAAGGGACTTTTCACATGAGAATTCTCCTAATGGATGCCAGACACAGGTCTGGGTTAAAATACACAAACAAGTAGATCAAATGATGTATACATAATTTTACAGAGTTGCCTAGGGCCCCAAAAGGTTAAGTGACTTGCCCATGGTCATATAGCCAGTATATGTTACGAGAGGTTTGAATCCCAGTCTAACTCTGAGGCCAGCTCTCAAACTACTATGCCATGTTGCCTTTTATATGTGTATGCATGTGGGTATATATGTGTATATCTATACCTCAAATTCAAAATCATTTCTGGTGAGAATGGAACCAGGAACACATATTCAAATAATAATAATAATAAACATCAATTTTAAAACCTTTTCTTTATCTTTGACTGGAGCTTCTTAAAAGTAACAGTACTGAATATGGATAGAGATTAATGTTTCCTCACTATATCTGCCTTCCTTCTGATGGGAGTGGTAATAAATAATAAAATGATCCAAAGGCAGAAGGTGGTACAAAGTAAAAAAGTAAGAACTTGAACAGTGTAGAGACTGAATATCTGGCCCCTATAAAGTCTGCTTTTAATTGTATAGGTTACCAAATAGGCCTAGCTTTTAATTACATATGTTCCCAATAAAAAGATCTGGAAGCGGGGCAGCTAGGTGGTATAGTAGATAAAGCACTGGCACTGTATTCAGGAGGACCTGAGTTCAAATCCAGGCCCAGACACTTGATACTTACTAGCTATGTGAGCCTGGGCAAGTCACTTAACCCTCATTGCCCTGAAAAAAAAAGAAAGAAAGAAAAAGAAAAAAAGATTTGGAAGTAGTTTAATGTATACAAAATGTGAGGTACCATATTTTGCTCCTTCAATCCAAACTAAGCTGATAAAGGGTACTTTGTGAATTCCCCATCTAACCTAACTAATGAAAGGAGAGTTGAGAAAATGATCCATGCTTAACAACTAGAATCACAGAATCATCAACTCAGAATTGGAAATTATCTCAGCAGTCCAAACCATACCCAAACCACAATTCCAGCTTATAATATCCCCATCAAATAGTTATCTAGATTCTTCTTGAACATTTCCAGTTCCACTTTGGGGCAAGTGTAATTATTAAAAAATATTTCAAGTTATGCTAAACCAGGAAGATCTGTCTCCCTGCAATTTCTACCAATGGTCTCTCTTCTGCCCTTTGGCAGACTTCCATTAAAACAGCAAGTCTATGGTGTAAACTCCAAGAGTCCTGGTCTTTGTAAAAGTCACTCTCTAGGCCATCATGTTTGTAAAGATATTAGAGAGATTCATTCCCCTGTGACTCTCCCATCATCCCCCAAGTCTATGGAGAACCTCACTGGAGCCGCAGCTATAGGTACAACAGCATTCCAACCCCCCCAGTGCACCAACATGCTGATCCACCTAAAGTTTATGTAGACACACAGACAGACACACAGACACACACACACAGACACACACACACAAACACACAAACACACACACAGAGTGAGAGAGAGAGAGAGAGAGAAATAGAGAGCGAGAGAGACCAGCATTAACCCCCTTATCCAATCTTATACTGCCTACCTAGAATGGAGGCATTTTATCTTGTGGGGAATAACCAAACCAATCCCTTTCTTTAAATCCTTACAGAGAAACTGAAAAACTTTTAGAAGGCAGAATTCATGAAGGCAAGGAGCAGATTTTGTTGTTGTTGTTGTTGTTGTTTGCAGGGCAAGTTAAGTGACTTGCCCAGGGTCACACAGCTAGTTAAGTGTCAAGTGTCTGAGGTCAAATTTGAACTCAGGTCCTCCTGAATCCAGGGCTGGTGCTTTATGCACTGTGCCACCTAGCTGTCCCCAAGGAGTAGATTTTTAAGAGAAATATTGTATACTATCTGAAGGGCAGGCTATCAGCTAAGTTATGAAATTCGAATTAATGTCATCCTCCTATGTATAAAATGTGTTCAATCTTGCTGGTTATTTAGATATTCATTCCTATTGTGGAACTTTCTAAAGTCACTGCTAAAAAAAGTTAGAGTGATTCCAAAGGTCTCATTTAAATCTTCAAAAGCAAATAAATTACCAATCAGATTGTACGGACTGTTTCTCAACATTCCATTTAGCTTTAATTACCCAATAGACTGTAATAGCTCTTTTGGAGCAGTTACACGGTACCGTGTCAATTTTGGCTGCCACCAACGCACAGCACTATGTCCTCAAGCAAAAAATCATTTTGAAATTATAGCTAGGAAAGGTTACTGTGCATGCGCAATGACAAGCCTTTGAACTTCTGTGCCTTAGTCATTCAAATTTTCTTTTTAAAAATAGCTGCAGCAATTAGACCATGTTGGAAGCAGTCGCAAACATGCCATTTTTTGAGTTCCACAAGTATGAAAGTCTCTAAGCTGGTAATATTATGTTTTCAGTTTCTGCCATAGCCTCGGTGTTATTTCATTATAGTTTATCTGTGTACACATATTTATTCATTTCATTTCATTTTGGGGAAAGCATCCTCTGCCCAGAACATCTCAGAAAGCTGGATATAATATGAACACTTCATAGAGTTAGACATAAAACCCATTAGACAAAATAACATAAGGAGAGCAGCAGGATTTTTTTTTAAAGACAAACACAATAAAAAATATAAACAAACATATTGCAATAGCAACTTGAACCTAATTACAATAAAGAAGGAAAGAAAAGTACAGGCAGCTGCCTGAAACCTAATAGGAAGGAAAGTTGAAAATGGGTTGGCCTCTTCGTGCCCCTTCCTCTTATGTCTTAGGATTTGGGGCCTTTGGGACTTCATGCTTTCCTGGGCCACCTTGTTTATCTTGCCTCCTTTGTTCCCCCTTCTCTCCATTTTTATGTTCATTTCATTACCTTTAGGTAAAGATCCATGAGCCACTGAAAGAGCAGACATCAAGAGGAAACTGTGCCATGACAGTGAGACAAAAGCTAGAAAAAATATTGCAAACTGAGAAGAGGAAAAGCAAATGGGAACTGAGAAGGGAAAAGTTAGTTTCTTGCCCTTCTCACGGTGCTTAGTTTCAGCCTCTGTCGGTGTCTTTCCTTCCTTCTGCTTGGGCAGCTAAGTGGTGCTAGATAAGAGTTCTGGGCCTAGGATCAGGAAGTTCTAAGAGTTCAAATTGGAAACTAGCTGTATAATCCTGAGCAACCACTGTCTGCCTCAGTTTCCTTAACTGTAAAATGTAATGATAGCATCTACCTCCCAGGGTTGTTATGGGAAGCAAATGAGATCATATTTGCCAAATGCTTAGCAAAATGGCTGGCACATAAGAAGTGCTTATTTCTCCACTTCCTTTTCCTCCCTCTCTCTTCTCCTATCTGTTTCTTTCACTACATGTTGGCTTTTACCCCAGAGAAGAGATGAAAATAAATATAACACCAAGGGTCCAAGTGTCCAGGAATTTATTTGAAAGAAGTTTTAGAGCTTAATGAGGAAATGGCGTTAGTGGAGGGGAGATATGTTGCAGAGGAAAATGAAAGGGAGGAAAAGAAAAGCCAACAACGGCTATGAAAGAGACAGGGAGAGCATGCTTAGTGAAGGACGGCATTCAAATCACAGAATCAGTGGACTGGGGAGTAGGTAGTCTTCTATAGCTACTTTAGGTCACAGTTCACTGAAAAACAGTATTTTTAAAATTTAGGAGAAAAATGTACTATTATAATTTCATATATACAACAGTGGAGTTAGAATCAGGACACCTATTTTGAGTTATAAGACTGGGAAACACAGTATATGAGCACTTGTTGAATTTGGAGTGAAAGGACCTAAGTTGAAATCTGAGCTTTGCTACAGGGTGGTCTTGGGCAGATCTTTTAACTTCCTTGGACCTCTATTTACTCAATTGTAAAATGATGGATTTGAATCACATGGACTTTTATGTCTCTTTCAGATCTCATTTGCCACCAACTTGTTGAACAACTTTGAGTAAATCACTTAATTTCTCTGTGCCTCAGTTTCCTTATTGGTAAAATGTGGAAATTGGCTTGGGTGATCTTCATGGCTTACTCCAGTTCTAAAATTATTTGATTCTTTGAAGTTATTTTAGATCACTAAAATGTTATTGTGGTTCAGTCTTGCCTGACTCTTTATGATCCTGTGGACCATATAGCACATGAAATTTTCTTGGGAAAGATACTGGAGTGGCTTGCCATTTTTTTCTCCATTAGAATAAGGCAAACAGAGGTTAAGTGACTTGCTCCAGGGTCACAGAGCTGGTGAGTGTCAACTCAGATCTTCTGATTCCAGATCTAGCTTTCTAACCACTAACCTACCTGTCTCCATTGAAATATATACATACATATGCATAATATATATGTGTGTGTGTATATATATATATATACATATATATATATATACACACACACACACATATATACATACATATGTATATATTTCCAAAAGATATTCTGATTATTTTTTAGTCTTTTATAGCTTTACATCTCTCTAAATGAGAGCATAGGGTCACATAGAATTATTTCTCTATAGATCCCCATTCAAAAAAAAAATCATGTGTGTGTGCATGTGTGCGTGTGCACATCTATGTGCCTACGTGTGGGACAGGGGAGGGAGATAGCACAAAAATATTTTTTATTGTAGACAATTAGAATGTTAGAAAAACATATCAAATTTCTCATTAGTACTCTTGTCCAACAGAACAGACCATTTCAAATCCAAGAGAGTTAAAATACCTTGCCTATGAAATGAACCAACTATGTAATATTGGATAAATTACTTGTCCTCTTTTGAGTCCTTTTTTACTTTCCACTTGAAAAATGAGTTAGGTAAATTATATAATCCCTAAATTCCCTTCTTGGAGAGAAGACTGGAAACATGATGAGGTTCTGTGAGTTCACTTACTCCATAAATATTTAATAGTTAATTAGTATGCCAGGGCTTATTTTTATGTTTCCCTATGTGACATGTAGAATGTGAATATTACTCTCCTTTTGTAATTTAAGCTTCCAAAAAAAACCAACAACCCTATGATGATATTGTCCAACATTTACAAAGTACTTAAAAGATGAGTTAATAAACAAAGAAATATATGTAATTTCAAGAATAGGCAGAGATAACATATCAGTAGATAGTTGGACTTAGTGTCAAGAAAACCTGGGTTTGAATTTAACCTCCAATATTTTTTAACTGTGTGACCTTGTGCAAATAACTTAAGCTCTCTCTTATTCAGTTTTCTTATCGCTAAAATGGCAATAACAATAACACCTTCTTCATAGTATTCAGATGAGATAATAAGCACTATATAGATTTCAGCTATAATAATAATTACTATTATTATCTAATTCTCTCCTGGTTGATAGAGTTTATATAGAAATATTCCTTGAATAAGTCTCTAACCCACAACGCTTCTCTTTATATTTAATGTCCAATGTATTATTACACAGGTGAATAAAACAACTGGTTTTTTTGGTAATTAATAATGTCTGACTTTTATACAAAACTTACTTTGTTCCAGGCACTATGCTCAGCACTTTACAATTATCTCATTTGATCTTCATAGTAGGTGCTATCATTATCCTCATTTTACAAATGAGGAAATTGAGTCAAACAGACATAAAGTGACTTGCCTAGGGTCATACAACCAGTAGGTATCTGGGGGTACATTTGCACTCAGGTCTTCCTGACTTCATGCCCATTGCTCTATCTAACGAACCACCTAGATCACTGAGTCGTCCAGGCCACAAACATTTATTAAGTCCTCCTTATATGTCAAACATTGTGTTAAGCAATGGAGATATGAAGACATTTTAAAATAGATGAATAGCCAAGATGGTGAAGAAAAGGCAGCAACTTGCTTGAGCTCTCCCCAAAATCCCTCTGAACACCTTTAAATAATGCCATGAAATAATTCAAGGAGCAGCAGAACCCGCAAAAGGATATAGTTTTACAACCAAAGACAGCTTAGAAGGTCAGTAGGAAAGGTTTGTCATACCTGAGTGAGAGTGGAGCACAGTCCAACACAGGCCATGCCAGCACAGACTGAACACCAGCAAACCACAAGCAGGCCTTTGGAGCTACTGAATCTGCAGAAGTAGCTACTGCTTCTGGAGACTTTAGCACACAGATAGTAAGTGGGTTGAACAACTGGTCAGAAGGAGATCATGGGGGTCTCTCCTGACACTGTGGGCAGGACTTTGTTCCTTTGCCCATACTTGGATCTCAGTTGCAGTCCTGGGTAGCAGTCCCAGGAATAGGTGGAGCACTAGCACACCAGAGCTTGCAGCTACAGCAGAGCAGGGACTTTCCTCACAGTTCAGGGCAGAAATGAATGCTTATGGTCACTCATATACCAGAGCACAGGCCAGGAGCGTAGTAAACATAGCTCTCCTTAGATCATAATATTCTAGGTCCCTAGAAGTATCTCTGAAAACAGCTTCACAAAAACCCTGAAGCTTGAGTCAGTGTACCCTCTACTCTGGATGCAGAGCTCTACTTTAAGAAAGAGTTAAAAGCCAAGAAATAGGCTAGAAAAATGAGCAGACAACAGAAAAATTTCTGATCATAGAAAGTTACTAACAAAAAAATAGTTACAAACAAGATCAAAACACATACTCAGAAGAAAATACCAAAGTCAAATTTCCTACATTCAAAGCTTCCAGTAAAAATATGAATTGGTGTCAGGCCATGGAAGGGCTCAAAAAAGACTTTGAAAGTCAAGAGAGGTAGAGGAAAAATTGGGAAGAGAAATAAGAGTGATATAAGAAACGTATGAAAAAAGAGTCAACAGTTTGGTAGAGACACAAAAATACTGAAGAAAATAACACCTTAAAAACCAGACTAGGCCAAATGGTAAAAGAGGCAAAAAAATTCACTGAAGGAAAAAAAAACCTCCTTAAAAAGTAGAATTGGCCAAATGGAAAAGAAGGTACAAAAACTCACTGAAGGAAATAATTCCTTAAAAAAATAGAATTAAGCAAATGGGCCAATGACTTTAAGAAATCAAGAAACAGGGCAGCTAGGTGGCATAGTGGATAAAGCACCGGCCCTGGATTCAGGTGTACCTGAGTTCAAATCTGACCTCAGACACTTAAAACTTACTAGCTGTGTGACCCTGGGCAAGTCACTTAACCCCAATTGCCTCACCAAAAAATAAAAAAGAAAAATAAAATAATTTTTTAAAAAAAGAAATCAAGAAACAATAAAACAAAACTGAAAGAATGAAAAATAGAAAATAATGTGAAATATCTTGTTGGAAAAATAACTGACCTGGAAAATAGATCCAGGAGAGATAATTTTAAAATTATGGGACTACCTGAAAGCCATGATAAAAAAAAAAAGAACCTAGATGTCATCTTTTAAGAAATTATCAAGGAAAACTGACCTGATATTTTAGAATCAGAGGGTAAAATATAAATTGAAAGAATCCACTGATCACCTCCTAAAAGAGATCCCCAAATGAAAAATCCCAGGAATATTAAAGCCAAATTCCAGAGCTCCCAGGTCAAGGAGAAAATATTGCAAGTAGCCAGAAAGAAAGAATTCAAGTATTGTGGAGCCATAGTCAGGATAACACAAGATTTACCAGCTTCTAGATTAAAAGATTGGAGAGCTTGGAATATGATATTCTGGAGGAAAAAGGAACTAGGATTACAATGAAGTATCACTTCCCCAGCAAAACAATATGAGGGGGCAGCTAGGTGGTGCAATGGATAAAGCACTGGCCCTGGATTCAGAAGGACCTGAGTTCAAATCTAGCCCCAGACACTTGACACTTACTAGCTGTGTGGCCTTGGGCAAGTCACTTAACCCTTATTGCCCTACAAAAAAAACAAAAAACAAAAAAACTGAATATGATTCTTCAGAGGAAAATGAGCATTCAATGAAATTGAGGACTTTTAAGCATTCTTGATGAAAAGATCAGAGCTGAATAGAAAATTTGACTTTTAAATACAATACTCAAGAGAAGCATAAAATGGTCAAAAGAAAAGAGAAATCATAAGGGACTTAATAAGGTTAAACTGAATACATTACTACATGGGAAAGTGATGCTTGTAACTCCTAAGAACCTTCTCATTATTAGGGGAGTTAGAAAGAGTATATATAGACAGAGCACACAGTTGTGTGTTGAATGTGAAAGAATGTTATTTTTTTAAAAATTAAGAAGTGAGAGAGGAATGCACTGGGAGAAAGGGAAAGAAAGAGGTAGAATGGGGTAAATCATCTCACATAAAAGAGGCAAAAAAAGGCTTTCATGGTGGAGGGGAAGATGGGGTAGGTGGGGTGGAATGAGTCAACCTCATTCTCATTGGAATTGGCTCACAGAGAAAAACACATACACACTCATTTGTGTATATAAATCTATCTTACCCTACAGGAAAGTAGAACAAGAAAGGGGTAAGAGAAGCAGTGGGGAATGGAGGAAGGGAGGGCAGATTGGGGAAGGAGGGAGCAAAACACTTTTGAGGAGGTACAGTATAAAAGGAGAGATAAAATAGAAGAAACAAAGTGGGAAATGTGATGCAGGGAATATAGTTGGAAGTCCTAAACATGGAAAAAAATTGAAGCAAGTTTTTCTGAAAAAGGCCTCATTTCTCAAACAAATAGAGAACTGAATAAGAACCATTCCCCAACTGATAAATGATCAAATGATCTTGAACAGTTTTCACATGAAGTAATCAAAGCTATCCATACTCATATAAAATGCTCTAAATCATTATGAATGAAGAAATGCAAACTAAAATAATTCTGAGGTACTATCTCATATCCATCAGATTGGTTAAGAGGACAGAAAAGGAAAATGACAAATTTTGGAGGGGATATGGGAAAAATGAGACATTAATTCATTGTTGGTAGAGTTGTGAACTTATTCAACCATTCTAGAACAATTTGGAACTATGCCCAAAGAGCTATAAAACCAGCAATACCACTACTTGATCCAGGAATGTATCTAAAAAGAGATAAAAAACCAAAAGGGAAAAGGACATTTATGTACAAAAATATTTATAGTAAATCTTTTCTGGTAGCAAAGAATTGGAAATTGAGGGGATGCCTATTAATAGGGGAATGGCTGAACAAGTTGTGGTATATGAATCTGATGGAATACTATTGTGTTATAAGAAATGATGAGTAGCTTGCTCTCAGAAAAACCTGGTAAGACTTACATAAGCTGATGCAAAGTGAAATGTATTGTGTACAAAGTAACAGCAATATTGTAAGATGATTAGCAGTGAAGGACTTAGCTTTTCTCAGCAATAAAATGATCTAAGACAACTCTGAAGGACTTATGATGAAAAATGCCATCTATCCCCAGAGAAAGAACTGATAGTATCTGAATACAAAGTGAATCATACTTTTTTACTTTCTTTACTTTTCTTGAGTTTTTTTGGTCTGTTTTTTCTTCATAATATTACCAACATGGAAATACCTTTTGCATGATTATACATGTATAACCTATATTAAATTGCTTACCTTCTCCATGAGAGGTTTAGGGAGTGAGGGAGATAATTTGGAACTCAAAGTTTTTAAAATAAGTGCTAAAGTGTTTTTACATGTAATTGGGTGAAAATAAAAAACTAAACAACCAAAAGAAAAGAAAAGAAAAAAAGACAGTTAAAATAGTGGTCCCTGTCCTCAAGAAACTCATATTCGAGTGATGGAAATGACATGTAAATAACTACATAGAAACAAGATATATACAGGGTAGCTAGAAGGTGATCTCAAAGGAGAAATCACTGTAAGCTGTGGGACATTGGGAATGGATTCCTGCAGAAGATGAGATCTGAAATAAGTCTTTAAGGAAGACATGGGAACTAAAGGGCAGAGGTGAAGGGACACAACATTCCAGGCATGGGCACAGCCATTGCAAAGACATGGAGATGGGAAGAGTGTCCTGTGTGAGGAATAGCAAATAGGCCAGTGTAGCTGGTTTATAGCACATACTGTGTAAGGTTTAAGAAATTTGGAGATGTATGAAGGGGCAGGTTATGAAGAGTTCTAAATGGCAAACATGGAAGTTAATATTTGATCTTGAAGGTAAAAGGGAAGAGAGGGTAGAGAGGAGAGGGAAGAAAGAGGTAACATGATCAGAACAGATCTAAAAATCGCCTTGGCGGCAGTGTGGAAGATGAATTGGAGTGGGAAGAGAATTGAGTTGAATAAAAATATTAGGATGTAAACTCATCCTTTGTAGTTTCACTGAAAACATCATTGATCCAAATAGAAGAAGAAAGAATATTGGGCATGATATGCATCTCATCACCTTTCCAAATTTTCGACAAGGTCTTTTTTTCTTTTATTGTTTAAACCAGACCTGCGATTTCATGAGTACAGGGAGCTCCTTGTAAAAAGAAATGTCCTTTTTTTTTTTTTAACATAAATGAACACCTGTTCTAAAATATATGGTTTTAGACAAATGCTTGGGACACTGGCACTGAATAACTCAATCAAGGTCCCACAGATATTATGTGCTAGAGACAGTACTTGTACCCAGGTCTTTCTGATATCCACATTAGCTCTCTATCTACTATACCACAGTGACTCTAGTTCTCCATATTTTGAAACCTTTTGTTTCATCTACTTTAAAGATTGACTATTTAGTATGGTAAAATTTATTTAACAAGGTTGCTCTTAAGATTTTTATAGATCAATGCTATATCAGAGCAATTGTGGTTAACATTTCAATATTGTAAGAATGGTCCGGTTTCAGTATGGATCATAGGTTGAGTTCTCAAGTATATTTTGAAGTTTGTATTTGTAATATGACTATTTGTCTTCAGTTAGTTCATGAAAGAGAACAAGCCTCTGTTATGTAATTCTGGCCACTATGTCATGCTTTACTAGGTATTCAGTAGGTAATAAATTTCTATATCCTGCAGTGATGTGTTGCATGGTTTCTACCATTTTCTTATATAATCTATACTGGTCACTAAGTCTGAACTTATTATTGTTGTTGTTATTAATAATTTGATGAGCAACTAGGTGGCTCAGCAGAGCACCAGTTCTGGAGTCAGGAGGACCTAAGTTCAAATCCAGCCTCAGACACTTACTTACTGGCTGTGTGACCCTAGACAAGTCACTTAACCCCAATTGCCTTCCACAGTTTTTATTTCATAATGTTGAAAATCTTGAGGTCAGATGCCAATAAAGGGAATCAGTTTTCAGGACATAGGTCATTTCAACTCCAGATTTTCTGCTAAAATTGTGGAAATTTATTTTGATTTGGGGACCCTACCTTTGGGCTGAGATTGGAAAGCCTTAGGCCCTTAGTGTCTCTTCTGTGTGGGAGGGGCTGGTGCCCCTACCCCTCTGCTTCAGCTGAGCCAGAAAGCCCCGTGGGCTGTGCAAGACGCCGGGTCAGACAGCTGGGGGAAAGAAGCCCCCAGCTCCCTCCGGCCTGAGCGGAGGTATCTGAGAGATGCTGGGCTCTGGCATGGCCTGTGCTGGGTGCATGAGGCTCAAGCGCAGCACCCCACCCCCCCAACAAGCTGCAGCCCTGGCTGGCGGATTAGCTTGGTCTGTGAGGGCACAAGAAGCCCCGAGATTTGAGTGGAGAAGAGAAAGATATATATAGACCTGAGGGTTAGACTTTGATGGGGGGACAAGAAGAGGTCAAGAGGCTGCTGAGGAGACAGCAAAGGTTGGAGAAGACAGACAGGGGGCTACAAGGACGCAGCAGAAGACGAGAAGGACTAGGAGCAGAGAAAAGAGAGGCCGAAGGGCAGACTGAAGGAGCAGACAGACAAAAGGTCGGTGAGAGAGAAGCACAGGGGTTCAGTGGTGGCAGAAGGAGAGGAAAGTTAGAAGCAGGGGGATTTACAAAGTGAAAGGGGCTCGGAGTTAGAATAAAGTACCTGGGTGCCCTAAGGCAAGGGGCAGCTAAGGCCCTTATTGTATTCAAGAAGTTCCAAAGAGACGCAGTGGAAAGAGAAGTGCCACAACGCAGTCAGGTTGTACATTTTATTTCCCTGTATTCTTAATTTTAAATAGTATCTCATAAATAAACTCTGCTTTGATTATTTAGTTAAGAGGCTTCTTAACATTTTGCTTATCAGTTTGGGAGAAGAGCAGTGTGGTGGAACTTTATAAACGGCCCATGCTAAGTTAATAGCAGTCAGATAGCCAGTTAGTCAACAGTCCCCAGATTAGTCCTCCAGTCAAATTAGCCCCCCAAATTAGCCCTAGTCAGTAAAAATATTTCTACGTTTAAATGGCAACCACAAAGGGACTTACGGCCCAATTATAATTTCTCTAAACATAATTTTTCATAAATCCAATTACATATATAATTTTTCCAGGTTAGATATAGTTATTAATAATTAATTTTTTTTACAAAATATAGAAGTTATTGTGGATTCACAAGCTGGGCTGCTTCAATCCCAACGACAATCTACTTGCAGGAAAAGAGAATGGATATACCTTTGGAACAATACAGTGAAACCAGCACACAGAGAGTTCAGAAAACCAAGAGAATCATTATGAATTGGAGTGAGAGACACAGTTAGAAATCCCACAAAAGATAAGCAGTACAGCATGGGGGAAGAATCCGGCTGTGCTCCACAGCATGTGTAAAGTTTATGGGATACAATAGGATGTGGATTTTCCAGACTAATTGGGGATTTAACGATCTGGATAATCAATTTTTCCAGATAATTGATCATGACAGATCATGCAGGCAGATGAGTCATGGGCCAGTTAGGCAAAAGGGCCAAAAACTGGTCTTCCAGATGACCTGCATTCAGTGAATTGATGATCTGGTCTACCTACATGTTAATATTGCAGGAAAATAGGGGCATTTATTTCTGCAGCTTTCAACTGTAATTGTCTAGATCTCAATATGTAAAGAAATGACTTCTGGGATAGAAGACCCTTTTGGGGGCACATGAAGGCTTTCAGACCACTTACCATACCAGAGCAGTGAATTTAATAAGTGGCTCCCTAGTAGTCTAAAAAAAATTCATATATCTCCCAAAATGACTACATTTTGTTCTAGGCAAAAGATTCCCAGGCCGGAAGGATTTGGTCCACCAAAGGAATATTCTGAAAATTGCAGATATTTTCCCAGTATATACAAATTCACTACCACAGCACACCTTTAGAAAGACATAATATAGTTTGGTTGCTTGTAATATGATTTGGAAAACGTGCCTTATGTGAGACAATTATGAATGGACAATTGTGTCAGAATGATGCAGCAGTCTAACACAGGAGTCTGGTTTGTGCATTGTCCATCTGGAGAAAGCTTGGATTTTCTTGGGGTTTTTTGTTTGTGTGTTTTTTTTTTTTTTTTTTTGCTGCGGTTCTGCATACCAGAGAGTGAAGAGAGGCACACAGCAGTGCACATTCCACAGAAAAATAATGCAGGCTGTTTGCTGATGCAGCAGGGTGCAGGAGCCATTCATACCATTTTTCATTCTTCTACTGCAAAGACCCACAATGATTCCCCATCAGCATCACAGAGAAGGGAACACTTCTTTTGGATGGCTTTTCAATCCAGGAGGGCTTTTATAACTTTTTTTAAAAATGTATTTTAAATGAAGCTTATGCTTGGCCTCTAGCTTGTCCCTGTAAAATATTCATTTCCCTATGGGCCATATGTACATAAAAATCTCTACAGCTCATTATATTTCAAGGCTGTGCTTCACTCCTGCAGTAGCTAACTTTTATTGATGAGTAATTAATTAGTGTATCCAGGTGTGCCTTACTTTAAGATTTTCCTATCTTGTTTTTTTTAAAGTTGAAACAAAGAAACACAAATTACTTTGTCATACTTTTAAAAGACTTCACTTTAAGAAGCTGAACTTCCCTATTTAAATTCCAGTTCCATTTACAAAAAAAACATTCGACATTTAGACACAATATTAGTATGTTACAGGATCAGAAGTTTTAGACCTAGAAGGGGGCAATAGAGATTATGTAGTACAACCCCCTCTTGATAAACACGAGGCACCTGAGGCCCAGAGAGGTTAAGTGAATTTAATTTAGTCAAACTAGCATTTATTAAACTATATGTCGGGTGCTGGTGATGCAAAGACAAAACAAAACCACCACTGGCCATAAGAAATGTACATTCTACTTAGAGGAAATGGCATATACATAAGACAAGTCAATATAAATGAAGGAGGGTTAGGTTGGGGTCAAGTTGGGGTCTGGGCCCTAACTGAGGCAATCATGAAATGATTCACATAGAAAGTGACACGACCCAAGCTTTGAAGACATCTAGAGATTCTAAGAGGAGAAGGGGAGTAAGAAGAGACTTAGAGGTGGGAGGGACAGAGGGAAAAGGCAAGGAGGTGGGAGATAGAATGTTGTCTGTGGGGTTCAGCAGTAGGCTAGTTTAGCTGGAACAGAGAGTAATGAGGTAGAGTAATATGAAACCAATCTAGAAAGACTGGTGGGTTGCACATTGTATTTTGTTTTGGTTTTTCGTTTTTGGTTTTGTTTTGGGGTTTTTTTGCAGGGCAATGGGGGTTAAGTGACTTGCCCAGAGTCACACAGCTAGTAAGTGTCAAGTGTCTGAGGCCGGATTTGAACTCAGGTACTCCTGGCTCCAGGGCTGGTGCTTTATCCACTGCACCACCTAGCTGCCCCTGGGTTTCACATTGTAAATGGCTTTAAATTCCAAACAGAAGTATTTGTATTGTATTCTACTAGCAAAAGGGAGTCACTGAAGCTTCCTGAGCTGGGGAGTGCCAGTGTCAAGCCAGGTTTATAAAGATCATTTTGCTAGCTGTGTAGTAATGGATTGAAAAGGAGGGAGAATGGTGGGAGGAAATCCAATTATCTGTAATAGAACAAGTAAGACATGATGACAGTAGGTTAAAGTAGGCTGGTAGAAAAGAGAAAGAGATGAATTTGAAAAATGGTATAGTGGTGGAATCAACAAGACTTAGCAATTGATTGGTTATGGAGGTTAAAGGAAAGTGAAAAGTCAAGGATTATGAATCCAGTGCTTGGCATATAATGTATTCCTATTTTTATTTGTGTCTTTTCATTATCTTTATTTTTAGTTTTCTAAAAATAATATCGTAAGTTCTAAATTCTCACTCTTCCTCCTCGCCCACTCATTGAAAAGGAAAGAAGTATGGTATTCATTATACATGTGAAATCATTGAAAACATATCTACATTAGATATGTGAAAAAAGTTATTAAAAAAGAGAAAGCAATATATTTCAATCTGCATTCAGAGTCTATCACTTTTTAAAAAATCTATAGGTAGATAGCATTTTACATCATAAGTCCTCTGGAGTTGTAAGGAATCATTGTACTGATCAGTTACTAAGTATTTCACATAAAAATATCATTATAATATTGCTGTTACTGTGTACATTGTTTCCCTGGTTTTGCTGACTTCACTTTGCATCAGTTCGTATAAGTCTTCTCTGGCTTTTCTAAAACCAATCACATCACCATTTCTTACAAAACAATAGTATTCTATCACAATCATATACCACAACTTGTTAAGTCATTGCTCAAATGATGGATATTCCCTTAGTTTCCAATTCTTTGCCACTACAAAAAAAAGAGCTGCTATAAATATTTTTGTACATATAGGTCTGTTTCCTTTTTCTTTGATTTTTGGAATACAGACCTAATATTGCTAGGTCAAAGAAAACATACAGTTTCATTGTCCTTTTGACATAGCTCCAAATTGTTCTTCCAAATGATTGGACTAGCTTGCAGCAATGACAACAGTGCACTGTTGTTGAGTCATTTCAGTTGTATTCAACTCATCAACCCATTTAAGGTTTTCTTGACAGAGATACTGGAGTGGTTTTGCCATTTCCTTCAACAGCTCATTTTACAGATGAAGAAACTAAGGCAAACAGGACAGTTAAGTGACTTGTCCAGGGTCACATAGCTAGTAAGTGTCTGAGGCTTAATTTGAATTCAGGAAGATGAGTCTTCTTGACTTCAGGCCTAGTATTCTATCTACTGTATCACCTAGCTGCCCAATAGTATGTTAATGTACCCATTTTCCCACATCCCTTCTAGTCTTTGTCATTTTCCTTTTCTGACATTCTATTCAATCTGATGAATGTGAGGTGATACCTCAGAGATGTTTTAATTTGTATTTCTCTAATTATTAATGATTTAGAGCATTTTATCATATGACATATAGATAGCTTTGATTTCCTCCTTTGAAAACTGCTTATTTATATCTGTTGTTGTTGTTGTTGTTGTTGTTGTTGTTAAGTCATTTCAGTCATGTCTGACTCTTCATGACCCCATTCAGGATTTTCTTGGTAAAGATACTGAAGTAGTTTGCCATTTCCTTCTCCAGCCCATTTTATAAATGACGAACTGAGGCAAATTAATTAAGTGACTTACCCAGGGTCACACAAATAGCAAATATCTTAGGCCATATTCGAACCTCATATCCAGAACTATGGCAAAGATGACAAAAGATGGGAAGAATAAATGTTGGAGCAGTTGAAGAAAGATAATAATACTAATAAATTTGTTGAGGTTGTGAATTAGTCTAACCATTATGGAAAGCAACTTAGAATTATGTGAAAACAAATTACTAAAATATACATACCCCTTCACCTAGGAATACTAGTGAAAGGCATAAAACTCAAGAAAGTCAGGCAGAAGGACCTATAAGAAACAAAAAGAACAGCACTTTTTTTTTTCATTGCAAAGATCTAGGATAGCTACATCTGTTATGGTGAGTAAAGAGACTTGAAGATATAATGAATTCAGAGAAAGATGGGAAGACAGTGAAGTCAATAGCATCAGGGAAACAATGTTCACAGTGACTATAACAATGTTAATGGAAAGAACAAACAAATAACAACAACAAACTGATCACTGTATAATTCTAATGATCAAGTGTGGTCCCAGATTGGAACTAAGAAAATGCGTGTCCCTTCTTTGGACAGGTGGGGTGTGTCAAATATTTCCCTTTTCCTTTTCATAATACCATTTTAAAAAAAATTTCAAAGACAACACATGCCATAATTAGTCTCTTTGTATATCTTAAGAAGCAAATAATGGACTGCCCTAAGAGTACAAACACAAAGATTTTTTAAAAACCACATTTAAAAAAAAAATCACCCAATCTATTCTATGAATATCCAGGCAAGAGCTTCGTGTGGAAATATATAAGGAACTACTTGGCTGGTGCTGAAACTGGGGCTTTGGGAAAGTGGGAAGATGTATAAATCTATTGTGCTTATGATAGATACCAATCAATCATTTTTTATGACTTTAAATTTCATAACACTATAATTCTTTTTGGCAGAGAATTCATTTAAATAAAGTAGGATAGCCTTGGACCTTAACCCCAAGGGGCCCTAGAAGAACCAGAAGAACCTTGTTATTATGGTGTTTAGCCGAAACCATCCTTAAGGCATGGAGCTCAAAGGCAGCATTAGGGAGATTATGGTACATACTATGCTGCTTCATTCATGATTAGCAATATAATATGTTGCCAGTTTTAAGTGACAGCAGCACCTAAGCCATGAAGGCGAGTGGGTATGGTTATTAAATTCATCAGGTACAATGCACACACACTCTGAAGTCATTCCTGATTTAAGGTACAGAGAGAAGTAAATTAAATTTCCTGAAAGCTTTGACTTTTAACATTATAGGTAGTATATTAAAATGTTCTGAAGATTATTTATGGTATAACTTATTCTACTTGGATCGTTCAACACAAATGATGGGAAGTGGAAAGGCATCAAACAAAAAGTTCTTAAAATCCTCCTCATATTTAAAAAGGAAAATCCTGGGAAATACTGCTAATGAAAAATTTCCTATTTTTATGGTATTTATTCTTCCATTTTCAATGTTCTACACTGCCCAAATCATTATTAAATCTGTAAAGTATAACTGTCAAGCTGTCCTACCTAAGAAAAGTATCTGAATATAAATTACAGGGTATGGGGTAAAATTGTTCTCTCTCTTTTTTTTTTTTTTTGCAGGGCAATGGGGGTTAAGTGACTTGCCCAGGGTCACACAGCTAGTAAGTGTCAAATGTCTGAGGCCGGATTTGAACTCAGGTACTCCTGAATCCAGGGCCGGTGCTTTATCCACTGCGCCACCTAGCCGTCCCCTAAATTGTTCTCTTTTAGTAGAAATCTATAGGAAGAGCATATAGAACACATGTGAATCCAGAGATCCTAAAGCAAGGCATAAAATCCATGAAAGTCAGGCAGGCTAATACACACCAAAAATATTCATAGTAGCACTTTTTGTGATAGTGAAGGAAAGAACAAAACCCCAGACTGAACACTATGTAATCATATTTATCAAACTTGACCCCAGAGAGGAGCTGAAGAAATTAACTTCCCTTCCTTCTTTGCACAGGTTGGGATTTATAAGGATGAAATATTGCATACACTGTCAAACACAGTTGATATGTTGGATGGTTTTGTTGAACCACTCTTCTTTATCTTTATGTTGAAATGCATATCATATACATATGATCTTTCCATTTAATAATAGCAGCACTTAGGCCATGAAGGCTAGTGGGTATAGTTATTAACTTAACCAGGGATAATTCATTCTTTGTTACAAGAGACATTTGTCTTGTTGTTGCTCTTTTTGTGCCCTCCATACTTATGTAAATCTTCGACATCAAGCTGAGGATGTACTTCTTTATAAATACTCGATTTTAAATGGGGGATTAGAGACTCATATGTACATTTGCACACTGGTAGATCTTCTAATGGTAGATGAGAATCATTACATTTTTGAAAAATCATACTTGACACGATCCCATCCTAACCAAAGCATTGTCTGGCCAGAGCTCAGCTTGTAGATACAAATGGAAAACTGAGGTAACGTTCCATGCAATGTAGGCAAAAGGAGACATTTTGGCCCTTGTTCTCCTTAGCTTTGCCAATGAAAAACTGGTCTCTGAGCACAGATTGTTGGAAATAAATTAACTCTTTAGGAAACCATTTAGTAAATGACCTCCAGACCATTAAGTGGTACACTGATAAGAAATCTACCCTCAAGAGAGGAAAATAGTTTATTGAAAATAAAATTAGGACCAATGTTACAGAGACTACAAAATCCTTGACATTGGACCCTTTTTTCCTTTAAAAGAGGGCTGAAGCCTAATTACCATTAGGAAAATGATGAATATTGGGCTATAACTTAGTTTGTTACATTTTTCATTATTTCTAATTTTCTTAAAATTTTGAAACATATTTGCCACTCTTGATAATTTGAATGGTGGATCATGCTCAATACTACTTCCAGATTCTTGTTGGGTATTACCACAAATGGATCCCCAGTGCATAGAAAGTACAGGTACACATCACAAAGGATAATCTGAAGTATGTGCAAAGGTTGATTTGTCCCTCATTTGTGTGGAATTGTCACCATTACTGTGATTCAATTTAGTTAGATAATGATAAGGGAAAGACCTAGGCAAAATGTAAATGTATTGCACATAGTGTGAACTGGAGGGAACAAGCAGATTGATGATATCAGGACTGGTGCTGGCATTGACAGGACAAGCAGCTAGTTTAGGATAAGGACCTTGTTGGAGCAGACTGCTTTCAGGATAAAAAAGAAAATGAAGAAAAGCCCATGTTAGGGCAAGTAACTGGTACCAAAAGTACTAGAAATGCAATGACATATGTCCAGAGGAAGGCGAGCAAGATTGTAAATTAGCTGGAAACAACATAACGTGAGTAATGTTTGGGGATATTTAGCATGCAGCAGAGAGGACTTGGGAAAATGACAGCTGTCCTGAAATATTTGAAGAACTGTCACATGGAAGAGGAATTAGACTTACTTTACATAGCTTTAGGGCATGATAGAAATAGTACTAATGAAAGTTATAGGAAGGCAGATTATTGTTCAATATAAGAAATAACTTTCTTACAAAAAGAGTCCTCTAAACACAGAACAGGTTGCCTTGCTAGGTAGAGAGTTCCCTGTGGTAAGAAGAATTCAAGGAAATAATCACAGAATTTTAGTTAGAACAGTCCTTGAAGGTCATTAAGTATGATACTTCAATTTTTATAAAAAAATTATATCATTTATTTTTACATCACCAACATTTGCCAATACATACATTGTTTTCCCTTTCTCAGAGAACCATTCCTTCAAATAAACAAAAAAATAAAAAGATTTTTTTTAAAAGTTCCAAACTAACCTGGACATCAGAAAAGCCCAATGTTATATGATTACTCCCATAGGTTGTCATCTTTGCTAATTTGCTGGCTCTGAGAAGAAATGTCAAAGTTGTTTTGTTTTGTATTTCTTTTTATAATTAGTGGTTTTTAGCAATTTTGTCATATACCAATGCTTCCATGTTACAGAGGAGGTAACTGAAACATAAAGAAGCTTATCTCTTCGAAGTAGAGAGTGTAACGGGTCTTGGTACTATTGCTGGGTCTCTAGACTTCAGCTCCAATATAATGAATGTCTAATATTCCCTTGTAGCTGGTTGCCCACCTGAATAGCATTCTTTTAGGTAGGCTCTGGGCCATCTGATCTCTAAGGTCCCTTCCTGCTCTTAATTCCATATTATGATTCCATGATGGTGGGAAGATTCTTGCATTGGGAAGAAGATTGGACTTGGTGACCTCTATGGTTCTTTTTTTAAAAATTATTTTTTTGGGGGCGGCTAGGTGGCGCAGTGGATAGAGCGCCGGCCCTGGAGTCAGGAGTACCTGAGTTCAAATCTGGCCTCAGACACTTAACACTTACTAGCTGTGTGACCCTGGGCAAGTCACTTAACCCCAGTTGCCTCACAAAAAATATATATATTTTTTTAAATTTTTAAATTATTTTTTTAGTTTTTTATGGTTTCTTTTTAATGTAAGATTCTATGATTTATGTCTCCCCAGTACCATTTCCAGTATATCATACTCCTAGTCAAGTGCCTGATGTGAGGTATTATTGAACATAACTGAGTTTCTTTATCTTGACTATGCCACAGCATATAAAAAACATGAATAATGAACAGAGCCGTATTGTTACTTATCAAGATTAGACTCCAGCAGGCATTAGACCTATGAGCAGGGATATTGTTTTTTCCCCTTCCGATCATGGTTCACATGAGGTATAATATAAAGAGCAAAAGACTGGAAGTCAGATGACCAAATCTTTAGTCTCAGTTCTGCCACTTAATAGCTATATTACTTTGGGCAAACCACTTTTCTGTACTTCATTTTATGCACCTTTAACATAAGATATTTGGACTAGATCACTGCTGAAGTCTTTCCAGCATCTCTGATGTTTTGTGAACTACTAAGCCAAATGTTTCCTAATAGTAAAGATGGTTAATTGGACTGACAGCTGATCTTGTCAAGTATCTGATTCTTTAATAATGGGCCTCTTTTTTTTTTTTTTTTTTTTTTAGGCAACGGGGGTTAAGTGACTTGCCCACGGTCACATAGCTAGTAAATGTCAAGTGTCTGAGGCCGGATTTGAACTCAGGTACTCCTGAGTCCAGGGCCGATGCTTTAACCACTGCGCCATCTAGCTGCCCAATGGGCCTCTTCTTAATAAAAAAATAGAAAAATGATACCTTACATTGATTCTTAAAAATTATGTCAGAATTCTGATTTTAAAAACTGAATGTCCATATGATACTACTCTAACTTCAACAGAGTATTCAAGGATTCAATTGAGCAGACTGTCTGCTCTCCAGAATGATACACTCAAAGCAAAATGGATAATTCGATTACATTAAAGGAAAAAGGGTTTGTACAAATAAAACAAATGTAGCCAAGATGAGAAGGAAAGCAGAAAATGGAAAAACAATTATAGACAGTTTCTCAGATAAAGGCTTCATATCTCAAATACATAAAGAACTTTGTAAAAATCTATAAGAATATGAGTCATTCCCCAACTGACAAATGGTCAAAGGATATGAACAGGCAGTTTTTAGATGAAGAAAACAAAACAATTTATGGTTGGGGAAAAAAAGCTGTAAATCATTACAGATTAGAGAAATGCAAATTAAAACAACCTTGAGGTATCATTTTATACCTAGCAGATTGGCTAAAATGATCAAAGGGGAAAGTGACAAATATTGGAGGGGATGTGGAAAGATAGGGCCATTAATTCTTTGTTGGTGGAATTGTGAACTGAACCAATAATTTTGGAGAGCAAAATAGAATTATGCCCAAAGAGCTATTAAACTGCCTATACCCTTTGACATAGCAATATCACCCACTAGTAGGTCTATTTCTCAAAATGATTAGGGAAAAAGAAAAAGAACCTATATGTTCTAAAATAATATTTATATCTGCTCTCTTTGTGGTGGCGAAGAACTGGGAATTTTGGGAATGCCTGTCAATTGGGGCATGGCAGAACAAGTTATGGTATATGATTGAAATGGAATACTACTATGATATAAGAAATGATGAGCTCAGTGATCTTAGAAACATGTGGACAGATTTGCACAAAATAATGAAGAATGAAATGATCAGAATCAAGGGAACAATATATACAGTAATGGATATGGCTTTAAGAACAACTTTGAGCAATTAAGTTATTTTGACTATTATAAATACCCAAATTAGTTACAAAAGACGTATGAAAGAAGACACTATCTACATCCAGAGAAAGAACTGATAAATAGAAGTATTTGTAATATTGTTACACACACACACACACACACACACACACACACACACATATATTTATGTCTAATGGTAGCTATCTCTAGGATAGGGTGGTGGGGAGGGAAGGGGAAAAAGGAGAAAAAAGGAAATTTACATGAAACCTTGTTTATATTTAAAAGGAATAACAGGTTGTACATAACAGATTTGCAGTTTCATTTGCAAATATCTTCTGTTATTGTTGTTATTGCTATTGTTATTGTTTTTGTGAGGCAATGAGAGTTAAGTGACTTTCCTAGTAAGTGTCAAGTATCTGAGGTCAAATTTGAACTCAGGTCCTCCTGAATCCAGGGCCTGTGCTTTATCCACTGTGCCAACTACCTGTCCCCAAATGTCTTTTTTATGTTATGGAAATGATTTTTTTACTCCATAAATTAAAATTTTTTTAAAGAATTATACACTCTAGATTCTGAGGATCTTAATAAAAACCCACTTCTGTTTTCAATTCAATTAGACCAAGAAATCTCTGAGTGCCTACTATGTGTTTTAGTAGGCTTGCTGAGTTGCCATGGTGGACAGTAGAAAGTGGGAATCTACAGGATAGTTGAAGTAGTGCAAATTCATCATATTTTGCTCTCAAAATTAATAGCAATAAAATAAGGCTATTTCCTAATCCCACTTTAAAAATTCAAATGATTGTTCTTATGTATATTTCCTTTCCTAAATCAGACTATAGATTCATTTTCTCATACAATAAAATATTGAGCTGCACATGAGTCTCATAGAATATGTAAAAAAAGATTAGTCAAAAGATGTGAAAACCTTTCAAATTCTGCATCAATAGCTTTTTAATTGTAAAACACTGGCTGCTCATAATATATGCATAAACCATTCTTTTCCCCAGGATTTCTGTACCTCAGTACAATACAAAAATGGAACCTACTTCTTTACAAATACTGATAATCCCAAATTAGATCTGCACTAAAATTCCAAGGTCTCTTTCATGTATAATTTATCAAAGTCATTTCCATTGTGGTTAAATGACTATTGTTTTCCAGTGATATAGTGAACAAAATGCCATTATCATAGAATTTCACCCAGTGAACAAAAACTAGAGCAGCAGTCTGTTAATTCATCACCATTGATATATTCCATAATGCGTTCTATAGTCTGTTTGACAAACAAAACAAAACAAAACAAAAAGCCCGCCTTTTTGGAATCTAGTGTATGTATTAGAGTAATTAGCCAATCAAACCTCTCCATAGACAATGTTTCGGTCTAATTTCAATTTTCCTTTGAGGAGAAGCTATTACCAATAGTATCCAGGATGCCAGAGACCAGATTGTAGGATGCGACAACGTTATGAAAACACCATCAGATAAGTGACGGCTTGTTCTCACTATGAACAAGGAATTATTTCCACAGTTTGCACAACAAATAACTGAATGAAAACAACCTGTGAACAGCTGCAGGGGGACGATTTACTCATATCAAATGGAATCTGTGTGAGAGTCAGTCACGGGCAAGGTACCCATTATTCACTGATGAAAGGAGGAAAAAAATCAAACTTCCACCATTCATTTAAGGAAAATATACCTAATGCCTTCCTGGTAAGGGAGCCTCCATTTGGTGGCATCATATAATAAAAATCTGTCTTTCATAAGCCATTCTATTCCCCCAGAGTTAAGGTAGCTGAAAAGTTTTTGTCACCTATTCTGCCAACCAATTGGAAAGAGGAGGGCAAATGCACAGTGGCAAATGCCAATTAACATCTCAGTTAATCAGTTGCAAGGAACAGGTAGCAAGTGTATATTTGAAAAGCATTTACTGGATACATATTAACTACAGATGTTGAAGAAAATACAACAATAAAGACATAGCCTCTGCTCTCAAGATGTTTATAGGGAAGCTTAGTAGGAAAGATGAAATATGTACACAGAAAAATATACCATAGAATGTGGTAAGTGTATGAGGTACAAAAGACCTCTATTCTTTGAGAATTCAGAGGGACAGATTACTCTTGGATGAAGAGAACAGGGATGGCTTCATGGGGGTGATGGCATTTGAGCTGGGCTTTAAGGCTAGCTATTATTATTTTGGGGGGGGGGTGAGGCAATTGGGGTTAAGTGACTTGCCCAGGGTCACACAGCTAGTTAAGTGTTAAGTGTCTGAGGCCGGATTTGAACTCGGGTCCTCCTGACTCCAGGGCCAGTGCTCTATCCACTGCGCCACCTAGCTGCCCCACTAGCTATTATTTTTAACAGGAATATGGAGAGAATAAGAGCATCAAAGTCAGAAAGTTCAGGCTTCCATTCTAACTGTAGTGCAAAGTATATGTAAGGATATGAAATAAGGAATGTTGGAGTTAAGACTTTTCAGGGCCTTGCATGACTAGGTAAGGAATTTCAACTTTGTTTAGTAATGAGAAATGTTTTGGAGCAGGGACATGACATTATAGGATATGGATATTTGAAAGATTAATATAGTTATTATGTGCAATTTGGAATATAGTGGAGAAGAGACTGGGAGGTAGAGGTAGAGTGATTATGAAAGAATTACAACTATGTAGGCAAGAGATAATGAAAGTATGAACTGGGATGGTTGGTGACAGTGAGAATGAAAATGGGGATGGAATCAGGCTTTGGTGACTGAATGCAAGGGGTAAGAGAGAGGAAGAAGAAAAAAAAATGACTTCAAGGTTTTGAGCCCAGCTACTTGTTAAAATTACAGTTTTATTCACAGAAATCTGGAAATCATGAGTGTCAAAGTACTACTGAACAACAGAATCATAATAATAAAATTATACCAAGGACTTGTATCATAAAGTATTCAAATTAATATGTGTTTTATGGGGTGGCAGGGCAGCATGACTACTAGGAAATATAGCAGAGGTAACAAAAAGTATGAGAATGTTTTGAGGTAAGACACTTCAGTTTTTATCAAGTTTCATGTGCCTACTGGATTGAACAGCTAGGTGGGAATAATCAATAGGCAACTGGAAAAGTGAATGGAAAATTGAGTAGGGAGGCTGGGACTAAGATTACAGATTTGAAAGTCATTGCTGTGGAGAAAGCTGAAGCTTCAAAAATTGTTTTTGTCTTGAAATGTCTGTGAAAACAGCTTTGGATGACTACCCTATGACAATTTTCTAAACCAATGAAATTTATTTTTAAGAATAACCTGGATAGGAAGAAGAGAAAAAAAAAGGCTTGATGAACTTTGGGAATATGATGTTATTCAAATAGATTATCCTTATAGTGCTCAGGAGGTAGCAACAGCTCCATGGGAAAACAATAACCCCCTTTTTTTGTTGTTGTTAAATAACTAAACAAATGAGTTTTATTAGCAATAACAACCTTGGCCCTGGGCATTTCTGGGGAATTAATGAGCAACTGACATTTACAGCCCAAGGCAAAATCCTTCTAGCTTCTCAGAAATCCCTAGGAAATGCCCTGGGCCTTGATCATTATTGCTTAATTAATATTACTACTCTATTACTCAAGGCTTGAATCAAAATGCTTCCCTCAATAAAAGAGTTTTTCTTTATAGCATTACACCCCCCCCCCAAAAAAAAACGAAATATAAAAATAGTAATACCATGAGCCAAGATCCTATGGAGAGCAGACAGATTGGGCATCTAGGAATTAACCTTTAAGGCAGTGTAGCACATGAGATAGCACTAGTGGCAGGCAGGTAGCCAAGGTTGCTCATGGTGCTAGTGAAGTCTCACTTCTGCTAATAATCTGACTTTTCCAAAACTACTTGTAAATCTGAATTGTGGTGATTCCTACCTGATCATTCATTTCTCCTAATCTTGGTTAAACCAGTTAACTATCCCTGAGTCTGTCCCACTTTTAAGGTTTCTATTCTCTGTAACTTTGAAATTCTGTTCTGTATATTTACAACTCTAACCTAGTAATCAGATCCCTCCTTATGATTGCTCCATTTGACTCACAATTTGCTTTAGTATCCTGGACTATGGACTGTAATATGAATGGGATTAATTTTTATATTGTAGATTAGCAGCTGCTCCACAGTTTTTTTCAACTGGTCCCAGGATTTCTGCTTGCTTATATTCTTTGACTTGTTCTTTTTAAGATATTTCCTTCCCCCTTCCTTTGAAAGGTCAACTTGAGGACTCACTCCTCCTTTGATTGTGTCTCTTCAGGGCTTTATTGGGAGGAAAGGGTTCGATAAATATTTAATAATACTACCTGTACGAACATTTTTTCTTTATATTGTCTTTAAAGAAATAAAGAAGAAGCTCTTTGAATTGTTTTAAGTTTCCATAGGATTTATTTGGGGAAGGAGGAGGATTCAGATATATGATTTGATTAGTATGGGGATTTCTCAATGTAGAAATGCCCTTCCTGGATTACAAACTTGAAAATATTCCAATCCTAATCACTGCTGATGAGAGGAGTTTGGGATGATTAAATACAAAGATGCACTTATTCAGTTATATAATCTTTCCATTTTCTATAATATCAGCTCCCTGTCACCAAAACCTAGCCTTGATAACAGTGTATTCAGATATGAATTTACTCCTGAACAAGAGTCCAGTCAACAGCTGAGTGGGAGAAAAAGCATGTGAAGCAATGGAAACTAGACATGTAGAAATCCTGAGGTACTTTTAAGGACTTACTATGTTCCTCTCATTCTGTTAGGTGATATAAGAGATGCAAAACATAAGGTATAGTTACTACTCTCAAGAAATTAACAGTCAGGAGCAGCTAGGGGGCACAGTGGATAAATCACCAGCCCTGGATTCAGAAGAACCTGAGTTCAAATCTGCCTCAGATATTTGACACTCACTAGCTGTGTGACCCTGGATAAGTAACTTAACCCTCACTGCCCTGCAAAAGAAAGAATAGAATAGAAAAGAAATTAACAGTCTAGTTGCAGAGATTTGACAGATATGTGAAACTTTGAAAACATATAGCATAAAAATAATCAAATATTAAATTATGTGATTTAGACTATAGAACTATAGCAATTCAAGGAAAGGAATGGTCACACAGACTGGAGCTAATTGGTGGAGCAAGGAAGAAGTTAGATTTTCAGAGAAGGGACAAGGCCATTCGGGGTGCAGGGATAATGCAGAGGGGAATAGCATAAGCAAGGGCAAAGAGGTAGAATTGAAATCTAGATGGAATAGGGAGAGAAAGGAAGGGTAGGGAAGAGAAAAGTGAGGAAAATTATTTGCCTAAGGCACAGGGTTAATATTCAGAAGTAATAGGAGAGGTCAGGACAAGTAGAGTAAGGTAAATTGTTGGAGGGCCTTTGTTGTCAGGCTCAGGATTATAAACTTGGGGAGGAAAAAACATAATGGGAAAATTTTGCAGGTATTAGCAAGTTCAAAAGCTGAAGAGCTTTTATTAAAATACCTCTTTTAAAAAATTCCTGCTCGGTGACTGAGATTTGTATTCTTGGATCTCTATCACTTCACAAAAAGAAAAGAACTAGCATGACAGAAGTATGTCAAGGCATCTAAGCACTGACAAGAATGTTGTATAGCTCTACCTACCTAACTGAATTCTGTACCATACAGAATCCACTTGCTTACATATGTTAATTCACGATGCAGCCCAGAATAATTTCTGACTCATTTATAGCATGTCTGGTCATCTTGTCTAAATGTCTCTTGAACAGATTTTGTATTTAAATAAAGCAGAAGTTATAAACACTACGCCATATAGCAACACAGCATATTTAGTCTCTCGGGCCTCTGTTTTGGAACATCTCTCTTTGCACATTTGTTATTGAATCCCCCATTTGTAACAGTTTGCAAATATAGTATACAGCAAGCATTTGCCTTATGGGAAAAAATCTACAAAATAAAAATTTAAAAAGTCAACAATACAGTGTGCTCCATCTGTATACTGGAGCAATCCAAATGTCTATTTAAAATGTCTATCAAGCTTGTTAAAATGGTATCCTATTTGAACTCTCAAATTAAATGATTTGCATTACCACTACTGTTGACTTTAATGCTGGCTGACTGGCTTTTCCAGTTATTTAGAGAGAAATTCCTACTCTTCATGAGGGACATGTTTCCTTAAATAATTCAATATGTAATGGCATCTTGCACTTATATACTGAATTGTTAGTGCAAGACTTTAGAGAAATTTTGTCTTGTTTGGGAGTGTCCTTTCCTCATCCCTTCCTCAATGACTTATAGATAGGAAAATCTGAGGCACTGGAAGACTCTTGACCTTGATTTTTATAGTAACTCCATTTATTAATTTTACATGCTTTAGCAAAATGGGACTACTCAACTCTTCCTATCCTTTATGGGCTCTTTCTAATTTTCCAACCTGCTCTCTTATTCCGCCTTTTAGCCTGTTAAAATCCTTCTCTACATCGAAAGTCCAGTTCAAGTACCATCTCCTCTGTGATGCCTTCTGATCCCTGACTCCCTGTTTGAAGCAATTCCTTTCCTCTCTAAGTTACTCAAGTGTTCGACCTCTCCATTACACCCAATAATTTCCTAACCTGCGATACATTTATTTGTGTACATGTTGTATTCTGCTTGCTAGACTTTTAACTTCTTAAAAAGGGACTATGTTGATTTTAATCTCTGCATCCCCAGCACCTTGTACTGAATATTGTAAGTGCTTATAAATGTTTGTAGAACTGAACTGAATTTATGAAGGTCACCCAGGAAAGATATGGCAAAAGTGGCATAAGAAATGTTTCCTGACTACTGATCCATTTTTCTACTCACTAGACTGTGATGGCTCAAAGGTTGTTTTGCAGAATGAAGCATAATGTCATGGAAAAGACTATCTACTGAATTGGTTGATTGGTTTTCCTAAAAATCAGTAGAAAGTTTATCAGTCCATCAAGACATACATCTCCAACGAGCACTGCAGATGCATGGCATAGATCAAGAATTGAGAAGAGGGGAGAGCAAGCAGGATTGTAGCCAGGAAATGGTACAATACTTTCAATGATCCCAGACTGCTTCTTGGTGCCACAGCATCCCTTTGAAAAGTCAAGATTCCTACAGTGATGTTATATAACTAAAATATCACAGAACAACATAGTATGAGAAGAATAAAAAATGTGGGTGACTCAAAGGGCAATTTAAATATGCTACAGTATGTCACAAGCACTATGCATGCAAGAAGTGTTTATATGCCCCTTCCCCATTCTATATTCCAGTAAAAATGGCGCATGCCCACTATGACATTCTACCTGTAGCCTCCATGTTTTTTGCACAAGTGGTTGCACAATGTCTGGAATGCGCATCTTCCTCATCTCCACCTCACAGAAGCCTCTTTTAAAGCACAGCTCAGGTGCTACCTCCTACAAGAAGTCTTTCCCTGTTTATCTGGTTATCAGAACCTTCTTTGTCTTGAAATTACTTCTTTGTTTAAATTTGGTATTTAATTACTTGCAGAAAGGTTGCTTCACTATCCTCCAGCAGAATGCAAGCTCCTTTGGAGCAGGAATTTTGGTTTTTAATTCTTTGTATCACCAGTACATGTAACAGCGAAAGCATATAGTATACAGAGTATGCACTTACTCAATACCTGATGAAATGAACTAAAGTGGCATAAAGGATGTTACTAAAGAAATGTATGATTGAAAAAGAGATGGGTAAGTCATGAAGTGGAGAGGTGGGTGGTCCAAGTATTATGATGTTCCACAAAACATTAAAGGGACTGTTGGAAGACTTCCAGCAGATTGGGTAAATACTCTGTAGAGAATTTATAAAAAGAACTGGAAAAGAATCAACAGGGATGGAAAGGCAAGGATGGGTTGTAATCTGAATTACCAGAGGGAGTAGCTATGCCAGTGAGATCATGGATCCATCAAACTAGGTAGAAATATGAAAGAACAGGGTTGGCTGACATACAAACTAATTAAAATATAAGCAGCAATTATTTCAAGCTTTTCTATTATTAAAATCTTTCTCAATGTACTATTTACGGAAAATAAAAACAGCCCTTCTCACACCTCTCCCCACCCCCATCTAAAGTACACTTGTTTCCTGGCAACAGAAGGCTAGTTTCAAAAATTTCCTTGTGGAGGTCTCTACATCCATAATTTTTACTATAAGATAACTTACTTATAAGGAAATGCCCAGGAGCTTTGAAAAACTTTTATTTGAGACTCCTGCTTTGTTCTAGAACTATAGTAAGACTTTTTTTCACCTGCGTAAAAAAGTCAAATTGAGCAAAAGTCAGAATGAGGGAAGAGGGGAGGGATAGTAGAAATATATTTGACTTTGTATCTTTGATATCCCCCTAGTTACATCTTTGCTTATTTCTCAGGTCAGTTGCATCAGAAAAAACAAATAAACAAACCCAACCCACCCCCTCCCCCCAGCAAATGATATTTCCTGACACGTTACCAATTAAAGCTTACAGAGACAAGGTAAACTCATTATTGAGAACATATATGGTCCCAAAAAGAAGTAAGGTGGTGATGTAGTGAGAATGAGAGATAATAGACACGTAATCTAAGTGGTACATTGGGAGCCATAAGACATTAAAAGGACAAGAAGCCTTTTAGCATGTAGGGGAGATTATCTATGGATAATTTATAGGAACTAACAAGAATTATAGAGAAAAAGAAAATAAGGAGGAGTTGAAATCTGAATTGGTAGAGGGAATATCACCACTTGTGAAATTATACACTCAAAAAAATACTGCCAAAATCTAAGAACTATAAACTCTTTTGAAATGATGTATTAGACATGATCAATAATATGATACTGACAATAAAACCAAAAACATTATCTTTTCTTTGTATAAAATCACGGATTGCTCCTACTGACATCCAAATATTGGGGATGTTGCAGTTCATGAAAGATTTAACAAAACTGAAGATCCAGACAAAGGAAATTTAATGAGGCAATTGGGGTTAAGTGACTTGCCCAAGGTCACACAGCTAGTAAGTGTTAAGTGTCTGAGGCCGGATTTGAACTCAGGTACTCCTGGCTGCAGGGCTGGTGCTCTATCCACTGTGCCATCTAGCTGCCCCCAAAGGAAATTTAAAATGAAAAAGGGTATACTGATAAAAAAAAGACTAAATCTATTTAAACTTTTCAAAATGTAGAGAGAATATAAAAAACATTTATCAAGTACTTACTATGTACCAGGCACTATGCTAAGTACTGGGTAAATAAGGAAAGGTAAAACACACAGTCCCTGTCCTCAAGGAGTTCACAATCTAATGGGGGCAGGAAACTACACATAAAAAGAAGCTAAAGTGTTGGGGTAGGCTGTGAGGGAAGGGTACCCAGCCTGGGCAGGAGACACTAGGGAGATGTGTTTCAAAGCTGGTATGATCTTAAAGGATGATAGGGCTGTAGAAAGCATGATAAAATTGGGGTAGTAAATGATGAGATGCCTACTTTGGGCATCTTCCTTAAATAGAAGATATGGGAGGAGCTCTCCACTGTCCATCCTGGGCCCTTTCCAATCCCAAGGAAAGGAGGGGCAACAAAGGGAAAGACAGAGGAATATAACTAAAGTTGATAATAACATGAACTATTTGGATAGCATAGAGGATGATATGGCCAACCAGAAAAAAAGAAGGATTTTCATATAGGAATAATGAAATAGACATTCTAAGGTCTACATTAGTACATAAGATATTTTTAAATCTAGACAAAGGATTCTAGTACATTGAAAGAGTCTTTTATGAAGGTCTGATGGAAAGACATGGTTTAGATGACAGTTAAGGATGGGTATCAAAAAATGTATAAATACAAAGAAGACAAATTTATTGACCATATAATTCAGTATGACCAAAAGCAAAATTTTGAAAAAGTTCACTTAAAATTTTGGGGATATCTTTTTTTTTTTAGTGAAGCAATTGGGGTTAAGTGACTTGCCCAGGGTCACACAGCTAGTAAGTGTTAAGTGTCCGAGGCCGGATTTGAACTGAGGTCCTCCTGACTCCAGGGCCAGTGCTCTATCCACTGCGCCATCTAGCTGCCCCTGGGGATATCTTTTATAAAATAAATGAAAGGAAATACTACTTTACACAGAAGTGTGAAATGTATGAGCTCATTACCCTGTAACGATTGGAATAACGCCACCTGCTGGATACTTACTGTAAGAGTTCTGCCCATGAAGGGAAGGTCTTTGAGGGCAAGACCAGGAGTCTTTTCTTCAGGAGTCAGGAAGTGACGCGGACTAGTGGGAGGAGGAAGGAAGAGACTGGCGCTCAGTCTCGGGCTCTTTCCTTTGGACTCTGGTGGAGAGCGGAGCTAGAAATGTGCTCTCCCTTTAATAGATAGGAATCTAGGCCTTTCTCTCTCTCTTTACCAAATTCTTGTTTTCCTTAATAAACGCTTAAAAGTCTAACTCTTGCTAAAGCTTATAATTTATTGGCGACCACTCATTAGATATTTTAGACAGTTTAGCTAGAATTTTAGCCCTTAACAGATGGCTGACCACGAAGAGGAAAGCTAAACCTCAGTCTTCTGATCTGCTGGTTGGGTAAGAAATTTCCCCTCCCTCTCCCTTTAACTGCCAAGTACTGGCGTACTGGCTGTGTTTTCCCTTTAAATTTTTTCAAATGGACCTTTTAAACTCCCTAATTACCCTATTTTTGATTTTAGTCTGTTTAACCAGACAAATGGGAGATAAGATCATGTTAATGCTTTGTTTTTGTGGATTTTCTATTTTTCTTTTTATTTTTGTTAAAAGAGCCAGCAACTTACTCACACAAGGAAATATCTCTCCCTCTCCCAACCATGCTTTTTCAGAGAAACCTGAAGAGATTCCCGCAGCTTTTCCCAGTTCTAACAGTAATTGTTGCTTTAATTTTGCATGCCTGGAGGCAATGACCCACCCTCTAGAAGCTTTTAATCCCCTAGCACCTGGAGGCAAAGTGGGGGAAGAGGAATCCAGGCCTGAGTTCAAAATCAAGTCTGATTCAAATTTCGCTGGTCCCTCCCCTCCTCTCCAGACCCCACCCTCTACTCCTCCCATGGCCAAGCCCATTGCTTCCCCGGCCTGGGAAGTCCAAAGATCTAATGCGCATGCTCAACTTTCTCTAACTACATTTGCCCCTTCAGGCTCAACCCTTCCCCAGCCTGGCTGTGCTTCTGAAACAACCTTAGAAAACCCTTTAAATTCCAGATATGCTCGTTTTGTTCTTAATTTTGCTAACCTGCTTTTGTCTTTAATTAGTAATCTTATAAAGCATTTGTATGGTGAAAAGGCTGACAGACAATATAGAGGGGTTAAAGAAGAAAAACTTAAGCCGAATAAGAATGACAATCATCAACATAGTTCAAGACTCCGATTCTTTTGCCATGGAAGGGTATATATTTTACAGAAATGTAGAAGTAAGCAGCAAGGTATTGATATGAGTATTGGGGATTTTAGATATTGGAATCAAGAGTGTTCTGAATTCACTCAGATTAATAGTATCAGTTCAGAGGTTACATAGGATTTCTGTGCTATTATATATACATTTTGAAATTAATGGTATGGGTTTATTTTCATAGAGATTTTCATGCTTTTGAGATTGTGTCTTATACTTAGTTTCTAAAACAAGGAGAATATTTGTAAAAGCTTTTTATAGTCATGTGATCAAGTTTATATTTTATAATACTCTTATTGATATTAAGTTCATATTCATTTAGATTTCCTTAGTTTGAATTTCACTGTATTTTATTGTTCCATGTGTATTTTCTTCTATTCATTTGTCTATCTAATTTTGAAACATTGCAAGATGGTTTTGATTTTATTATACAATGTTAATTCTAGGAGTATTGTGCTCCCATATTCTGAGTTGTTTGTTTTTGTTATTTTTTCTCAACTGATTATTTGATCAAACTCTTTAAAGCATTTCCCTGGCAAATTGTTTGCCATGGCAAGTGTAAATTGATTCTAGAAGTATTATTTTTGATAAGCATATTCCAAAAAAAAAAAAGAGGGGAACATTTGTAAAAGTTTTCTTTTTTCAAAAAAAAAAGTTTTCTTTGAGATTCTGTTGTGCTTTAACTTGTATTTAAGTATGTTCTGATTTTTCACAAAAGTAATTGTATACTAAGTAAAAAAAAAGGGGTATTATTTGAAATTGTTGCATAATTATATATTGTGTTCTGAGTCAAGATGTATTCACATTTTTTGCAATCATTTATTATCCTCAATTTTTAAATCCATATGAGACTTGGATTATGGGAACTTATCATTTAAGACATTAATTGCCTTTATTCTGAGTTATCAGATGCCAGTTGGCCAAGATGCCATCCAATCACAAGAGGAATACATGCAAGAGCAGACACTGAACTGTCACATGAGGGGAGACATGCATGAAGTCAAGGTATGGCCGAGGGAACGGCTTTTGACAAATGTTGAGGTTGGATTCTCTTGGTTTAATATTTTATTTTATTTTTCCCCACAATATTGTACAGATGGCTGGAAGTATTGATCCCACCCATCTCACTTCTACACCTGGCTTCCATGCTCCCTCCTATATGCCTGATGCCATGGACATCTCAATCCCATGCATCTGATTAAGTCTGACTCAGTTTCTTCCAATATGTTCGGTGGCATGGACATATATTCCATCCACCTATTTTAAGCCTGGCATACTGTATGGGCAGTACATATTGCTCAAGTGTGGGAATGCTCATATCCCATCATTTCTCTGTTCTTTTATGGTAACCCCCATAATTATCTCAGGTGTCATGATAAATACAGTATTGAATTTGGCCTTGACACCTGTTACCAATTATATTAGATTTTTTAAATTTCTCATAATGGCATGAGGATGATTAGGCAGATGATGCAAAAAGTGATGAAACAAAGATAAAAATTATTTTGAAAAATTAATATCACAGCAATTGTCTTCTCAATTACCCTCCATAAGGGGGGGGACTATAGTAATATTATATAATATATAATAGTAATATTATAATTTTAAAGAATGTTTCAATTTTTGTTTTATTATATGTTTCATGTGTAACAACTAAGATTCTGAATTCCCTTAGACATGTTTTTGAGAACTTTCATTGTTTGATTTGATTATTGACAAAGCTATTTTAAAGTTGTGTTAAGCTCAATTTTGTAGGAAATTTCCTGGCTGATTACCAGCATCCATACCTCAACCCCTGAAAAGACTTCCATTCCACGACTACACCTAGAGGACATCTGAGAAAAGACTTTCAGAGACTTTAAATGAACAGTTTTGATTTGTTTTTGTTGGTTTTTTTTTTCTCTTTCTGTTATAATATACACCATCTGTAACATGTATTCTCTGCAGAGGCCCTCCCTTTGCAAGACCAATGTCAAAGCGTCGGTTCATGAGGACAAAAAAAAAAAAAATCGCCCCTCTGGACAAAACTTTCCTCTCTTCCTTTTCTATATTGTTGTTCACATATTATTAGTCAGCAATAGTTATTATATTCTTTTTACTGTTCCGTCAAGGAAACATTTTGTTTCTTGAGGAACAACAGGGGGGACTGTAACGATTGGAATAACGCCACCTGCTGGATACTTACTGTAAGAGTTCTGCCCATGAAGGGAAGGTCTTTGAGGGCAAGACCAGGAGTCTTTTCTTCAGGAGTCAGGAAGTGACGCGGACTAGTGGGAGGAGGAAGGAAGAGACTGGCGCTCAGTCTCGGGCTCTTTCCTTTGGACTCTGGTGGAGAGCGGAGCTAGAAATGTGCTCTCCCTTTAATAGATAGGAATCTAGGCCTTTCTCTCTCTCTTTACCAAATTCTTGTTTTCCTTAATAAACGCTTAAAAGTCTAACTCTTGCTAAAGCTTATAATTTATTGGCGACCACTCATTAGATATTTTAGACAGTTTAGCTAGAATTTTAGCCCTTAACAACCCCCAAATATTAGTTGCATTACAAAATTAAAATATTAGCTATATTACAAAAAATTATGGATCACATATCCGCAAAAGATTTATAATTTATAAATTTATAAAGGCCATACAGTACTGGGTTTGGAGCCTGAAAGACCTATATTTCAATTTTGCTTCTAACAGTTACTAGCTTTAGGACTATGGGCAAATCAATTAACTTCTATGTGTCATTGGCAATTTCCTACAGAATGTGGCACAATGGAACTGGAGGTAGAAGGGATGAGTTCGAATTCCATCACAGACGCTTAGGTCTATGACTCTAAGTCATTTAACCTCTCTATTCTTTAGTTTTCTCATCTATAAAAGGAGGGGTTTGGACTCATTGGCCTGAAAGATTCCTCTTGGCATGAAACTGCTAATTCTATGATCCTGTCAAAGTAAGATAATTGCATTACTGGAGGAAGTTTCCACACCCAGAGTTTTTTATATAATTGAAATCATTCCCTAATTTATGAGATTGGCATCAAGGCAGAAGTATATTGCAGAGGCTCAAACCAGCTCAGGGGAACTGAATTCTAAATTTTCAATATGAACATCAGAAATCTACAAGCAAAACAAATTTTAGATTGATGTATTATTTTGTCTATTGTCTAAACTTAAGGAAGTGATAGAGAAAATGTTAATAGTGCAGACTAAGTTTAAAAGGGTGCCATCTACACATTTTTTTCCTTATTAAACATTTGCCAGCACAACTCAGCATAGAGGAAAATCCCCATCTCCCTCTACAATAGATCTCCCAGTGCTTCCAACAACATGGCCAGTCATATGGTTCTTTTTCTCACGATAATTATTTCTACATACTCCTTCCAGCTAACATTGTGACATAATGGATAAAGAAGGAGTCTTGCAGTCAAAGGACCTGTATTTCAATTGAGGTTATTACAAATCAATTAGCCCTTCTGTGTCTTAATTATTTCATGTATAAAATAAGGGAGTTGGAATTCAGCACAGAATCAGAACTGAGATACCATCTAGAACAGGGTTTTTTAACTTGGCATCCTCAGATTCTCAAGGAGTCTAGGGATAGATTTCAAGGAGTCTATGAACTTGGGTAGGAAAAAAAATAACATGCCAATTTTCACTAAGTTATTATGGAAATTTAGCATTTCCTTCCATTATGAGGAAAATTTTTAAAAAAATAAAATGAGAAACCACAATTTAGAGAAGGGGCCTATAGGTTTCAAAGATTGCCAAAGGAATCAAATGACATTAAAAATGTTAAGAACCTAAGAGAAATCCCTAATGTAACATAACTGACAAGGAGTCAGGATGAAATTTTAGGTTGCTTCCAGCTCAAAATCGATGTTATGATCCTATGACTTTTGCTGAATTGTAGAAATGTGGTAAATGTTTCACGGAAAACAATGTTTAATTTGATGAAACTGATATTCAGAAAAATAAGACTAACCTATTAAAGACTGACGACACAATAGCTACAAGTAAAGCAAGATCTCACTAACTGGAACTATTTTATTGTCTCCCTCCTCTGACTTCTCCCCTTCCCCGCCACCCCCAAAGAATTTTCTGTCTCTCAAGGCTCTTATAACAATTTGCCTTATAGTTATCAATGTACTTATTATAAGATGCTTAAAGGAAGATTCTTTTTCATCTTTGAATTCCTAAAGCTTCTATGACATTGCCTAGCACGAAGAAAAACCTCAACATATGCTTAATAAACTGTAGTACGCTGGGGAGATTGCTACAAATTCATAAAAATCTTCATTGTGGAATATTTTTATAAGAAAAACAGTTCTATTATTTCTAACCTCTTAATCCAACTTGTGTTCACAAGATGGCATTCATCTTTTATAAATAGCTAAGATTATTTGTACTTAACAGCATTATTGGTCTTCAAATAGTGTGTTCACCTTTAAGAACTGTTTGTTCTCTCCAGTAGGTTATATATGCCCCCTTACAATATTACTTATTTTCTAAATTTACTTAACAAATTCTTTCCTTGTAGATAATATAAAGGTAAACTTTGTGCAAGTCTAGGTCAAATTATCACAGATTCAAAATGAGTAGAATCCAAATTAGTAAGACTTTATTATACTGTCATAGTGATATACTCAGTTAGGCCAAGAGCAAGTGAGTAATAGGCACCAGATTTGATTACCAAAGGCTTATAGAACCTATAGTTGGGTGGCAAAGGGAAAGAAGAAAGACAAAATCTTTGGAAGAAATATAAGCCTAGCGCTCTCTGACAAAAGGAGAAATTAATTCCCTGTACCTCTTTTTACAAAATGAACCTTATAACTTCTTGTTTAGTCAATTAGTCATGTCCAACTCTTTGTGACCCCATTTGGGGTACTGTCAGCAAAGCTACTGGAGTGATTTGCCATTTCCTTCTCCAGCTTATTTTACAGTCGAGAAAACTGAGGCAAACAGGGTAAAGTGACTTGCCCAGGGTCACACAGCTAGTAAGTGTCTGGGAACAGATTTGAACTCAGGAAGATGATTCTTCCCGACTCCATGCCTGGTATTCTATTCACTGCACACACCTAGCTGCCCCAAACCTAATAACTGCATGCATTTAAAGTTAGTATTTTGTTATTAAGAGACACAGTGGATAGAATTCTGGACCTGGAGTTAAGAAGAGTTGGGATCATTGCCTTCCCCTTAAACCTACAAGCTGTGTATGATCATGGATGGGCAAGTTATTTTACCTTTCTGATCCTCATGCTATTCTCTAATATTTCTACTGAGCAATAGAAAAGTTGTAACCTTCATTGATGGATGAATTTTCTATATTGATGAAATAACAGATAATTGAAATCTTAAATCATCACCTACAGCCTTCACTAATCTAGGATAAATATGCCTAGGTCCATGAATGATCATGGGATCATAGATTGGCAACTGTTTCCCTAATTGGTCCCCCTTTCCCTTATGGTAATACAGGTCATAATCACAGCCAGCCAATTACAAAGGTACTAGGGAAATGAGCATTTTTGACTTTTTTTAAAAGCTTGTCTGCTTTGTCTTTTTTTTTCTTTCCCAAGGCTACACCAGCAATAGCTGCCTCCTCTGGATGACACCTTATGGGCAAAGCCAAATGGAAAGGAGGGAGAAGAAGGAGCAAAGGGGAGGAGAAAATAGCGAAAGGAGAGGAGGGGTGAAAGAAGGGGATATAGAAGGGGGAAACAAGTGGGAGAGGGGAAAGAAGCAGGAGCAGCAAAGAGCCTTTTGTGGTTTAGTTCAGGGGCTTTTCAGCCTAAAGGGTTTTTGTTTTTCACCTGTCTGCATGTTCTTTCAAAACAGTGCATTGTTTTAAAATGTCACTGCACATCTGTGCATCACTGCACTTTTGTTGAGATTCTGGCAGTCTCCCAAAAACCCAAGTCCATGTTAATAGGGGCTGTGTTCCTGCTGCTTTGTCCACCTGCTGACTGCCTGGTGCTGTTCCTTTTTGCTGTGTTGTCCAACTGCTAATCAGTCAGGATGGCCCACTTGCCATCCTCCTCACCTGTTGATGGGCTGCTGCTGCCCCACATCCTGAATTTTTCAATCGCTCACAGCTTCCTATAGCTAGCCTACTGCCCTGGCCAGCTGTTAAGCATTTATTTGCAATAAGACTAATATTTTGGCTAATCATTTTAACAGTAATCAAGGCACGCCTGAACATTATGAAGCCCCTGTCCATACTCCTCTTCCCTGAGCTAGGATGGCAGAATTATATTCATTAAAAATTCTTTCATAATGGCATCCTTACTATCAAAGGGCACCGAGATGATTGACCTTGGCATCCAGGATTAAGGCAGCATTATTTTTCTTGATTACCGGCGGTCGAATAGAAGGGAAATTATAAAGCCATTGAGAGGATTAATACAACCTTGATCTCTCTCTCCTGGCTCTTTATCTCAAGTGATTAAAATTCTGCTGGAAAAAAAAAATGGTCATGTAGCATACGCCTGCTGCCACAGATAGATACAGTATCGGCTCCATGCATCAGCTTGCTGTGACAGCCTGCGCAAAGGTTAATTATGCATGCTGTATATAGTTTTAATCACTTTAATCAGAGCACTGTTCCACTGCAGCCCAGGCTATAACTTTTCTACAAGCAGGGGAAACACTTCAAGCATGGCAGTGTTTGTATAGGGGGGAAAAGAGAAGAAAAATGGTACATTAGCCACAGAAAGAAAGATAATGCAAAAGCTATTGACTGAACAACAAGATTAAACTGGGTGTCCATACTAGAACCCAGAGAGAATGGCTAAGTAAAGCTGGAGAAATGACCTTTTGCAGCACATTTGGTGTAATCAGATAGCTGGCCCTTAGGTGAGACTTGTAATTAAATGTCCTAAGCTCAATTTTTGAGGGTCACTATGGTGGAGCAGTAGGAACAGGTGGCCAGAAGCCAGAAAACCCTGGTTCTAGTTTGGGCCCTGTCACTAGATCACTGGTAATGTGTCCTTTGGCAAATCAAAATAATCCCTCTGCACTTCAGTTTCCTGAGCCTCAGAATGGGAGGTGCTATACCACTTGCATAAATAGGAACCCTTACAAGTTCTATGACACTGGTCCTCATCGAAAGTTTTCACACAGTACATTCACCTGAAGGTTGTGTAAAAGAATTATGTATTAACAGCAACAGTTATGAGGCATATTTATATTTGGCCTTGGGATATAGTAAGAAACATTTAGATACCTTCCCCCCACACAATTTAACATCCAAGATCTCTGGCTCTAACCACTTCTTGGTTCAGCTCAACTGTTAGTATGCCAGGCTCCTACTGAAGATGGTGTGGGCAATGTTGATCAGGAGTTCTTAACCTTTTTTGTGACACAGACCCCTTATATTGTCTGGTGAAGCCTATGGACTCATGCTCAGAATAATGTTTTTAAATGTACAAAATGAAGAGGATTACAAAAGAAATTATATATTAAAATACAGTTATTAAATTGTAAATAAAAAAAGACCACAGGTTAACAATCTCTGCTCCAAATAATGTAAAAAGAGAAAGCCACCCGTAAATAATCAAAAAATGATTAGCATGTGGATAAGAATAACTTCAGGAAAGATGAGGAAAACCAATTTGTGTGTTTCCTTCAAAAAAGACTTTGCTACTTTATTGATTTATATATCATAATCCAAGGTTCTGTGTGTGAAACAAATATTCCCTATTTTTAAAATTGGATGTTATTTTTAATAGGAAATATTGATTAAAATAGACTATATGACTTTACATATTCACAGATGAGAATCTGTGATTTTTGTATGTATTTTAAAATTAGTCAGTTATGTAAGGAGCTAAGAGGTTGATTAACTTGCTATATTCTTAAAGCTATTAAGCACCAAAGTCAGGATTTGAACCAAGGACTTCTTTACTTCAAGTAAAGTCCATTTCTCTATTACATCATGCTTTCTCTATGTAAAATCTCAAATGAGGCAATGCATGTGATGCATTTTGCAAACCAAAAAAATACTATATAAACATTAGCTATTGTTATTTATTTATTTATTTTTTGGTGAGGCAATTGGGGTTAAGTGACTTGCTCAGGGTCACACAGCCAGTAAGTATCAAGTGTCTGAGGCTGGATTTGAACTCAGGAACTCCTGAATCCAGGGCCGGTGCTTTATCCACTGCACCACCTAGCCGCCCCTGCTATTGTTATTTTTAAACCATATTTTTAAATAGGGAATACTGATTAGATTTATCACAAAATTAACCATAGGAATCCTTTACACAGTAAGCTCTCCCTGGCACATTGAAGTTACAATTCAGTTTTTCCAAAAAAAAAAATCAAATTATACATCTTACTGTTTATACAAAGTATAGGACATCTGTACAAAGATACTAAGGTTTTAAAGAATATTATCATGATATTATAAAGCTGGCTTGGAAATTGTACCACTAAAAATTATAACTCCTCTAAGGCTCTTCCTCAATGACGGATCTATGACTGATATCATTAAACTAATTATGGGCTAGGAAAGTTACATCTAGATCTTATAGAAGAAAGATTTTAACAGAAGTTTCCACATCCTATTTCAACTCTGAAATGCAAATGATCATTTATATTGATTAGATGAGCCACTAAATCAAATTGGGGGGGATAGGAATCAACACAGAGATGCCATTTCTCCCCTCCCTTAGTCCTCTTCCCTAAAAACTGCCCATTAAGCACCCATGATCTTGTAATCCAATGCTAATCTGCTCTGGATAATGAATTGCTTAGAATCTAAAAATCTTAGCACAATGTAATCTCTCTATGGCTATAATACTGTGTTTATTTATTTTTTTTACCTAAAAACTAGTTTCTGAAATGATCCATTTAACTTTGTTTCACAATTTCAGCAATTTGTTCTTCAGTCAGATTTTTCTAGAATGAAAAAGGTAACCTGTCCCCTTCATCCTAATAAGATGTTGTATCTTGTCATCGAGATGCCTTGGGTTTTCAGAGCTAGGCCAGCAGAGCACAAATTCTGTCAATTCCCACTCAGACTAAGCTCGAAAAGCTTCAAGAATGGGCTGGGTACATGATGGCAAGTCTGTTGTTTGGGGTCCATGACAAGTCTCAAAGATGAGGATGTACAAAGATGTAATGGGCCAAAGTTGTGACTGTTATCAGTGGAAGAAGCCTTCCCATATGGAAGGAATTATAGATTCTTGAAGAATGGAAATGCTAAAGGAAAATGAAGGCATGTGGGCTCAGCTACCCAGGTTGGTAGAAGGGCAGAGTCACAAAACAGAGTAAAATTAATTAGTTAATGCATCAGGATAAATTATATATTGGGAGTATGAGGCTAACAATTTCATAAACCTGTGGAAATTCCCCCCCCATTAGCCCCCTCCCCCCAAGTAACAACTTCTTTCAAGTAGCTTAAGAAGCCAATTACAGCAGATCTTTAAATATACTTTTCTGAAAGCTGGGGAAGAAAAGCTTTGTGGTGACAGTATTTCAGCATTTATCTGCTACTATTTAGATCATTTGTTACTATTAATGATGTAATGACAACACTTTGTATTTATAAAGAACCTTTCTGCATTGTTCTCAGATAGATGATCCAAAATAAATTCAGAAGGTTTTAAGATGCCCTGCTCAGGGAACAATAAACATTAGGTGGCATTTCTTTCTCATAATATGATTTAAACAGCATTTTCTTTTCCTCCCCTGTGGGAACAAAAGGAACTAATATATTATTTGTTAAAGGTTGCAGGCATTGTACTATGCTAGTTTTTTTTTTAATTTAAGCTTAAACTTTAACACTTAAACAACCTTCTTCCTCTATGAACTAAGATAGATTCCCACTCCTATGTGATTGCCTACTAGGGTCAAGATACCATCTCAGCTATATAAAATATCAACATAACAAGCATTTTTTCTTCCCAGTGTTTCAACAAGCTTCATTTACTTCATGTTATTTGTCTTAACAACAACCACATAAGACAGCAGAAGAATGGGGCAGATGTTCTCAGAAAAGTCTACCTCACATAATCATTATTATCTGGCCCAGCCAACAGCAGAGTGGCTCTGATACAAAATATGGCCTCTGGGAATACTGGATTTGGAGACAAAAGCATTACATTTGAATCTTGACCCTTTTCATTACCTTTGTGGCCTCAGGCACACAGGGATTAAGTCACTTAACCCTTCTGAGAATTAAGCTTCTTCACCTGTTAAATGAGGGGATTGACCATAAATAATGTCCCAGGTACCTTCCTGGTCTAATTCATCGATCCTATGACCAAAAAAGAAGGTTTTGAATACAGTTGGCACTTAATGATTAGACCGACATGAATTAAACGATCACTCCCATTAATAGACTGGGAAATTGAGGCATTAATTTAAATGACTGGGCCAATGAAATTTTAAAAGCCAGTAAGACCTCCTGATGACCCATACATAATACCTAACTTCCAGTTCAGTATTCTCCTTTTGGCCATGATTCTGCTAATTTTTCATTCATTTCCACTTTTATGTGTATGAAAAAATTCTCAGTTGGAAACTCTCAAAACAAGAGGGGAAAAAGAATCAACTCAGAATTAGCATCATTTTGGCCTAATGAGAAATGTCAATAGAATTGATATTTCTCTCTTGTATTGTTGCCTTCTGACAAAGTGATATAGTAATTTATTTTTTCTATGGAGTACATTGATATTGTAAACATTATTTCTTTATTCTGGAGCTTTAGGTGACAAAAGCAAGTGGTATAGAACTGTTTTGTTTTTGTTTTTTTGTCACTGGAAGGTAAAAGAGACAATCGTCCCTTATTATTATAAGAGGCTGAGAAACCCATGGTTTTTAATAAAGTTAAGTAGATATTGGGAAAACCATCACAATTGTATTTAAGGCAAATTTATTTATTAACATTGTATTATAATAGTATTCAATTCTAACATTTCAGTTGTGCTTTTAGATTACATGAGGAAAACAAGGGTTGGCCTTCAGCATCTGAGGATTTTATTTTATGTGGTGTGTGAAGAATGCTAGGTATTTCTCATTCATCTAATGGTAATGTAAATCAAGTCTCCAAAAAAAGAGAGAGAGCAAATTATTAACCAGATGTCATCGAGTCTATAAAGCCAGCTTTGATAAGGCATCTCTCTTTTTCTTTCTCTTCTTTAATAAAGTTTAGCTTCTCTATACAGACAATTTTAATCTCATTATATCAAGAGTTTGCTCGATGGTATTTAATAACACAGTGCTACCCTGAGACACATCCTCCCCATTTGCATGATGCCAGTTACTGGAATAAATTATACAGAACATTTTTCAGAATCAATGATTGGTGACAGGTTTGTTTATTGTTCATTAATAAACAATAAAAACTATCACTTTTACTGGATAATACCAAGGTCGCTTGATTACATTTCCTTTCAATTACTAAAGATGACCTATGGCTCATCACAGATCTGGGCATTCATTCTGAACTTTACATACAACACCACTGCAATCCTTCATCATGGCAGCTAAATATGTCAGGATTAACATTCTGCTAAACATTCAAACTGAAATTATATTCGAGTTATAAAATAGGTTTTTTATGAGTGGTTTTATGCTATCTGTGGGTTTTGATCATCTCCAGGAAGATATAAAGGATAAGTAATGAACTGCCAGGAAATGATTTTTATCTCTTCCATAAGAAAAAAAAAATCTAGTGCTCATGCAGTAGAAAACAAATCATAGAAATACTGGCTAAAAAAAAGAAAACTTTTTTTTACAAAAGGATTTTTAAAAATAAAAAGCTCATCTCAAAATCATGAAATATTTGCGTTAGGAGAAATTTTAATTTGATTAAATATTGTAATAGTTAATGTTAAATATTTAAATTTATGCTTTTTGATATCCTATAAGTGAAGATAGACATTTTCAGGTAAATCAAGATATTCCCATTAAAACTAATTCCAATTTTTAAAGTATTAAGAAAAAAAGTGAGAAGCATCATGGCACAGAGGATAGAGAGATGCCTTCAAGGCCAAGGAGATTCGTGTTCAAATTCAGCCTACAGGACACTAACTTCATCAGCCTGCGCAAGCCACTTAACCTCTGAGTATTCTTGGGAATTGTTTATTTATTTGTTTGTTTGTTTGCTTGTTCATTTATTTATTATATTTAAATGATTTCATTTTATTTTCATTTCCAAATTCTCTTCCTCTCTCTAACCACTCCTCCACTCATTGAGAAGGGAAGAAATAAAAAAACAAATTATACAGGTATACATGCAAAGCATTTCCACATTAGCGACATACAAAAAAAAAAAAGCATGAAAAATAAAGGGAAAAAATGCTTCATTATTCACTTAGAGTCCATCAGTTCTCTCTCTGGAGGCAGATGGCATTTTTAATCATGGATCCTTTGGAATTGTCATGAATCATTGTATTAATGAGTAGCCAAGTCTCTTGCAGTTGATCACGGCTACGATATCACTGTTGCTGTGTACAATGTTCTCCTAGATCTAGCCACTTCACTTCTCATCAGTTCATTTAAGTCTTCCCAGGTTTTTCTGAAACCATCTCCATCATTTCTTACAGCATAATATTATTCCCTCAAAATCTCATACCACAATTTGTTCAGCCATTGTCTAATTAATTGAAATCCCCTCAATTTCCAATTCCTTGCTGCCTCAAAAAGAGCTGCTATAAAAGTTTTTGTCTTTGGAATACAGAACTAGTAGTGTTATTGCTAGGTCAAAGAATATGCACAGTTTTATAGTCCTTTAGGCATAGTTCCATATCGTTTTGCAAATCTTGGCAATTCTTATAAACCACCGAGAAGATACTGAAACAAATTGACAGAGGGAGTTACCTTACCTGGGAATTCCCTATCTCAATGAAATCACAGTTCCAGTTCCTATCCCTCAGGGAAAAACAAACAAATATGCTTTTTAACTTGAGTCCCTTCTTTCTTTCCTTCATCTAAAGGAAATGTGTTCTTCAGTTATCTGAAAAGAACATTTTTAGGTATGAACAATCTTTCCCAAAGACTATAAAAAAAAAGATATTTCAGTATTGCTGTCTGCTCTCATTAAAATGAGAATACTTGGATTTGAAAGTACCTGGAAGGGGTTATACAGTCCAATAATGGAAATTGAAATCTACCCATTTTTGCCCATTCTATGTGCAGTTAGGTGGTACAGTGGAAAGAGCACTAGCTCTGGAGTCAGGGTATCGTGAATTCAAATTTAGTATTAGACATTTATTTGTGTGACCCAGGGAAAATCACTTACTCTCTATTTGTTTATTTTATCATCTGTAAAATTGGAATAAGAATGACACCTACCTACCTCCCAGGGTTGTTGGAAGGATAAAATGAGTTAATACTTGGAAAGTGCTCTGCAAACCTTTAACACTATCCAAATGCCAGTTCTTGTTCTTGTTGTTGTTGCTGCTGTTGTTATTATTATGATTATTATTATTAATTATCTGTCATAAGTTTGTCACAAGGAATAGGTTACAGAAAAACAATAACAATAAGACTTGGATCCTAGACTTCAAATCCATATTCAGTGTTTGCCTATCAAGTTTAAACTTCAAGTCATCCTTGACTCTCCTTTTCTCCTTTCCCCATCTCTACTCAATTACTATGTCTTAATGAATCTACCTCTACAACATCTCATTTCTGTCTACTTAATTCTACTCATGCAACTGTCACTTTAGTTCAAGCCCTTATCATCTCTAACATGGATTATTGCAATAGCCTTGTCTCCCCTCTTTTCAATTCATCCTCCACACAGGTGCTTAAGTCATTTTCAGAAAATACAAGTCTTCTCCCAATTGCTTATAGGCAAAATAGAAACCCTTCTCTTTGGCATGGAAAGTCCCTTACAGACTGGTTCCAGCTTAACTTTCTAAGCTTATTACACATTATTTCCTTTTAGGCACTCTATGTTCCAGACAAACTGGCCTATTTGTTACCCATCTCCTGTCTTTGACTTTTTACCCAGGTTATCTTCCTAGTCTAAAAGGTACTTCTTCCTCTCTTCTATCTATTAGAATACCTAGCTTCCTTCCTGAACACAACCAAGGGGCACCTCTTACATGAGACCATTCCTGACCCAATCCCAACCACCTTTCTCCAGTTGCTAGGGCTGATTAAAATTTTTATATATACATACACACACACACACACACACACATATATACACACATATGTATATATATACATACACATATATACATATATATATATATACACACACAAACACATATACACACATTCACACATTTTTATTTTATTTTATTTTTGCAGGGCAATGAGGGTTAAATGACTTGCCCAGGGTCACATAGTTGGTAAGTGTCATGTGTCTGAGGTCAAATTTTAACTCAGGTCATCCTGAATCCAGGGCCAGTTCTCTATCCACTGCACCACCTAGCTGCCCACACATTTTTAATATATTATCTCTTGGAGGAAAACATTGTACTTTTATATACATACTATCATTTTCCCTCTGCCATGTTCATGTAATGGTATACGAATGTTAGTACTGGGAGGGTCAATGACATCATCTAGGTGATTGATGCACAGAAATGGAAGGAACACTGACTCCAGAGCATAGATCCAGCCTCTAATATTCCCACCTACAGAACTTTGGGGACAATTAGTTTACTACCTTGGCCTCAGTGTCTTCTTCTGTACAATAAGGAGACTGGATTAAATGGACTTCTAGTGACCCTTCCAGGGCTAAAGCTCTAGGCTCCTACCTAAAATATGAAGCTGCTCTATAATATTACTAACAGTGGCCATACACTAATCACTGCAAGACCTCAAATTATGGGAAACTGAGAACCATGTAAGACAAACTATTGTTTGATCTGCCAGATCCAACCATTTGAAATTTTTTATATGGTCTTGAAATCGTTTTTCTGTAAGTTCTAGCGGTGACTGGTTCACCAGATCTAAGAATAAGTCCTATTCCTCTTCCACATGACCACTTTTTAAATATTATAAGTCACTGGCCATATTTTACTCTGGGTTTCTCTTCTTCATAGAATCCCAATAGCATAGATGTAGAAATGCAAGAGACATTAGAGACCATCTCTTCCAACTCCTTCATTTTGCAAATGGGCTCAGAAAGGTTAAATGACTCGCCTGGAGTGATATGGCTAAGCAAGTATCAAGCAAGATGGAATTTGAACCCAGGCCTCCCTGACAATTTTTCATGCTTTTCTTAAGAGAAAGGGAAGGGAATAAGCTCCTATTATGTGCCAAGTACTGTGCTAAATACTTAACAAATATCTCATTTGATCCTTACAACAATTCTGGGAGATAGGTGCTATTATTATCCCTGTTTTACAGTTGAGGAAACTGAGGCAGACAAAGGAGTGACTTACCCAGGGCCACATCAGCTAGGAAGTATCTAAGCCTGGATTTGAACTCAGATCTTCCTGATTCCAGGCCTGGAAATCTATCCACTGAGTGACCTGCCTGCCTCAGAAGATCCAATCTGTGGGCAGGTAGGTGGTGCAGTGGGGCAGCTAGGTGGCACAGTGGATAAAGCACTAGCCCTGGATTCAGGAGAACCTGAGTTCAAATCTGGCCTCAGACACTTGACACTAGCTGTGTGACCCTGGGCAAGTCACTTAACCTTCATTGCACCATGCCAAAAAAACAAAAACAAAAACAAAAAATTTAAATTTAAAAAAATAAAAAAGAAGATCCAATGTGCCATTCTCTCTCCTAAAATGTGGATCAAAGAACTGATCATAATAGTGTAGATGTTACCTAAGCAGGAGAAAGTATATTATGACAATTCATTTCGTTTGGAGTTGTTATGTTGACTCACCATGAATTTATAGACCACTAAAAACCCTGTCTCTTTCACACAATTTGCTACTATATTTGTGTAGTGATTTTTTTTAACAGAAGTGAACTACTCAGGTGGCAGCATAGAATACCAGACAGATCACTGGATTTGACATCAGAGGACTTGAACTCCAATGCCACCACAGATATTTACTACCTGTATGACCTTGGACAAGTAGCTTTACCTTTATGGGCCTCAGTTTTCTAATCTGGTAAAAGAGGAGGTTGAACTAAATGACATATAAGGTCCCTTTGAAGTCTAAATCTATGATCTTATTTTATACTTGTCCCTTTTCAATTTCATCTTATTAGAGTATACCAATTGTTCTAATCTATTTTAATCCCAAATCTGTCATTACCTATCTGCCAATTTATTGCTTCCTACAAGTTAAATAAGCATTCATTTATGTCTTCCCCCAAGTTACTGATTAAAAATATTTAATAGAACAGGGCAAAGCATGCCACTACAGAGTTCCTTCTATGGTAATATATGAACTATTAATGAATACTCCTTGGGTATAGTCATTCAAAATGTTTGGCAACTGTGCAATGTACAGTATCTTATTCACAAGGATATCGTGATAGATGATCAAAAACCTTCTTAAAAACCTACTTTATCACATCTACATTTCTCCACATGCCTAAAATGAAATGTTTAGTTAGCCATTATTTGCTCTTAAAGAAACCCTAATGGTAGCTGATGAGTGACATTTTCCTTTTTAAACTATTCATGTGATAAATAAGTTTAGAATTTGCAGAAGTCTCTTTTTTTTTCCTTTTGAAAATTAAGATACTTATCATTGGTCCCAAACACCTCTTCCTATGCCAGCTCTATAACTAGAAATTTTATTCCTAAGGCAATACCCCTCTGGTAAGTAGAATGGAAATGGGGCTTTCAAAAGAGTACAAGTTGGGATGCTACCCCATGAGAGGAAAACAAAACGTTGGGCAACAGAAACCATGGGCAGAAACCACAGTACACCAGAATGTCACTATAGGGGAGGCTGTTCTTGGGAAAGGGAAAAGTATCATTTGGTAGTTTCCAATTTTAAGCCTCTTTTCATTTTACCATACAGTTATCACATAATCTCAGATTTGGAAGGGTCCTGAGACACTAGATATTTCCATATTCCTGGAAAAATCTGGGTGTATAATATGACATATAGATTGTTCCCTGTAGAAAATAAAATACGCTTTCTGTGTCATATTTTATAGTATTACAGCTAGGTGGTTCTGGGAATAAAGTACTGGAGTTGAAATCAGGAAGACCTGAGTTCAAATTCTGCTTTAGGCATTTACTTACTAGCTATATGAACCTGGACAAGTCACTTAACTTCTCTGGGTCTCATTTCCCTCACTTGTAAATTGGGGATGGTAATAGCACCTAACTTTCAGGATTGTTTTAAGGATCAAATGAGATAATATGTGTCAGGTGACTTGCCCACAATAACACATTCTTATCTCCAGGTCCAGTGCCACCTAGATCTTGTAAAAGCTATGAAAAAAAAAAAGATTCCTTTCTTGGAAGGTTCCCATCCTTCACAATTCAATTACTGGTAAGAAAGAGGTTTGGAACATTGGTTTCCTCCCATTACTTCATCTTATGGAGGATATAAATTATATATTTCACATGAATTCAACAAGGTAAAGGATCCTAGGTTCTACTGTTAAGAGAGACCAAACTCCATCAGATGGTGGTTGGTGTCTTCCATCATGTCTATATCATGTTTACATGCCATTTTTGGTATCTAGCAGGAGCTCCTCCATTTTCTATAAATAGCCAGGAGTCCCCTTTATCACTTAAGAGATCATTTCTACTTTTCCCTGTTTTATCTTCCTTGATGTACACTCAGAGTCTTGTATCTTCCAATAGAGATGGTTGTCATTTTGATATCTCTTGTATCCTTTTAAACATGGGATACTTTATGACTGCCATATTCAGTCATGAATTTCATCCATCCAAATCTTGTTGATAACTACAAGGACATCATAGTTAAGCTTCAATTAACCTCTCAAGTTAATTTTATTTCCCTACATTTGTATATTGATGTACAGACATCTGTGACTAACACTATTGTTTTCTGCTTGCCCCCTTTCTCAATTGTTTTCTCCTATAAATTAGTGTTCTCTTCCTTTTCTTTTTTCTCTGTTCTGTCCATTGCTTTCCAGGATACCTGATTTATTTCCAAATACCTTTCCTCTGTCCTCTTTATAGATTAAAACTCTTGATGAGGGGGCAGCTAGGTGGCGCAGTGGATAAAGCACCGGTCCTGGATTAAGGAAGACCTGAGTTCAAATCCTGCCTCAGACGCTTATACTTACTAGCTGTGTGACCCTGGGCAAGTCACTAACCCCCATTCACACACACACACACACACACACACACACACACACACACACACACACACACACACACACACACACAAAACCCAAAACCCAACTCTTGATGAGATCACCAAATCTCTAGGAAAATATTTTCTGTTCAGCACTCATTAGCTATAATTTATCAGTGGCCAAGATTACATCATGCCTATACCTTTGGTTATTTTTTTTTTTTTAGTGAGGCAATTGGGGTTAAGTGACTTGCCCAGGGTCACACAGCTAGTAAGTGTTACGTGTCTAAGGCTGGTGCTCTATCCACTGCGCCACCTAGCTGTCCCTATACCTTTGGTTATTGTTGAAATAATCTAATCCCATTCGTTTATACCGCTTTCTAAATTAATTGTTCACTTCTTATATCCTGCTTCTTCTAAACTCCCTCCCTTCTGTTCTCCCTTTCTCTAATTTCTGTTACTGTAATTGATATCTCTGTTTAAAAAATAAATATGGCAATGGAAAGGCAGTGATTGCCAAATCAGATAATGTGTGCTATTAGTCACTTTTAATGGTATTAACAGCTTGATCAGACTTGAAGGTTAGCAAGGATGTCAAGATTGGAGGTATAGACTATAGGACCTCCATGCTTCCAAGAGCCTAAGTAGTTTCCTATAATACAAATGGTTGATATTAAATTTCTTAACCTGATTTCTTAATCTGATGCCACCTTAAACCTACCTTACCATCTCGATGTATTTTTTCATTCTCATTTAACATGTATTAGACACTTATGTTGTGCAGAATGTAGCCCCCATATTCGTTCTGGCCTCTTTGCTTTTATTCTCTTTTCTCAACCTGAATTTATTCTCTCTTCTCAGTACTTATTGATAAGCTATCCAATGTCCCATTTTCTCATGAAGTCTTCCAAGACTACTCCGATTCACAATGATCTCTTTTCTGGTTCTATTGCTTGTACCACTTTTAAGGATACAGATGGAAACTTTATTCTTTGAGTACATTAATTTAACCACTTTTGAATCCATCAAAGTGTAATTTCATATAGGCCATGTCATGCCATCTTCTCCATAAGGATAGTACAAGATGATTTATCAAATGTCCAGTATCAAGATAATTTATCAAACTCTAAGAAAAGATGGCTTTGAGTCGGTGCTAACCCATGGCATATCTCAAACCTGGGTTGGCTAATCTGGGCGTTCATGAGTGGACTTCCAGAGGGGAAAGTACCCCAAATGCCACATATCACTGGTAACCCTGATTCCCCATTACAGTTTAATCAGGAAATCGTTTGAATTTTGTCACAAATAAGGAGGAGAATCAGTACAATCCACTAATAATCCAAATTCTCCCCTTTCCAATAATACCCTGGTCATTAAGAGTAAACTGTATCTTGTAACACTACCATAGCTAGTCAGGTATCACAGGAAGAAAAGTACTTCAGAAAGCTAATCAGCTTTCTATTCTAAAAAATAAAATATAGATAGAGTCATCCTAATAAGGATTTCTTTACTGCACAGGGCCAGAAACTCATATAAAGAGAGGCAGTCACAGTTTATTTTATTACAGTTTATGCTTAACTTCTCCCTCTACTATATGTTTTACACATGAAAACATACAAAGTCTTTTGTTTTATAGTGGCTCAATTAACGCTTACTAACTAGAGTACACAGCCTACTTAGTATCAAGTCAATCTACTGTATCTTCTGCCAATAGAACGACATTAAGTGCCCATGGTCCACAATGAAACCCCCTGCACTCCTGCAGCTGCCTTGAATTGTTTTTCAGAGCAGATACCCACCTTTACGTTGGGAGGGATAAACACAAACTCTTCTAATTCAGTAATCAGGACAGATAATTACATCCCCTTAATTGTTTTCTTTTTTCAGCTTAGGTTCACATTGATGGGAGATGGTAAAATTAGTCCACGAGCCATCTGAAGTTTGCTGCTTGCTGATTAAAGCCTTAATTGATTCAGAATGTTTTACAAATCAATCTCTGCGAATTACTTCAGGCTCACGATGGCATCATTATAAAGAAGTATTCTCTCAAAATAAGGTTCTGAATGATACCAAGTAAACACAAATTCATCCTGGTGAAGACATTCAAGTTCTCTATGGTATGGAAATGAGTCTTGCTTTTTCTTGTTTATGTTCAAATTACTCATTCCATTTTATTTTGGTGGAGTCGAAGCAGTAGGTGGTAAACTAAAACTCTACAGTCTGGGGAAAAACAAAAAGAACCTACATGCTTAAAATCTAGCACTATTCCCCTGCTTACCTAGATTGAGGAAAAACCATAAAATTCCCCACTTTTGCATTAGGAAATTGGGTAAATAAATCTATTTAGTCATATTTAATGTGAATAACAAAAAATAAATCATAGTTTGAAATATTAGGAGATTTAAATTTATCAATATTCCTTGTGACTCAGGTGGAGATCAATTTTGTCATGGAAAGTATGTACTGTTTTAAAACGGAATTTATTTTTATGTTTTTTCTTAGATCAATTTGGCAGGTATCTCAAAAATACACCAATGAATTATTTTGTTTTGGTTTTTTGTGGGGCAATGAGGGTTAAGTGACTTGTCCAGTGTCACACAGCTAGTACATGTCAAGTGTCTGATGCTGGATTTGAACTCAGGTCCTTCTGAATTCAGGGCCGCTGCTGTATCCACTGCACCACCTGAATTATTTTATTTGTGAAAGTTAATTAAAGTGAATATGTGTGAGGTATTTCACTGCTTGGGGATGGGGTGGGGGGGAAGTGTTAAACATTTGTAATTCTGCAACCAATATTATCTGGGTTATTTTCCTAAGACCTATTAGAAAAGAAAATTACTATTACCAAAATCAAGAGATGTTTGTTATATTTAGCCACTAATAGGTATTCAGATTATTTTCTTCAGCATAATGAGATCAACAAATATTTGTTGAATAGCTCATATGGAAAAGGTTTTGTAAACAAAAACAAAAACAAAAACAAAAAACCACAACAACCAAACCCATGAACTTAATTTAAGAAAAGCAACTTCAAAATGTTTAACTCTTTCAAAAATAAAATGTGTATTTTTTCAACAAAAATTTCATGCCACATAAATCTGAGCAAAATGTGAAATAAATTCCTAATTTTAAAATAGTACATACCTTCCAGGACAAAAATTTATCTCTACCTGAGTCATGAAGAATATCGATAAATTTGAATCTTTTAGAATAGTGGTTTTTTTTTCCTTGAGAGGCAATGGGGGTTAAGTGACTTGCCCAGGGTCACAAAGCTAGTAAATGTTAAGTGTCTGAGGCTGGCTTTGAACTCAGGTCCTCCTGAATCCAGGGCCAGTGCTTTATCCACTGCACTACCTAGCTGCCCCCTACAATAGTGTTTAAAATTGATTTATGTTACTTAAATCTGACATATTTATTTGCCTAATGCATTAATGCAAAAATGGGGAATTTCCATTCTTATTCAGTTCAGGTAAGGTAGGGGGAATAGTTGTAAATTTTAAATATGGAGGTTCTTTTTTATTTTCCCCAAAACTGAAGAGTTTTAGTTTACCACCTACTGCTTTTCTTTTATTCTCCTTGGGGGAAGAAGGAGGATTTACAATAGAAAATTTACTTTGCTTGCAACTATTTTTTCTCTAGTATTTCCTCCCACTTAATCCTAGGTTGTTTCCCTGTTGAATTTGATGGATTTCTATGGTAAATTCTGTATGTGTATGGGGAGAAGGGAAAGAGAAGGTTCAATTCCCTTTTGTCCATTTCAGATAAGAGTCAGGTCCATCTGATGCCCTTTCCTAATTCCTTCCTCCACAATGGTATACTTTTCTTCTTTTCATGCACCTCAGGTAGAAGAAATAGTAAGTTCCACCCTATTCTTCCTCATTTCTACACTAGTGTATTCCTTTTACCTACCCTTCTCTTCCCCTTCTTCAAACCTTTAGAACAGAACCAGTCCACTCCCAGGACTTCTCTTTTTCTTATTTAATTACCTGTATACCTTTTGATGACATTAAAGTTAGGCAAGAATAGTTGTTTCTTCTTCATCTCTTAAAATGTTAACACCACAGTATCATATAGTTCCTTCAAATTACTCAAATAAATTTACTTTTGTGGGTCTCCCTTATTCATAGGTTTGTATTTTAAAGATCCTACTAAGTTCTGGTGTTGTCATTGAAGATGTTTGAAAGGGGGCAGCTAGGTGGTGCAGTGGATAAAACACTGTCCCTGGATTCAGGAGGACCCAAGTTAAAATCTGGCCTCAGGCACTGGACACTTACTAGCTGTGTGACCCTGGGCAAGTCATTTAACCCTCACTGCCCTGCAAAATAAAAAAAAGTTTGAACGACCTCGATTTCAATAAAAGTTAATTTTTTTTAGCCTGTAGGATTATACATAGGTTTTATTTCATGTTAAATTATTTTTGGTTCTACACATGTTGCCTTTTTGAATATCAGATTCCAAGTCCTCTTCTCATTTATAGATAGTATAAACCTCTAGTTATAATATAGTAATGACTGTGATCTCTTGGTACTCAAATTGCTACTTTCTGAATGCTTCTGGTATTTTTCCTTTGAAATGGGAGCTATGATATTCCTGGTGCTTTTCTTTCAGGATTCTTTCAAGAGCTGATTAATGTCCAATAGATGGAGGCAGTTTTCATTTATGATATCTTGAAAACAGTTTCCAGACCTTTTATTTTTATCTTGGTTTTCAGGGAATCCTATGATTATTAAACTATTTCTCCATCTTCTTCTTCTTTTTTTTTTTTTTGCAGGGCAATGGGGTTTAAGTGACTTGCCCAGGGTCACACAGCTAATAAGTGTCTGAGGCTGGGTTTGAACTCAGGTCCTCCTGAATCCAAGGCTAGTGCCTTATCCATTGCGCCACCTAGCTGCCCCTATTTCTCCATCTTCTATTTCACAGATAATTGTTTTTTATATCAGATATCTTTTATTTTCTTCAATCTTTTATTTTGTTCTAATATTTATAGGGCGAGGTAGCACAATGGATAGAGTACCAAGCCTGGAGTCAGGAAGAGTCATCTTCCTAAACTCAAACATGGCCTCAGACATGTACTAGCTCTGTGACCCTGGGCAAGTCACTTCACGCCGCTTACCTCAGTTTCCTCATCTGTAAAAGGAGCTAGAGAAGGAAATGGAAAACTACTCCAGTATCTTTGCCAAGAAAACCCCATATGGGGTTATGAAGAGTCAGACATGACTGAAGTGACAGAACAATTGATGTTTCTAATGCTGTCTTATTTTGCCCTTGATTTCTCTTAAGTTTCTTTGAATTTTTAGGGAATCCATTTCTTGGGTATAGATGATCCTTTTCTTTTCTAAGCTATTTTTTCTTCTTCCAAAACTTTTATTTCATTTTTAATCCCTTGCTTAATTTTGTTTGTTTGTTTGTTTTTTGGTGAGGCAATTGGGGTTAAGTGACATGCCCGGGGTCACACAGCTAGTTAAGTGTCTGAAGCCACATTTGAACTCAGGTACTCCTGAATCCAGGGCCGGAGCTCTATCCACTGCACCACCTAGCTGCCCCTCCTTGCTTAATTTTTTTTTTTTTTAGTGAGGCAATTGGGGTTAAGTGACTTGCCTAGGGTCACACAGCTAGTAAGTGTTAAGTGTCTGAGGCCGGATTTGAACTCAGGTGCTCCTGACTCCAGGGCTGGTGCTCTATCCACTGCACCATCTAGCTGCCCTCTCCTTGCTTAATTTTTAAAAGTATTCGTGTAGTCTTTGTCAAACATTCATTTTTCCCTTTGAGTTTCTGCTTGCAGTTGTTATATAATCACTCTTTTAGAGGATCTCTACATTTGTAGCAATTTTCGATATTATATTGGTGTTGCTTTGGTTTACTCATCTCTCTAGGTTTAGTTCCTCAATTGGTTCTTTGTGCTAGATCCAGGCTCTGCCATTTGCTGCATTTTGGTGTAGAATGATCAGCTCACTTGGTCTTGCCCTGAGTTTCTGTATTGACTACTCCCTCCTCAAGTTAAAACTCTGGATTTTTGAGGTTCAAAGAGTTGGATCTGCAGGGTTCTCTATTGCATACCAGGACAGAGTGTTAAGAACCTCAAGTACATGGACACAACTGTCTCCATCTAGATGTTGGCCAAGTATGAGGTCGATGAGTTATTTGCCTTCATGGGTTCTGACTTTGGCAATGGCCTACTTTCCTATTGCCTATTGGCTTCTGGCTGACATTTTATGCAGTCCAGTGATAGAAGAAGTCACTTAATGTGATTTCTCATTGGATTTTGTGATCATTATTTGGATTGGGAGGAATTTTAGATTTTTATTGGAGTAGGTAAGTGGGAGCTGGGCAGTCTGCCTTCTGTTAAGCAAGCCATCTTGGCTGGGTGCTGCAAGTCGCTTTGTCTCTCAATGGCAACTCTCTAAGAATATAAATTGGCAGAGAAAGTGCTGACTTTCATTGGCAGAGGAAGTTTCCTCATCTGGGGGTTCCCCACTATCAATGAAATTGCACATCTTATCCCTATCCCTATCGAAACATGAGCAAAGTAAAATCTCCTGTTTAGAGCTCTCATAGTTATTATTCTATCATAGTTTCTGAATTTATAGTAAAAGACTTTAAGGCTTCAATAATCTCTAAAAAATGCTGGATATCTTATTATATAAGCAGATTGAACCAGATGATCTCATCAAATTAGCACCTGTTAGCCGTGAAAATGACATTAAAAAGAAAGATCAGTGGATGTTCATATCATCGTCAATTCTTCTTACAAATAATTTTAAAAAATAAAATAGGCAGCATCAGAATGATCAGGACTTATATTACTTGTGTTAAATTTGTATTTAATTGGATTGATGAAAATTATTATTCTAGCTTCCCATGAATAAATTCACCTAAAAAGACTTATAGAAAAGGATTCTGTTAAGAAAGAACTGAGTAGTATCCAAAAGCTTAAAATGGCTAATGTTTTCATTAAGATGTCATTTTAAAGTAGAGTTTGAGACTTTTTTTAAACAAATGCAACTGCTCATATTTTGCAAGGCTTACAAAACTGATATGATTATCATTTCTATGGCTGATGGCAACATTACATTCACAGCTATAACAGGTTTTCAGATAGGATGAATATTTCTCCATATAGATATAGATTCATTCTTCAGGTATTTCAAACCATCCATCATATAGTACTAATCAAGTACATCTCTATACAGAATATTAGCCAAGTATGTTTTTAAAGTGTGGATTTAAAAAATGCTTCAAGGGATCAAGTGATCAAAGATAAAAAGAGAATAACCATACTGCTAAGAGCTTATTAAAGTAAGTAACTGAGGAACTAAAGGCAAGCCCTATCCTTTCAGTTAGTTAAAGAGATCAGATTAGAAAGAAGGACTCAATACAATGTAACATTTTTTTCCTCTTTATATAGGTCATTCCAACTCCATTGAGATCAACTTTAATACTAAGAATATTTAAGTTCATTTCTCAGTATTTGGATCATTTAATGTACAGTACAAGTCCGTATTTTTTCCTAACAAAAAGAACACTTATTTGTCTTATTTGTCATAATCTGCCAAGCCTCTGGGAATATACCAATTTTACTGATAGATTCTATCTAAATCATATTGCTTTTTTATTTTTATTCCTTCAGTGGTTATCCTTGAAGGAATTGTGAGGTGACACCAGAGCCTTAATACTAAAGCATTTAGTTTTAAAGTCCAATGTTTTTCCAAAAAGCATTTCTCCTGGCTTCCCAATGGCGTCTATGCAGAAAGGTTTACTGGTGTAGTGTGTATAATCACTCATAAACCTCTCCCCATAAATCATATACCTCAAACGGCTTTACGCAAGCTACTCTTATGTGGTGTTGAAGGTCCTTTAAAAAAAAGATTGACAAGTTTTCATGTCAAAAATATTACTGATCTAAATTGTAGTTCACTTAGGATTAATATTTCCAAAATACAGCTCTATTAAAGAAAATAACTTGTGATAAATAGAGGCTATATAACTGTAATACAAAGAAGAGCATTGTGTTTCTGGACTCATAGGAAGTCTGAATTATGAAGAAAGTACAAATATGAACACAGGCACATTAAAATAAAAATATTAAGATAAGGCTTCAATCAATGATTAGTTCCATTTTTTTGAAAAGGTGAAAAATGTTAACTCCTTTCTCTAAAATCTTAATGCTACTAGGCAACTGAATTTTTAAAAAAATGTTTTCATAGGATGATTTCTTCCAAAAGCATTCTTTATCTGCTTATGACAAGATTTAAATGCATTTGTGATAAAATACAATTTTCACTCTAAAAATTCATCTTCTAAAATTTATTGGCTATTTAATAGACAGCTACCAATTATCTAATTATGAGTTATTGATAATGCAAATATGAGATTCTGAATTTGTGCATTAAGTTTTACCCACAAATACACCTTAAAATTTCAAAAGATCCAGCTATCTCTACGATTTAAAAAAAAGTAAAAACTAACTAGATAATATAATATATTAGAGACCTATTTTAAACTCATTAGATAAAAACTCCCCTGGGACTAAGAATAGATCTTGCACTTGTGAATTATTAGTCATTTAAACTTGTGAAACTACATGTTATTATTGCAAACTTCTGAATTCTCTTTCTAGTATGGTTATATTTTACATTGGTGCCAAACACTGCCTTCATAATTAAAGGTCTGGCAGCTTTTCCATTATAAACTCCCTATGGGAGCTTTGGGAACAACCTTTTAAAAAGATTTATTTATGAATTTTGAAAGTTACATGGATAGGTACAAAAAAAGGGAAGATGGAATAAAAATAGCCCAGCAACCCAATGGAATGTGTGTTACAACACAGGTAATGGCAGGATATCAGTAACATTCCAATCATTACAAAAATGTACAACCATCTCAGAATCTTCCATCACAATAAATTCTGCATCATACTCTAGATAGAAATTCAGAAGACAGTGTAAAGTCCAAAAGGTCTGCCAAATTCATCATATTTCTTTACATTAGTCTCTGGAGCAGAAATTGCCTTCCCCATCAGTGAACATAATATCAGATCTCCCATGGTTTTATAAAATTCAATCTCACACTCCCAGTCTGCTTAATGCAATATTGCTTAGTTATTGCAAGTGATAATTGTACTAATTGTGTTATGAAAACATCAAAGTCACAAGTGAAATAGTTTAACCTGGTGATAGTTTAAGCTACAAAAACTGTGTATGACACAAAGTAAAAAAAATCCCAACCTATTAGTATATGATCCAGTTCCTAAGAAAAACATACTTCTTTTAAAGGTTTAAAATGAAGACTTGATTTCTGAATTATAAGGCAAATGCCTATGAACATAGTTGGAGTTCACATACAATTTATGTTAGTATGATGCATGTAATAACTTTAATTTGGAGTTAATTATTTATCTATATTTCTTGAGATACTGTAAAACAACATATATCTTTCATCACATTTTTCTTTACATTTGGGGGGGGTTATTGGTGGTAACTGTACATCTACATGCAACAAGCTCTTTTGAGAGGTAGTTTATGAAATTAAAATACAGTATAGTTTATCTGTAACCTGAATTGCTAGATAATGCATTTTCTGGATCTCTCTTTTCTTCTATTATATACATGTAACACTTATTTGTTTCAAATACAGTTGCATGTATGTCAAGAAATAAACTGTTCAACTCCCTTAAGTAAAATGGGAAAGGGAAATTAGGCCTATAAACTTGAAAAGATTAAATTGGATTTTTTGCAATGTGTGTATAAGAGTGTTAGAAGTTCAGTGCATGAAAATTTGATTTCTATTATACTAATTCCAGACCTTACAATTTCAATTTCTTTTTTAAAAAACTGACAAGTCAGGTATTTTCTGGATGTATCCGGTTATTTTCTATAACCATTAAAATGCACATTTTTTGTTGAACTCTTTTTTTATTCTTCACAATAAGCGATCTGGATAGTGTTAAATGACTACTGAAACTTGTATTCCTTTTTCACCCAATAAACTCAATTATACAAAAGTATCTAATAGCAACAGATGTGCTTCTAAGAAGTTTTACATAAACTGAAAACACAAGGGAGTTCACTACTAAAAAAATGATATGGCAAATCCTCCTATAAAACAATTACCACACAGTTTAACTGTATTAAATTCAAATTCTCATTAACCAACTGCCCTCCTATGTTCTATGAAATATTTAAATAAAGTAATAAAATATTATGATTAATAGAACACTACTAAATACCCTCTTTAATAAGGCTTGACTAATGTTCATTTGATTAATTATTGGGAGGTTCCCTTTTATAATATTGTTTTGAAGTTAGCCTCTTGGTCAAGCTTACAGCTATTGACCTGTAGAGAAATACATGGAGAGAGAAACAGAGATAGAGTCAGAGAAAGACACGGAGAGAGATAGAGAAAGAGAGAAAGTGAGAGGTGGACAGAGACAGAGTAAGGTTATAACTAAGCAACTATGAGTAGAAAGATATTTTGTTTTTGTTTTATATTATCATAGGTTCATAGTTCTAAACTTTCATTTTTGTACTGAGTTAAAAGTGTTTGTCTGAGTTTTCTATGATTGAAACCGTACCCATTATTAGGGGAGGGGGCCACTGTCCAAATCTTAAAGCAATCTTCATTCATGCTTTCCTATACCAATTCAGAACGAATTCAAGATAGCTCTAACACTTTGAGTATACTTGGAAATGAATCAGCTTCCAAGCTTTATGGTCTCTAGAAAGTATAGTATTTTTAAAATAACTTTTAATTTTATGGGTTTAAGATAAGAACAGTCAGTGAAGAATCCTCATTACTTACTGTATGCTGGGTATTGTAATACAAATAAATTTTTTTTAAAATTGTAAGCTCCCTAAAGGAGCTTAAAGTCTAATGGGGGGAAGCCTAACATGGTAGAGTACAGTACAGGACCCAGCTCAACTCTCCCAACAATGCTGTTCAAACTCAAACAACTTTAAGATTTTGGAGCTGAGCCAACAAAAGGTGAGAGAGAGAGAGAGAGAGAGAGAGAGAGAGAGAGAGAGAGAGAGAGAGAGAGAGAGAGAGAGAGACAGAAAGACAGAGAGATTTTTCCAGCATATGGCAACTTAGAGAGTCAACTAGAAAAGATTGTAACCTGAGGATGGGAGCAGGCCCAGAACACTACAGGATTATCAATGTTGGGCCTTGGGGGTAGCTGTGACAGTGGCAGCAGCAGCGGCGGCAGCAGCAGCGGCAGCAGCAGTAGTGTTGGGAGTTCTCAGTCCAGAGTTGGTAAGGGGGTCAGACAACTGGATAACTGGTTAAAAAGAGATTACAGGGGACCCTGTGCTGGCACTAGGTACAGCTAGAGCTGATTGGCAACTTTATTGCCATAAGAAGTTCTGGGTTGCAGTTCCAGGGCAGAGAGAGGCACTTGTGATCAGTCACAACTAGGGCCAAGAGGAGTGCTAGCACTTGTAACTACTGAAGAGCAGGTGACCTAGTCACAGTTCCAGGGCCAAGAAAAGCCAAAGTACTTGGGGCTGCAGGGGGAGAAGAGGCCTTTCTAAGGTAAAGACAAAAGTGGAGCCCAGAAGAGCTATGACCACACCCTACCCAGGATAACACCACTTTTGAGGTTTTATGCTGCTGTTTGCAGAGCTACTTCTGGGGGTATGGCTGAACAAGTAGTAGCATATGATTGCAATGGAGTCCTATTGTGCTATAAAAAATGATGAGGGCATGGTTTCAGAAAAAAAAAAAAACCAGCATGGATGTAAAGTGAAGTGAGAAGAACCAGAAGATCATTAAGTACAGTAACAGCAATGTCGAAATGATGATCAGCTGTGAAAGACCTGGTTACTCTGATCAAGGTTGCTGTGAGGGTTACACAAGATAATATTTGTAAAGTGCTTAACAAAGTACATGACACATAACAGGCATTTAATAAATGCTTATCCCAATCTCCTTCCTCACCATTCCCACAAGTACAATTACTGTAATGTGATATACCCTTATTCTAGGATGTTTTTTGTTTTAAATTCCGTTTTCAAATTGAGCGGGGAATCTGAGTGAAAGCATATAAATTCAACTAGTAGTTAAACTTTTAGGCATACTTGAACAAAAACTTTGCTGTTATTGGGTAATTTTGACAAGTAATCATTTACTGCCAAATATAGTTTTCTTTATTATTATATGATGCACAAAGCCCCTTGGATAAAAATAAGGAATGAGAAAGACCAAATCTAAAAAAAAATCAAATTAAAAAAAAAGACTGGGGGAGGCTAGGTGGCGCAGTGGATTAAGCACCGGCCCTGGATTCAGGAGTACCTGAGTTCAAATTCGGCCTCAGACACTTGACACTTACTAGCTGTGTGACCCTGGGCAAGTCACTTAACCCCCATTGTCCTGCCAAAAAAAACCCAAAAAACAAAAACAAATAAAAAGACCAAATATTTATGGACTACACAACTGCTTAATGCTTATATATAATAAATATTTTCTTTTAGCAAAGAAGATACTAGTCCTGGAAAACACCGAATAATGTCATAATAATGAAATTTATTATATTTCAATGGATAGGAAGCACTTCATTGTCAATGTGGGATTCATTACTGAATCGGTTGTCTGTGTACATACCAACTATGAATGTGTTAAATGTTGAAACTATACAAGTTAAAAGAAATAATAAAATGAGAAGTGATGTGTAACTAAAAGGACCTAAACATACTGATTTCATTTATTAGTGTGAAAAATGGGATGTAGATGGAACAAAGAACATTGATAATAATTAGCTTATAATTTTATACAAAGGTTTAACCAAGGAAACCAATAACCATAATGAAGAGATGAAAATAGCTTAAACACTAGGATTTGCTTGCCAAGTGGAGAGGGATGGCAGCCAGGAAAGCACATGACCAGTTTAGAATAGAAACGTATTTATAAAATTTTATGGAGGGGGGCAGCTAGGTGGCGCAGGGGATAAAGCACCAGTCCTGGATTCAGGAGGATCTGAGTTCAAATCCGGTCTCAGACACTTGACACTTACTAGCTGTGTGACCCTGGGCAAGTCACTTAACCCTCATTGCCCCACCCCCCAAAAAATTATGGAGAAGGATGGTAGAAGATTACCAATAGCAAGAACTCATAAATCAGAGAGAAGCTGTGGAAGGTCAAACCAGTTTAAGAAAGTAGGGCAGGAGCAGCTAGGTGGCGCAGTGGATAGAGCACCGGCCCTGGATTCAGGAGGACCTGAGTTCAAATCCGGTCTCAGACCCTTGACACTTACTAGCTGTGTGACCCTGGGTAAGTCACTTAATCCCAACTGCCTCACCCAAAAAAATTTAAAAAAGAAAGTAGGGCAAAGGGGCAAAGGGGCGGCTAGGTGGCGCAGTGCTTAGAGCACCTGCCAAAAAAGAAAGAAAAGAAAGGAAAGAAAGAAAGAAAGAAAGAAAGAAAGAAAGAAAGAAAGAAAGAAAGAAAGAAAGAAAGAAAGAAAGAACTCAACTGAACAAGATCATCCTGAGTACATCCAAGGATAAAAGTTGAAGGAGTACAACAAATGAATAAAGGATAGAAACGATGTGCCAAAAAAAAAATAATTATAACAAGCTATTTTTGGGGGGGAGAGGGTGAAGCAATTGGGGTTAAGTGACTTGCCCAGGGTCACACAGCTAGTAAGTGTTAAGTGTCTGAGGACGGATTTGAACTCGGGTCCTCCTGACTCCAGGGCTGGTGCTCTATTGACTGCACCACCTGCCCCTAAGAGCTTTTTTTTTTTTTTAAACAGCAAAAGCAGCTAGACCAGACTATTTGTGTATAGAGAAGTTCTTTTTCTTTGGAGGCAAGAAAACTGTGAGGGGACTGAGGGATATATTTAAAAATATAAAGGAGGAAAAGATGCCAAAGGCATGACAAAAAACCCTCACAAATTATTACTACCTGTTTTCTCATCTACAAAAGTAGGTCAGTTGTTATTAGTATTATCATCTGTGAGAAAAAAAAATCATTAATAATGAATTTCCTGGGGACCGAGGGACCAAGTTTTAGTTGGCTTTCTCTCCCACTTACTTCAGAAAGGTCAGTTCTTGAAAAAGTTTTAATCTCAGGGAGAACCCAAAGGAACAAAAGGAATGGAGATAGACTCTTTTATTATTTTTTTTTGTTTTGATGAGGAAATTGGGGTTAAGTGACTTGCCCAGGGTCACACAGCTAGTAAGTGTTAAGTGTCTGAGGCTGGATTTGAACTCAGGTACTCCTGAATCCAGGGCTGGTGCTTTATCCACTGCACCATCTAGCTGCCCCTGAGATAGACTCTTTAAGTCTAGCTCAGTGAACTGATGGGTTTATACCACACCTGGAGAGAGACTTTGACTTCAGCAATTTAGGGGTAGTCTTTTTGATAACTCCCCATGATTTCATCTGTAGAGATCATTTTAATTTGGACCACCCTCAAGTCATGTCAACCAGTGGAATTGAATGATGCTAGCCAATTAGCTTTGATCAGTGTGCAGTGACCTACCCCTATCAAAAGAGGATAAAATCCAAGTCCACTTGAGGCTCCTGGTTGTTGCCATCTTGGCTGGGGAAGGCTGTCAATTGGTGAGCTCTCTCCTGTTAGGACTGAGTAGGTAATGTAGGACTTCTTAACCCCGTTTGTAGTCCATGTGCTCTCTCTCTCTCTTAGAGACTTTTCTGCTTGTGTTAACTGCCATATGGTCAATACTTTACTACTATTTAATGTTAATTATTAAATAATGCCCAAATGGGTGCAATAGCTATTATTATATAGTCATTAATTTATAAGTAGTAGTAAATAATAATTTCGAAAACCCAGCCTAGCCCACAAATAATTAAAAAAACACATCCCAAAAAAGTGACCAAGAGAATGTGTCCTACAAATACTGACCAGGATGTCTAATTTTCCATCTATATGCATTTCATAAGAAAAATCTATTAATTAATGAGAAAATAGGAAGGCTTTTACACATTTCTTTGATGACATCCACTTCAAACGTTTTTCTAGTTCCTTTTTTTATGAATTCCCCCATGTTTATACCCACCACACGTTTCTCTGATGCCCTCTCTCAGTGATATTCATTTTCAGTTCTCCTGAGACTGTAGTACTATATAACTCTCAGCCATACTATCATTTAACATTGCACTACAGGGGGCGGCTAGGTGGCGCAGTGGATAAAGCACCGGCCCTGGATTCAGGAGTACCTGAGTTCAAATCCGGCCTCAGACACTTGACACTTACTAGCTGTGTGACCCTGGGCAAGTCACTTAACCCCCATTGCCCTGCAAAAAAAAAAAAAAAAAGGAACATTGCACTACAGATGTGTAAAAGTACTGTCAACTTTTCACTATTGTGGCTTTGCTTAAAATGGTGGTCTACTGTACAAAACTAGGCATGATAAAAACTTGCTCTAACACTTGAAACTAAGTGAGATTAAGGCCCTCACACAAAGCCAGCTACTGAAGAGTCCAAAGAGCACTAGAGATGTTGAAGTTCAGCAACTGGGTGTTGGCACCCTCACAGGAAGAAGAGTTCCTTCCTCCTTTTCCTTGCTATGCCCCAGAGATTTACTAGAAGAGAATTAGAAATTATTTCTGTTGAGATGGGTCAGCAAAATGATGATCTTCCTAAACCCCTAGTCTGACCATGCCACTATCATGCTCATAAACCTTCAGTGGTTCCCTATTGGCTAGATGATAGATGAAAAATTCACATGGTTGGCATATAAACCTCTTTACTATTTGAATGAAACTTGCCTTTTCAGGTTTTCTGCAAATTATTGACCTTTGCAAACAATATTCTCACCAAACTGGTCTACTAGCTATTCCTTGAATTCAACATCCCATTGCCTACCTTTGTGCCTTTCCACAGGCTAAGTTTCATTCCTGGAACATACTCTCCCTTCTTATCTCCATCTCTTGGAGTCCAAGCTTCCTTCAGGACTCGGTTCTTACTGGAAGGCTTTTCTAAGAATTAGTTTCTCTTTTTCTCTGTCCGTCTCTCTCTTTCTCCCTCTCTCTCTGTCCCTCTCTGTCTCTCTGTCTCTCTATCACCATGCAGAAGCTCATTTCTTTATATACTGTATCTCCATTTCCCCCAGGAGACTATTTGTTGAGTGTAGGGACTCAGGGACTATTTTTTCTTATTGTCTTTGCATTCCTAGCAACTCTCACATAACTTGAAGAGAGTGGGCATTTAATAAATGTTTGCTTTATTGTTCCCTATTTGTGCAACAGGGGATTTTTAGTGGCTCTTCTCCCTTCTGAAAGTCCAGCAGAGACACTAGGGAAGGCAAGAAAATGTCTTCATTACAATATCTCCATGTTCTCTTCTGTTGTGCCCTTGAAGAGACTCCTGTCTCACATCTCATGACATTTTTTCCCATGCAGCCATCACCAGCCATTTGTCATTAGGTGCTTTATTGCCACTGACACTGTACCCTAAGCTGGGTTCAGCAAAAGACAAACTGGGGGTATGGGAGGTTCTGAAGAGCTACAATGGTAAAGTGGTGGCCCTGAGTTGCAGATGGACCCAAGTGGAAAATCAGACTTGAATTGCTGTGTGGGACCCATATTATGGAAGAGACCAGTCTGGCAGCTGCTATGAAACATCATCCACTAATGGGAACAGGTTAGGAGATTGATCCCAACATTGTCTTCCATGACCCTACTGCTTAATTCTGTTTTTCTTTGAGTTTTGCAGAGTCAAACCTGTTGGCTTCCAAACATGTAGTATCCTTCTCTTAATCTTTTCTTTTCTTTTTTTAGGTATAATTTTATTTATTTATTTATTTTTCTTTTTTATTTGTTTTTTCCATAAAAGTATTTTATTATTTTCCAGTTACAGGTAGAGATAGTTTTCAAAATTTGTTTTTCTAAGATTTCTAGTTTCAAATTTTTCTCCCTCCCTTCTTCCCCTTCCCCCTCCCCAAGAAAGCAAGTAATCAGATATAGGTTATATATGTACATTCCCATTAAACATATTTCTGCATTAGTCATGCTGTGAAAGAAAAATCAAAGCAAAAAAAGGAAAAACCTCAAAAAGGAAAAACAACAACAAAAATAATAGAAATAGTATGGTTTGATCTGCATCTAGATTCCACAGTTGTTGGTTTTTTTCCTGGATTTGGAGAGCATTTTCCATCATGAATCCTTTGGAACTATCTTGGGCCATTGTATTGCTGAGAAGAGTCAAGTCCATCACAGTTGATCAACACACAATGTTGTTGATACTGTGTACAATGTTCTCCTGGTTCTTCTCATCTCACTCAGCATCAGTTCATGCAAAGTCCTTCCAGGTTTCTCTGAAATCTGCCTACACATTGTTTCTTACAGCACAATAGTATTCCATTACATTCATATACCACAACTTGTTCAGCCATTCCCCAATTGATGGGCAACCCCTCAATTTCCAATTCCTTGCCACCACAAAAAGAACAGCTATAAATATTTTTGTACATGTGGGTCCTTTTCCCTTTTGTATGATTTCTTTGGGAAAAAGACCTAATAGTGGTATTGCTGGGTCAAAGGGTATGTACATCTTTATAGCCCTTTGGGCATAATTCCAAATTGCTCTCCAGAATGGTTGGATCAGTTCACAGCTCCACCAACAATGCATTAGTGTTCCAATTTTTACACAGCTTCTCCAACATTTATTATTTTCATTTTTTTTGTCAAATTAGCCAATCTGAAAGGTGTCAGGTGGCACCTCAGAGTTGTTTAAAATTGCATCTCTCTAATCAATAGTGATTTAGAGCATTTTTTCAATATGGCAAAAGATAGCTTTGATTTCTTAATCAGAAAACTGCCTATTCATATCCTTTGACCATTTCTTAATTGGGGAATGACTTGGATTCTTATAAATTTGATTTAGTTCCCAATATATTTTAGAAATGAGGCCTTTATCAGAAATACTGGCTATAAAAATTGTTTCCCAGCTTTTAGTCTCCCTTCTAATTTTGGATGCATTACTTCTGTTTGTACAAAATCTTTTTAATTTAATGTAATCAAAATCATCCTTTTTGCATTTCATAATATTCTCTATTTCTTGTTTGGTCATAAACTGTTCTCCTTTCCAAAGATCTGATAGGTAAACTATTTCTTCCTCTCCTAATTTATCTATGGTATCACCTTTTATGTCTAAATTATGTACGCATTTTTACCTTATTTTAGTATAAGGTGTAAGATGTTGGTCTATGCCTAGTTTCTGCCATACTATCTTCCAGTTTTCCCAGCATTTTTTGTCAAATACTGAGCTCCTATCCCAGAAGCTGGAGTCTTTGGGTTTATCAAACAGCACATTACTAAAGTCATTTACTACTGTGTCTCCTGTGCCTAACCTATTCCCTCTTAATCTTTTCAATGATCTATAGCAGAAGTTCCTAACCTTGATTCCATGAACTTGTTCATTTTTAAAAGTATTTTGATCGTTAATTTTTAATATAATTAGCTTATTTTCCAATGCTGTGTGTCTTATTTTGCATATTTAAAAACATTATCCTGAGAAGGGGTTCATAGGCTTCACCAAACTACTAAAGGGGCTCATTCCACAAAAAAAGGTTAAAACCCATGATCCTATAGGCTTAGCAGGAATTGGGGTGAGTAGAGAACTGTGTGGAAAGATGATCAGGTAAAGCATTTTCTCGATGATTGTGCTATGTTATAGCTCCCATACGGTTTTTCAACATTACTACACTTTAATAAACCATATGCACATTGAAAAGCAAAGCATTTGAGTTGCATGAATTATCAAAAGCAGATATCCCAAGTATAAAAGCAGAGCAAAAGTGAGATAACTAAGTTATTCTTATCAGAATTTTTAGATTTCCATTTAGAGAAATTAATATATTCATTTATTTTTCCTACATTAAATTTTCAACCTGGCTTGTGGGAGTGTTTAAACCTACCCATTGGGGCAGCTAGGTGGCTGTGGATAGAGCACCAGCCCTGGATTCAGGAGTACCTGAGTTCAAATCTGGCCTCAGACCCTTGACACTTACTAGCTGCGTGACCCTGGGCAAGTCACTTAACCCCAATTGCCTCACCAAAAAAAACCACAAAACATCCCCCCCCCCAAAAAAAACCCCACCCTACCCATCCATGCCCAGTGTAAGAAAGTGAATAGTTTCTAGGAAAATGCTTCTTTGCAAACAGTGGAAATATTTCAGTTTGTGGGAAGGCATGTGAATACATACTGCATTCTTGATTATGAAAACACTTGCGTCATGATTTGAATATACCACCTGATAGACAGATTATGCATTCCACTCCCTTGTTGGTTAATTAATTACCTAATCAACAATTTGTTTTTCTGTAGTCTTGCAAAATGCCCCAAATAAGCAGGGATAGGTGGCTACTGCTATGGAAGTAACTTACATGTTACCTGGGGCACCAGAGTAGTAAAACAGGCATCCTGTCTCATTGTTACATTTGTATGATATTTTTGTTTTTCCCTAAGGTACTGCTCTGATAGCTGATTGTGACAGGGTGGTGACTCAGGTAAAGTAAATACCATTATAGGATGATCTGATAGGTTCTGCCAAAGAAGAAACACTTTGGGTAGAGAGACTTGAGGGTGGCTTAATTCATTACGGAAGGATCAGCTTAGTTAAACAGTGAAAGTTCTTTAGTAGATTAATGATGAGGTAATGAAGAATTTGGCCATAACTCTCAGATACTAACTACTAAGACTGAGAGTATGAAATCTGCATCTCTGGAATATGGCACGCTGAATATTTATATTAAGCCACATACTTTATACTGGTACTTTAAAAAATATAAAATTGCTTTGTGTCATTGAAACTCTTACCTACTTAAAAAAAATCAATGTGATTGCCTCATTATAAGTCAGGTTCACCTATAATGCAATCCAATGTCATGGATGTCATAGAAATGGAGATGAGTTTTACAGTGAGGTCTCAAGTATGTAACAAAATCAATGGGTACCCATAATTATATTGCTTCAATAGCTAATTAATTTTAATCAAAAGCATGATGAATTAAAATCAAATATATGGGAAAATGTATTAAAACTAGTAAAGGAATATCATATACTTAAAAAAAAATTCTTTGTGGCTAATCCTGAAGATGAAGTCCTGAGTCCTACCTTTTCTCTATCCCTTTTAAACAACTAAAGAGATAATTACAAATCATAAAGAGTCTGTCTTTATTAAAAATGCAGAGCCAAGACATAACATTTAACTCTGTATACACCAAGGTATTGTTATATAGCGCTTTGAAGAAAACAGTAGCTAATAACAAGTGAATAAAGGAAGCATTTATTTTCATTTTCTTTTTTTGGGGGGATGGGGGGGTGGGGTTAGTGTGATGTTCAAGTATTCTGAACCTTCATGGAATCACTTAGCTGCATTAGAGGCCAGGGTAAATGATACCAAGGCATCCAGGGGGTTTGTACTACCCTACTTAATAAATAACAGTGACTCCCTATCATTTCTTATACAAGGGTTTTGTTTTTGTTTTTGTTTTTTAAATGGGGGATGAGTATAAAAGGGAAAGAAAACAAATACTTTTTAATTGAAAAATAATCATTAAAAAAAGTTAGGTTACATGTGTTTGGTGTGGAGGAAACAGCGCTGAGCGGGGACTTTTGAATGACTGGGATAAATACTCTGAACACCTCTCTGTTTTAAAAGAACAAAATGTGGTAGAAAGAACACAGGCCTTGGAATCAGAAGATCTGACTTTTCAGTAGGAGCCCTATCATTTACTAACTGCGTGAATTTAATAAAGTCAGTTAACCTCTATATGCCTTAGTTTCTTCATCTCTTTTTTAAAAAAGGCCATACACATATCTGTCATCGCTTAGAACATTTTCCTTCAAGATTCTCTCATGAAGAGCATAAACTTGTGGTTCCTAATAGCAAATGGAAATTTGTCTGCAACTATTAAGCAAGATTTTGGAATCCAGCTAACAGTATATATGACATATTTGGATGCCAAAATTCTAAAAAGGAAACAAAAATCATATGTTGGGGGCTAAATTATTATTTTTAATTGATTGAATTATAGAGGCAGCCAAGTGGCACAATGATTAGAGCTCTAGGCTTGGAGTCAAGAAAACCTGAGATCAAATTCAGCTTCAGATATGTGTGTGTGACTCTATGTCACTCTGGAAAAGTCACTTAACCTGTATTTGCCTCAATTTCCTCAACTGTATAAAATGGGGATAATAAGGGCACCTACTTCCAGGGTTGTTGCGTGGATAGAAGGAGATATTTGTAAAGCATGTAGCACAGTGCCTGACAGATAGTAGGTGCTTACTAAATGCTTTCTCCCTTCCTTTTGTTCCTTTCTAGACGATGAAACTGAACTAAGCTATCTTTTAGAACATCAAATGGCCCAGCTAAATCATATGCACTTTAAATGAGATATAACAACTAAACTTGCAGGAATTAAACTTCTTTTGTGCTACTTAGATGTAATCCTAAAAAGCTTAGATCTGGACCAGCTAATCTTAAAAACCTAAAAATAAATATTTGAATCATTTCCAAAAGTTAAATTTTATACTGTTCTTGATTGCAACTTTATAAATATTTTTGATTAAATAAACTCCTCTCCCTTCCCCTTTCCTTAAAAAAAATAGTCTATATCCCACTGTTTCTTTGTGAAATATTTTTTTGGTATGATTTACTTTTTGGTTACTTTCTAGATTTAGTGAAAGTTATAGTTTCTATCAGAATGAAGAAGTGTGGAACTGTGTCAACTATCTGCAATTAACAAAATAACTTCACGCTGATTCCTGCAGGTGACTTCTGTACGTAAGTCATTCTGATTAATTTGGATGATTCCACAAGTCAGAAGAAATGGAAGGGGAGAGGTTTCAATTCTGGAGCACATTTATGCTGGAAATTTTCCCAAATGAGAGCAAACCTTTGTGCAATTCAACCCTGTCAGAGTTAATAAAACCAGAGAGTGACATTCTGACAGAGAGATATATTAGGCTGTGGAACAGTCTTTAAAGGAAAGTGAAGAGAATAGTGTAACTTGGGACATTTAATACCAACCTCAACAAAATACATAAGTAAAAGTCTTTCGGGGTCATTTGAAAGGCACACATTGAATACTCAAAGTCCCCTTTTTCTCCTTCCTTTCTTTTCTCCCCCAAAAGATGGATGGATTCTTCTCTATCCCCACTGCCTTAAGCATACTCTGAGGATGGGAAATAAAATGGAGAAAGTAGATGCAAAATAGAATCCTTCTCTTTCTTCAGGCAACTTGGATTTGAATTGTAACTTTGCTACTTACTACCTGTGTGGCCTTTAGCAAATCAACTTAACCTTTCTTGGGCCTCAGTTTCTTCTTCTATAAAATGAGGGGTTAGAGCTTAAATAACTTCTAAGGGCTTTTTGATCTGTAGTTCCTCTGAAATAAAATAAGTCAAAGATATAATTTTTGAATGTTGCCTTCCATAACTGTTACCCAAAGAGTGTCATTGCAATAAGCTGCTTGTGCCATCCCCGTGGCCATTCAAACCTATACATAACTCAATTATCATCTAGAAAATTATCTTAAAGAATTCTTGAAAACAGCTATAAACTTGAATGCCTAAAGAAAATAACTGTGGTGCCAGACTATACTGAAGTACTTGAATCCTAAAATGACTTAAATTTCTGATAATAATCCAATGGTAACTTATATCAAGAGTCTGTTTTGTGAAATAGCATTTTCCTAAGCTATGGCAAATGGAGAAGACTGTATAGGCAGAATAATGATTAGAAACCGTAAAGAACCACAAGAGGAAAATAGATTCTTATTATATACCATACAAAAATCTTAGAAATTATTAAATGTGTTGCTGGTCTCTACTACTTTTGGTATTACAAATTCCATTTCATACCCAATGAACAAATTGTTCTTGGCAATGAGGAGTCCAAAGATCTGACTTTTGGTAATGGTCTTGAGTGGCTAATTATTCTTTCATTTTAACAGACCCTCTCACTGACACTCTTAAGAATTGATTTAACATTCTCAACCACATTGTAAAGATCTACAATTTTAATTACCCACTGTAATTGCCTTCTCTAATAGCTGAAAGAACATCATTTATAGTGATCAGTAATAAAGCATTATGACTAAGTGGCAAAGGTGGAACTAAGTAGGTACTGTCAAAAGTTTCCCAATTGTTATAGTGCATACATAACAATGAATGAGGCTAATTAATCAATCTCAGATGTTGGTATTTTAATTAGTTAAATATTTAGAATAGGTAGAAAGTCAACTTTTCATTATCTACTTCAGTGACACAGATGATCCCAAACTATAGTTATGTGTACGTATGTGTATGTATGTGTGTGAATGTACCTTCAACTAAAACCCTTTTCTGATCCCTAATCAAATCTTGACACAGAGATGCTTATGGATACTCAAAAGTGATTACAACAGAAGGCAAGTTCTGTCAATTGCCTACTGTCCTTTTAACAAGGTGCCAGTACATACATGTTCATACTCTACAGGAGGACAGATATACTCCAAGTGACCAGAGAGAATCAGGTCTTACAAAACTAGAAAGGCTTCAAATATGAGCTCACTGACAGACTGTTCTTTGAGAACCTGATTAACTAAATTCTGAGGAACTTATCAGCAGATTGGTGGCAGGGTTACAAAGTATTAATCCACAGAGACTGTCTCGTGAAAGGTAGAGGGGTTGTAATCTTCATCAGTGGATGAAATGTGTACATTAATGAAAGTATGATTCCTTGAAATGTGAAAGTTTATGAATTCATAATGCAGATATGGTAACTTAAGTATTAAAGGAATTTTTAAACATTAGGAGCCAAAATAGGGAACGCCTGGTTAGCAGTAGATCTAGATTTAAGCATGAGCTTCCATAACTTCTGAAACAATCTCATTAGCTTATCTTTAATACCATCTACTTTTATTTTTCGTTAGCATTTTATTTTGAGAAAAATGGGTGCAGAAAAAGGGTCCTTGAAGCAGAGGTACAGACAAAGCTCAGGGGACAACTATATAAGGTCTCCAGAGTTGGTAGGGATTCCAAATTAGAAGAAATTCTATCAGAATTGCCTGGGAGTCCATTCAGGCACCTAATGAACAAACACAATTATGCCAACCTCCAGAGCCTCTGAATCGGTTGCAGCACCAGCATCTTCTGGAACTAAGCTCACAGTCTGGTGAGAGGGCTGAGTGGTTGGCCAGGGGGAAATTACAGGGGTCTCTGCTGGCATTGTGGAGGAACTTGGTTTTACCCCTTCTGGGAACCAGGAAGCAGCCTCGAGTGGCAGCGGCCCAGGTGGAAGAGGGGCGCAGGCTCACTGTAGCTATCAAAACAAAAAATTTTGTTTTCTGGGTGAAGAGCAAGTAGGCCTGGGGTTGTTTTCAGACCAGAGCACAAGCCAGATGAGTGTAAAACAAGCCTCTCCTTAAACTGTACCACCTGGGAACCCTGAAGCTTTGGGAAAGTGCCACCTGGAAGCAGTGCCACACTTTAAGAAGGAGTTAAAAGTCAAGTAAAAGACAGACAAAATGAGCAGACAAAGATGTGGACCATAGAAAGTTTCTTTAGTGACAAGGAATATCAAGGCGCACCCTCAGAAGAGGATAGCAACATCAGGGTTCCTACATCCAAAGCTTCCAAGAAAAATATGAATTGGTCTCAGGCTATAGAGGTGCTCGAAAGCAGTTATGCCCCTTGCTAAGACAACAGTGGAGTCAGCTCCCCAAAGCTTGGCCTGGGAATCTGTAGAATTATGCCAATTTAATAACATAGTGATGGAACAAGAGTGAAAAAAAGAGGAAAAGAAAAGAAAAAAACAGAGGAGGTGCATCCTTTTCAGTTGTTTACGTGGATTCTGAAAATCATAGTGATGAGAAGACATCTAAGAGGGGCATGCTTTGGTGAATACTGAATTACAAGGAGATGGATATTTTATGCATGTGTGTTTCAAACTTCCAGTCAATAAAGAACCAGCCAATAAAGAACAAGAATTTTATAAATATAAATGGGGTGGGGGATTGTGGGCAGAGAATTTCTCTGATTTTTTTTTTTATTTGAACACATCTCTCTTTTTTTAAAGTATGAACATTTACAGTGGTGCCTTGTTGAAAAAACAACAGACAATTGCTCACTGGTTTCTAGTGACTGGGATTCTAACTGATTCCCAGTGATTAGAACTGACCACGGCTAATTGGCTGGCTGGATCTTAGGAGAATGGCTTCCTGCACTGGAGTCACTACTTTGCACTGATCTATAAAAAAATGCAATGGGCTGTTTTATGAATCTTTTTAAAAATTCCCTTTTTGCCTTTTCCCTTGTGCCTTTCTTCCAGAGTCTGGGAATGTCCTCAAGGGGGTGATGAGTTGGTATTTTCTCTTTGCTTTTCTTTCCAATGCTCTTTATTGTTTTAAAAGTTGAAATAACTCATAATCTACTATCATATGCACAAATATGTATGTATGTATGTATACACACATACATAGAGATATATATCTATATATGTTACAATTTTGCCTTGGAAAATTGCCTTTTGTGGCAAGAAGGTCAAGTATTTGCTGGTAATTGATCCTTTCACTCAGGTAAAACTAGGAAATGGTGATAAAGTTAATATCTTTACCTCTTTTCATTTCTAAATTGTCATCACAGGGTTAAGCTGAAGCTGTTGCAATTACTTAGGGTCTTTTTTCACCCTACTTCTAGTTTTATATTTATTAGTTTGACTTTTGCTCTAAATAATCAATGGTCTAATTACACAAATATGATTCTGATATGATTCCTACTTCAGCTACCAGTCATTGACTATATCTTAGCAAATAGGAAATTTCTTTTTTTTTTTTTGGTAATATTCTTCAGAACTCATATGGCATCACTTTTCCAGTCTCTTCTGGAAGAAAGCATTCATTGTCTTTATGTGTGAGGCCTCTGGGTAGTCTATGAATGTTATTTTCTCAAACATCATTCATATTTTCCAACATATTTTTCACCATTTGTTTATAACTTCCTGAACTACTCTGGCCATGCCATTTTCTCTCAGGAGGCATCACCTCTATGTCCTCTCCACTGGTACATTGAAGTCTGTCCCAGGTCCCTGAGCTCTGACAGGTCAGCTTTTTGCCTTATCTTGTCAGAGTCCTAGCCTCCATTCCACTGTTTGGCCATCTCCATGGCTCTGTGTGCCCTCTCCCCTTTTTAGTTACCCTTTAAGTATGATTTCCCCTAATTGAAACATAAGTTCCTGGTGGGCAGGGACTATCTTGACTGCTTGTATTTGCATAACCAGATTTAACACAGCTCAGGCACATAACAATTACTTAACAAATATCTATTCTCCTTTTTGCCCACCTAAAGTAACAAAATATGCTGAATTAGTTTGAAGAATCTTGTCAGGTTCTTTGCAGGATTTCTCTGTCTCTTCATTCTGAAGAATAAATGTTGGTGAATAACCAACAATTATCTTCACGGTACACTTTTTGCTTATGTTTATCATAAGCAATACACAATGAAATAACCAAGTATCTTGTTAAATAATATACTTTTTCTTTAGTTACATTATGAAACAAATTCCTTTGCCTCTTTTAAGAGAATCCATGAGCAATGTTTCCATTTAGTTGTCTTCTGGTTTGGCTAATTGTGAAAACATCAATATTGATGTGGTTCAGTTCTTTCAATAATGTCGATTCTGTGGTAATTAGTGATCTCACATTTAAATGTCTAGAGTTAATACTCATAGACATTCTAAAATCTACTGATTTTCAGCATTCTCTGCCCCCTTTTTCTGTTACTCACAAGACTGTAGGGACTTTTAAATGTTTTTTCTATTTCAAGGATTGCTGTGGTACAAGAATTTAGCCCCTAGAAGACCCTCTACTGGTGATGTCCCTCTGTCTTCTTAGCTAGGTTGGTTCTGACAACAGATTCCATCTTTCATCAGTAATATACTTGGAATAAGATGGATTATAGGTAAAATCAGCTCTGATAATAACTCAGTATATAATTCAAGAGTTAGTTTTGCTTACAATGCAATTATGCTATTATAAAAAGTTACACCCACTGTTCTATATTCTCCAATGAATCAGTAAAATACACATCCTACTTCTGTTGAAGGATAAAAAAAAATTGTGAAAAGACTCACAAAGAATAAAATGTGGATCTCAGAACCTTTAGTTGCTCTGAATGGAGGGAACTTGAACAGGAAACAATTGATCAGCAACTGCAGAAAACTGGTCAAAAGACCAAAATGAATGCGTTTGTAAAATAATGGGAAATATTGGGAAGAGGCAAATGTGTCTAGAGTGGGCTGATAAGTGAGCTTTAAGAATAACAAGGCATGAGCAACCAGGGAGCTTACCAAATTGTGGTAATTTTCTTTTAAAACTGTGAAGCTCCAGACAGAACTATGTTTTGTTAGGCAAAGGTGAAAGAGGGAAGATTTGGGGAGTACTTAGTCATAAAAACATTTTTCCACGTGAAAGAATTGGTACTGTGGTCTTCTTCCAACAAATAACCATTAACTTTGTTCAGTATTTCCCCAGACAGGATACATAATGGACGTATGTCAGAGTTTATAAAATGATTGCAAGGCAAATTCAATTTTCCATCTCCCTTGTTTGCATCCTCAAAGAATTTCTTATCCTCACATATCAATTATAGTGACAGAGATAAGAGACAAATCATTTCAATGAATGTAATAGCAAAAGTGATTAGAGGTAAAAAGATATTAACTCCACATGTAAGCTATAAATAAAATGCTGAGTCATCCTGAATATTGTAAACCTGTAAATGCTATTTTATCTATTGCAAGACTACTCTGAAATAATCTTAAAATCCCTGTCAACTGAATTCTGACCATTTGGTTTCAGACAAAATAATCTACCTGGATTTAGGGCCAAGGTAGAGTCTCTCTTTCTTCTTAAAAGTGTAGAGAATCTTTCTGGTCATGCCTTGCAGGCCTTACTAGGATATGATAGGACAAAAGAATTTTTGTACATAATTTTCTGGGCACAATGTTGATAAATAATACATTTATGGAGGAGGAAGGTAAAGTTTGGGAAAACTAATAATTAGTGATCATATCTGACTATATGCAATGATGAATATTGCCTTATTTAACATCCTTTTCTTATTGAAACACCTTATTTTAATCAAACTGGCTACTCATTGTCCCTAGGATAAGCCCAATATTTTTCAACTTCCAGAGTTTTGTTCTACACAGAGTCTGATGGAAGTGAGATTACCTAATTTCTCAATGTATTCTTGCTTGAAGATGACCACTACTAGATACTTGAACCTCAATATTCTAAACTAATTAATGAATGACTGAATGCAACATGATATATTAAGCACTTAGTATAAGTCAAGATAAAAATACAAAAGTAAAGACAGTATCTACCCTCCAGGAGCTTACATTCCAACCAAGGAGATGACATACGTAGGGGTGTGGTAGCCAGGAATGATGGTGAGTTGAGTCTAATATACTTATTCCATGAACAATGGTAGAGTTAACTTGATCAGGTATTAATTGAGCCCTTTAGCCCTAAACCTTGGGAGTAGGAATACAGTGAAACATGGCTGGGGTGTGCCTTTATTAGGCCAAGTGAGGCAGCCACTGGTGGAAAGGGGGAAAGATGATAATTATGCGATGAAAAGGTTAAAACCTTCATGAACTGATCACTCAAAGAGTTTGACATAGAAATCTACAAAGAAAAAAAAACATATGAAGAATGTTCATTGTCCACACTTGGAAACATAGCCTAATAGTGATTCTGTATTGGACAAGTACTACAGAAAGACAATGAGCTGTAACCAGAATCGAATAATAGGAAGAATGTCTCATTTAGGAAATTAGATGCCACTTTCAATGAACCCAAGTTCCTTGGCACAAAAATCCATTTTTTAAAAATCCCATTAACTGTTACATAGCTTCAAATCATGAAACATCAAAATCTCTGATGAAATAAAACTGCAAAACACAATAGAGTGACAAAAGAAGACATGCAGAGGTTGCAATTTGTTACCAAAGATGAATGGCATAGGAGATATTTAGGAAGCAGATGACTGAAGGATATAGACCAGTCATGTAGTAGGAGTCAAGTATAACAGATGGACAACCTATATTTTACACTGGTATTCATGGAATGCTAAAAGACTTAGAGGTAGGCTCCCTATTCATTGGGTACATCCTTTGTGAAGGATTTCTAGGAGTATAGGTCTAAGAGCTACAGAAGGTGATAAGTTGTGGACAGGTTGTGATTTGAATTGTTGGAGATAGTGCTCACATTGATCTGATCACTGACCAAATGAAATACTGAATCAAGTTCCTGGAGTATCCTCTCCCCATCCAACTCATTCTGTTCTCCTTTAGAAAACTACCACAAATCTCATCATCACCACATGCCTAGTCTATGTTAATTTCTATCAGTTTTGAGTGCCTATGCCACTTATTATCTATACCACTCACATGTTAATCATATAGTAGTACATTCTGACATCTCTTGTACTACCTTGCATTATTCTTCAACTCCTATACTTCATATTTATTAGCTTATGTAAGGGTATGAGGAAGGAATGAAAGAACGAAACAAACTTTTATTAATACTGCTATGTGACAAGTACTTTGTTAAGCACTTTACAAATATTACCTCATTTAATCTTCAGAATAACCCCAAAAGTAAATGCTATTATTACTCCAACTTTACAATTAAGGAAATTGAGGTAACAGGAGTTAAGTGACTTTACCCAGGGTCATACAGCTAGAAAGTTTCTGGGGACCAATTCAACCTCAGGTCTTCTTGACTCCAAGGCCAGAACTCTGTCCATTGTACCACCTAACTGCCCAATGATTAGCTGACTGATCAGTCATGCCCTTTGTAGCCTTAATGAAGCAAGCTAGACAGCTCTGTAATCAGTTGCATGGCAAAATTAGCTTTGGTATTTTTCCAGAGTTGTGCAGAGGAGGCCCTGGGAATCCAGCTAAGCAATTTGTGTAGAAGAAATGTTTCACCTAGGAGGATCAGCATGAAAACACCATGAAAAGAGAAAGGACCTAAGGGGTTTTTTTGCCACTTATATTACCTAAGTGTGTACCCCCTATTCCCACTGACAATGAATGTATTAGTAGTAGAGAGTGCCCCAAGTTCATGAGGAGAATATTTTGCTACTACTATACATGATAAGTACAGTCCAGGCGCTAACTGGCTATCTAAAGCGAATGTGCTAATAGGGATTTGTGAACTATAGTTTCAGGGGTGTGGATTCACAAAATACCTTGAAATAAAATACAGAATGAGTTACATGACTAGTTTGTTTCTGTTCATATGTATTACAAAGTAATGGCTTTGCTTTGGAGGTGATAGCTGAAGTATAGGCTTATGAACTAATTTAGAAATCACAGAATCTAAAGTCAAAAGAGACCTCAGCTGCTGCCCATTCCAACCCATACTCAAAATAGAATCCCTAGTACAACAACATCATCGTCATTGTAATCACCGTCACTAACATTTCTATGGTACTTATAAAACTGGGCTAAGTCCTTTACAAATATGGTCTTATTTAATTGTCAAAACGACCCTGACAGGTAAGTGCTTTTATTACTCCCATTTTACAAATGAGGAAACTGAGGCAAACACAGAGGTAAACTGACTTGCCCAGAGTCATATACCTAGGAACTGTTTGAGGCTGAATTTGAAATCAAATCCTCCTGATTCCAGACCCAGCATCTTTATTCACTGCACCAACTAGCTGCCCCTCCAACATACATGATTAAGTAGCCATCTGCTTTTTAATTGGTGATCTCCAGGGGTCAGCTAGATGGCACTGTGGATAAAGCACTGACCCTGGATTCAGGAGGACCTAAGTTCAAATCTGGCTTCAGACACTTGACATTTACTAGCTGTGTGACCCTGGGCAAGTCACTTAACCCTCATTGCCCTGCCCACCCCCCCAAAAAAAATTAATTGGAGATCTACAGTGACAGGAAATCTGTTATTCGACAGGGAGTTCCATTCCATAAGCAACCCTAAGGCTTTAAGTTATACATTCAAGTGCTATATCCCCTGTGGAGGAATGAGCCTTGCGTATGTACACACAGTGTATCCCAAGCCACTGCAACCCCAGGTCTGGTTCTCAAGTTTCCTTACCCTTACCCTGGGTAGGATCTGGGGCTGGGGAATGATTCTTCAGACTTAAGATGAAAAGGAGAAGCCTCTGTTAGGTAAGGACAGGAGAACAGGCAATGAAGACATTAAAATAATGTCACATCATTCCTCACACAGAGTCAGATGTCATTTTACTTTTTTTTAGTACAGGATCAGCAGAGATAGTCAATACCATCAAAGGGCATCATTTTCCTCATCTTTTACTTCTATGCCTTTATAGAAAAGAATCTTATTGATGCACAAATTCAGTCTGAATGAATTACCCCATAGAAGTTAAGTGAGTGTAAAGCCCTCGAAGGAAAGATGAAAAAATGGGTTGGCAGGTTTATAAAGCTTGCCTGAGTTTGACCTCAGAATAGCAATGTCTACTCTCTGGAGAGTTCAGCCCATTCTTTCTCCAGCATGCACCTGAGCTTCAGGAACTAGCTATGAAAAATTCATACAGTGATGCTTCCAACAATCCCACCTATGTCCTTAACATCTGCTGAATGTAAGTCACATTAAAACTTCAAAGCAAATTCACAATCCTAGTTGGCAGCAAATCTTTCTAGTGACTAGGTGAACTGTTAGTTCAGTACAGTCCTCACCCCTTCCTGACAAATATCTGTGCAAAACCCACAGTGATTTATCTTTTTATCCATACAAACATAGGAGAAAATGCTAAGAAATATTATAATCAACTAAACAGTCACTGAGACAGCAGGTGGTACCATTACAGTACTGCATTTTATTTTCAACAGTTAAGCTTGTTATCCAGATTCTCTTTCTTTATCCTTTAGTTTCCATAGATGGCAACAGTAGCAAAACATCTCAAAAGGACTTGAGTGTTTTAGCCCTCAAATACATGTCTGTGCTCTTTAAAAACAACAGCATCTTTAAAAATGTGTTTTCTCTCCTGTTAATTGGGTGGTGGTATGTCAATTAGGTGACCAAGTTTCCCTTCAAAGCTACCCTAGGTTCTCTACTTTATTCCCCCAATGTTGCCACTGGATAATAGGTGCTTTGTTATTGCAATTGGAAGCTAGAGGCAGGACAACATGACACCCTCGTATTTTAAATTAATTACAATATGACCAAACTTGGAGTTTAATTTCCAGGCCCGGCTATTCCAATCTTATCCACCACACAAAGGTTTCCTTCTTTATACTCTCTGTGCTAGGAGAAAATTTATCTTCGTTAAATGATAATTGGCTGTATTATCTTTTGACTCTTCAGAAATGCTGGCTGGCAAGTTTTAAAAAAAAATTTCATCAATCTTGTTTTATGTTTTTACAAAGCTTGTATCAGAAAGAAAAAAGAGAGATGTCTAAGTCTGCAGAACATACTATATCTTGCTAGCATTATGAATAAGTCTTGAGAATATCTAATTTACTAATAAACCTAGTAAGGTGATGTACCTTTCAATATATCATGGCTTAACAAGAGGTCTGGTGATTATGGTCCTGAGGTGTGGTTTCAATCCCATAGTAGAGTAAATGCATTTATTGCAGGAAACACTACTTCCAAATGGGATGTGGGGACACAAAATAAAAACTATGAATTTACACTAAGAAATTTATTCCTCTTCCTTTTTTCTCCTTGTTTCCAGGGTTTTTTGTTTGTTTGTTTGTATTGTTCCCAATTCCAATGCCAGCCTTCTTTGTGCCACAGCACACTGCCCCTACATCTCCTATGATGGTTTTTTTGGGGTGGGGGTGGGGCAATGAGGGTAAAGTGACTTGCCCAGGGTCACACAGCTAGTAAGTGTCAAGTGTCTGAAGCCAGATTTATACTCACATCCTCCTGAATCCAGGGCCAGTGCTTTATCCACTGCAGCACCTACCTGGCCCCTCCTATGATGTTTTAATGCTATTGGGCCACTAAGAATTAAGGCATCGAGGGGGATGGAAACATGCACAGGATGCTCTTCAGGGCATGCAATGAATAAAACAGGATTTCTAAAATCGATGTCTGTCAATCCTATCTCCTTCTCTCTCATTTAACCCTATTGTACAAGCTCCCCAAATAAAATATATCTTAAATTTATTAATTTTTCTAAAACAAAAGGACAAAACACTTAAGCAAAGGCCTCTATTTAGCCATTTCATGAATTAAGCTCGATCACATCTCCTCCAAGCAAACTACATAGCTTTTTCCTTCACATTTTTTTTAAGGCTGGCAATTATAACTATTTTTAAAGCTTACCATTCAGTATCACAGTTTCCTAAATTGTATTTATTCAACAACATTAAAGGTACATTTTATACCATGAAGACACCAGTATACTTGAATATTAAAAATTAGAATACATAAAAGCTCAGTGACCAATATAATAAGCTTCTCTAATGCATAAACAAATTTTAATTCCCAAGGTCATTGCCAAAGAACTATGTCAGTATTCAGTATCCTTTTCTTCTCAATAGAAACTAGCTATTAGCTACTAAGACTAGGCTTATGAGTCTTCTTTTAGAGGTCAAAAGTTTAAGGTAAATTTCCTTGATAAAACTAAATTTGCAAATGGGATTTCTTTCATGAATCATGTTGTAGCATAACTAAGGTGAGTGATGGTGAATATCAGTTTAATCACTTAGAAAAATGGATTAGTTATTATGTACATTTAATACAGTTTATTTTAGCTCAACTCAAAAGGAATTTTCCTAAGGATTTTCTTGCTGGGCCAGATAAACATAATCGTCTTAGCTCTTCTAGTCCCAATTAGGACTCATGAATACAATCCCTGTTAGTTGAGAGACATTTTTAAAAGGAAAAAAATCACAAATCTATAAAAGCAAAAGCATAAAACTGTTCATAAAACTCAAATATCTTTCATTCACAAACATTATATGCATCAACATTTTATAGCATACCCACGTATTCTTTTTAAGAAAGCCCTAAAAGTTCTACCCATATGCTTTTGTTATTTGATAAATATGAGACAATCAGGTTAACTAAAGAAACATCCTATGATAATACCATTGTTGATTAAATCAAGGTGTTTTCAACATCATCATTCAAGTTTTTATTCAACACTTTAAGACTCACTTTCTATGCTCAAATAAGTGAATGGGCTTGTCTTATTTTCTCCATTTTTTTCATTAACAGCCTGGACGTAGTAACCTCCCTTGTCGCTTGCTGTTGTTGCCAAGATCACCAGCTGATTCTCCAGGGTTATAGCTCTGTTTAAGAAAGAAAAGGATAGTGTCAACTCAGTAAAGAAGGCTTCTCATTTTCTATGCCAAAAATAAATTTCTAGGTCATCTATACAGAGCTACCCAAAAGTAAAAATGATGGGGAAAGCAGGGTAAGGAGACCTTGAGAGATGAACAAACTTTAAGGAATTTTAGGTTGCTGACCATTCTCTTTTGAAACTGTGATAATTACTTATGAGATAACACACAACAGATTATAATAATAGGAAGATAAAAATTAGAAAAAATAATGGAGCCTTTTGTTAGGGTATCAATAACTGTGAATAGCAAGGGACATTTCAGTGATATAATAAAATGGATTTCCTTTATGGTGCCCATCTTTCATACTTCTAATAAAGAATCATCTTTATATTACTTCTCATTCCTATTTTTATTAGCTAGATCATAACTATTTAACTTACTTTCTTCATGCAAAACAAAAGTCTTCCCTATAAATCCAAGACATACAAAAGCTGCAACTGAACACTAAAAGACTATACAGTTATTCCTTCAATATCAAAGGGGTTAGGGATGCAGTGCCTCCACTATCTGGAAATTCCATGTATAATTTTTGACCTTCCCTTTGTACCAAAGAAGTCCAAATTATTATGGTACAATATGTTGATATTATATAACACTACACAAATAATTTATGCATTCTGAGTTTCTGTGTTTTCTGCTGGCTTTTGCATGTTGTCTGCAGCTTTTGCAAAACTCCCAAAAAGTTCCTATTCATTTTCTTATGGTGACCTGAGATATATCAAAATCACCATAGGGAAAGTCATGATATGGAAGGGAAAACTGTATTTTTAATTCAATTCACGAAGTAACTGTTAGGCAAAAAGCACTGTGGTGGATATTTGGGATTTGTACAACACTGACTGCCATCCAGGAGCTTGCATTGTACTAGGAGAAACAAAATGCATACAGAGAACCAAATATAATGTACTTTCACATGGGCATTAACTGGGGTGGAAGGAGTGGAAGAAATCAATTAAGGCATCATCGAGGAAAGGACATTGAGCTGAGCCTGAAACGAATGATAAGGATGATAAGGATTTTGAGTTGTAGAGGGATAAGCAGGGAGTATATTACATTCAACAAACAAAAATTATTATTTTATTTTATTAAGCACCTAGTATGTGCCAGGAATTGTGCCAAGTGCTGAGGATGCAAAAAAAGAGGGAAAAGATAAGTCCCTTGCCTCAAGGAGTTTATAAACTCCAAATATGGTGCAGAGCTTGTATGAATTGCAAAGGCAAGAGATGATGTGTTGAGTTCAAGAAATATCTTAGTAGTATCATTTGGCTGGAATACAGAGTACATGAAAGGGAGTACAGTAATATGAAATTGGGTTGAAATGATAGGCAGATAGATTGTGGAGACCTTTAAATGCAAGATTCAGGTGTTTATATTTTATCCTGGAAGTAAAAATGATCCACTTAAAGTTCTAGAGCCAGGGAGTGGCATAATCTGGAATATGCTTTAGAAAGATTTTTTTAGGAGCTGTGTAGAGGTTGAGTTGGATAGGGGAGAGATTAAAATCATGGAGTCAAATTAGAAAGGTATTACAAAGTGTATATGAGTTAAGCAGTACCGGTGTGAATAGAATGAAGGGACAGATATAAGATATATTGTAGAAGCAACAATCTTTGGTAACTGATAAAAAAAGAGCAGTGAGGACAAGGGAAGAAAACTCCAATTTATGAAACTGGGAAGATACTCTCAGAACTGGTAGGAAATTTTAGAGATGAGTCAAATTTAAAGAAGATAGTTGATTCGATTTTAGATATGGTGTGTTTGAGATGCTGATGACCCATTCAGGTGAGGACATATAGCGCAAGATGTTGGCAATTTGAGAAGAAAGATCAGGACTGGAGAGAGAGAGAGAGAGAGAGAGAGAGAGAGAGAGAGAGAGAGAGAGAGAGAGAGAGAGAGAGAGAGAGCATCCTTAAGCCTATAGTGTATATGAGATCACCAAGCAAAAGTTGTGGAGAAAGAAAAAAAAAAGAAAAAAAGAGGGCCCAAGCCTTAAAAAGCACTTAAAGGTTGGGAAATAGATGGTGAAACAGCAAAGAGAGAAGAGAGGAAAGAATAGGGTTATGTATTCCAGGGTTCATCACCTTTCCTTCTTCAAGGAACATTAAAAAAAAATTCCCCCAAACCTTTTCCTACTGTTTAAGACTTATAGAGGGACCTTACTCTTTTAACTTTTTTTCAGTTTGTAAGAAATATAGTGCCTTTCTCAAATTCACTCAGTTAACTAGCAACAGGATTGGAAAACAAATCCAGGTGTCCAGAGGGGGCAATTAAGCATTTGATTTGGAATTGGAAGACCTGGTTTTGACTCCCAGCTCCCACATTTATGAACTGTGATCATTAGCAATTAACTTAATGTTTCAAATCCTCAATCTCTTCATTTGGAAAATGGGAAGGATAATACCTATAGTAACCTAGATCAAAGAATTCTTGTAAGCATTTTGTAAACTTTAGAGAGCTGCATAAATATGTTATTGTTATTACAGGTATTCCTCAGCCCTCATAATACTATTTCCACAACAAAGTGATGAGGTAGGCCAAATAATTCTATATTGTCAAAAATAAGCTGCAATTCCAAGGTGTCATACAATTCTGAATGAAAGGAAGGGTCACTAATGCTGTGCTCCTGTCATATCTTTGTAATTATTTTTCTTTGTTATAAAACACACACATATATATAATTATATGTACATAAATACAAATAATATAAATATATGCATGTGTATTTATATTGTATACATACAATATATAAATGTTTATATGTATTCATCTATATTTATGTGTATATACAAATATATATATATATATACATATGATAATCACTTGGAATATATTCACTTTCTGAATCCTAGGATACTCTTTAGGTTATTCATTTCAACAAGGTTATTATTATAGAACCCAACTACAACTTATTGATACTTAATTTACTATTTTTCTCTTAAGAAATATTTTGCTTACCTTGAATAACCACAGATTGATTCAATTTTTGAATAAAAGGAAAATTTTTCTTCATGTACATAATCCAAAAAGGAATAAAGAAAGCTAGGAAGACTTTAAGTATGCTGGGTGGGCACCTTATAGTGCACATATGGGAGTACTTGGACAAAAGTAATAAGGAATGGGCAAATGAGAGTTGGCATCTTCACTGTGCAAGGGAACATTCAAATTAGTGAGTGCACAGATCCATCTGAGTACTTGAGCATACATAGTCTTGCAATTTCCAGGATTTCTTCATGTTCCCTTCTCATCTGTCCCCCTTTCTTCACTAATATGGACATCACTCTAATGCAAGCCCTTTTCACCCCTCACATGAATTATTGCAACAGCCTCCTAACTATCCACTCAACCTCTTATTTCTAGCCTTTCCAATCCATATTTTACAAGGCTATCAAAGAGAAATCACTAAAGAATGAATCTGACCATGTGACACCCTGCCCCCTAAAGCTCTATTACCTCCAAGAAAAACATAAACATTTGACTAGCAATGGAAGTCCTTTCCAATCAAGCTTGAACCTAATTTTCAAGATGTTACATATTATTCCCCTTCACAAACTACAGTAGATTTGAACTGGCCAACTTGCCATTTATCTCATGTGACATTTCATCTATAGCCTCTGTGACTCTGCACATACTATGTTCTATGTCTGGAATGCACTCACTCCTCAACTCTAACTATATCAATCCTTAGCCTCCTTCAAAGCTCAGTTCAAGTGCTGCTTCTGAAATCAGACTTGACCTGATCCTCTTCAGCTGTTAGTGTCTCCCCTCTGTGAAATTACCAAAATATGTTTTGCTTGTATTTCAATCTACTTGTGTATTTACATGTTATTTCTCCAATAGAATGTAAATATATTGAGGTCAGGTACTTATTGATTCATTGTTGTCTTTACAACCTGAGTGTCTAGAATAGTATCTAGCACATAGTGGACAACTCAGAAATGTTTGCCAGTTTATAATAAAAACAAAAAAGCAATATGTATTTCAAAAATATTATAAATAAAAACATATTTTTCTCCCTGTCACTTTTTTCTTAAATTTAAAACAAATAAACACAAAACACATGAAGAACCTCAAAGTAAAACAGGAATACAAGGTGTCATCAGGGAATTCTATGAGAGGAAAAGAAATGTTAAGGATGAAATGGACATCCTGAGTGTTCAATGGTATTCTCATAATGTCAAGAGCAGGCAAGGAAGGTTGTTAGCACATTGAATGGGCACCATATGACATATTTATGGGAAGATTTGGACTAGAGTCACAAGGACTGGGCAAGCAGAGACAGATTGGGATCTGTACTGTGGAAGGAGTATTCAAATCAGTGAGATCGTAGATCCATTTGAGTACCCAAGCATATAATTCTTTCTATATTCCCAGAATTTCATCATTATCATTCTTTCCACCTTCCCCATGCATATGGTAACTCCTCTGCCCTTGAGTAGATGGACAACATTCTGGGGCTAAACTTTTCCATGTTTAGCTAAACTACTCCTTAGTCAATAAATACACCAAGCCTAGACTCAAAACTTTTTTTATCTTGGAAGTATTTAGCAGAGCTGCCATAGTTTTCATCCAGTCAGTGCTATATAAATGTTAGATATTTATTATCATTGTCATTATTATTATCACTATTATTATTATTAGTGTACTTATATTATTTAAATATCCATTTTATAACAAATACTTTAATATCATACATTTGTTTCTGAGCCTAGTCAATGCTTTATTAAATATTAATTTTAATTTAAGGTACTTTCTTTGGGGAATCTACCCTCTTAGCTTTTATTTTGATATAGAAAAATATTCATCTTTGGTTTTCTAAATATTGTTAGAATTGATATAAATACTATGATCAGGTAGGGCAGCTAGGTAGCACAGCAGATAGAGTGCCATGTCTGTAATCAGGAAGACTCATCTTCCTGAGTTTAAATCTAGCTTTAGACACTTACTATCTGCGTGTCCCTGGGCAAATCATGTAACCCTGTTTGCCTCAGTTCCTCATCAAATCTGGTTTCAGACACTATCTGTGTGACCCTGGGCAAGTCATATGCTTCAGTTCTTCATCTATAAAATAAGCTGGAGAAAGAAATGGCAAACCACTCCGGTATCTTTGCTAAGAAACCCCGAAATTGGGGTCATCAAGAGTTGGACACAAATGAAAAATGACTAAACAACTAAACTAAATTATCAGGAATCTGAAAGGGCCCATGAAGGTTCATCTATTCCTATTCCCTCATTTTACAGATGAAGATGAGGCCAGGAAAACTGAAGTAACTTGAAAAAAGTTACGTAATTACAAGTAGCAGGATCAAGACTTGAACCTGAGTCCTTTGATTCTAGTTCATCACAGTCTGACAACTCATACTCTGATGACTCACACTAAAGAAGAAATATTGATGACCAGTGATAAATCCTTTATACAGCTCCCTTTTCAGGGAGCAGGAGATCAGTAGAGCGGTGATCTATAAATTCAACTGAACAATAATTTCTAGTGTGGATCAACATCTAGGGGGTAAAATCATCTTTCATTTAATAGAGATTCATAGACATCTAATAGAAACTTCAGGTTTAAAGATGTGATATGTGGGGGCAGCTAGATGGCACAGTCGATAGAGCACTGGCCCTGGAGTCAGGAGCACCTGAGTTCAAATCCGGCCTCAGACACTTAACACTTATTGGCTGTGTGACCCTGGGCAAGTCACTTAACCCCAATTGCCTCACAAAAAAAAAAAAAAAAAGATGTGATATGTGTTGGCCTAAAAAATGTGCTGTTGAATCCTTTGCTGCTGACCTTTAGCTTCAAGTCCAGCCTATAGCTGCATCCTCATTACATCTAACTCCCTTACCAGCAGGCAGCCAGTTCATCCCTTAGAAAGACCATATTAGGGGGCAGCTAGTTGGTGCAGTAGATAAAGCACCAGCCTTGGATTCAGGAGTACCTGAGTTCAAATCTGACCTCAGATACTTGACACTTACTAGCTGTGTGACCCTGGGCAAGTCACTTAACCCTCATTGCCCTGCAAAAACAACAGCAACAGCAACAACAACAACCAAAACAAAACAAAAGTTCCTACACTCAAGGATTTTACAATCTATTGAAGGAAAGACAACACAAAAAAAGAAACCGAAAAGCAATAGAGGAAGGTAGGTGTGACCTGGGAAGGTATCCATTGTTGGAGTGAGGTGGAGAAATCATAGATGTTCCAAAGTAGTGCAGCCAAGTGAGAAATGAGGAGCGACTTTAGAGGACAACTAGTCAAATGTCTTATTTTACAGATGAGGAAATGAGTCCAAGAAAGGTTAAGAGGCCTGCTGAAAGGTCATACAGGTAGTAGGTACAAGAGCTTTGCCAGGTTTTTTGCCTACAAATCTATCATTATCATGCCTTGCGGCCACAAGAGGGAGTTACTGAGGGTTTCTGAGGTGGGTAATGTTATGGTTAGAGTGAAACTATTTTGGCAGCTGTGTGGAAAATGGATTATGGCATAAAGACAATGGAAACAGACCAATCAAGAGGCTACTATAATTGTTAATAAGAAAGGTGATGAGAGTATGAACTAGGATATATGTTGCATAAGTAAAGAGAACAGATATGAAAGGAGATATGGAAGTAGAACCAACTTTATATAGCAATTTATTGGATATGGGGAGAAAAGGGTAAGAGATGTGTCTAGGATTACATTAAAGTTATGAAGCTGTACTATTGAGAATATAGTAAAAGAAAAGATCAGAAAGGAAAAAATGTTTGGAGGAGGGGCAGGTATATGAAAAAAGATAATAAATTCTGTTTTGGATAGATTGATTTTGACATGCTGCAGACACATAAAGGTGGATATGTCCAAAAGGTAGTTATAGATGTGAGATGAGTTTTAGATAGAGGCTAGTGATAAATAAAACAGGAAGTCTTTTACATGAAAATAATAATTGAACATGTAGAAATGAAGGTGGGCCCCAAGGGGAGGAGTATAGAGGAATAGTGTCTGAAGGATAACTGCACTCAAGAGTTAGAAGAAGGATGTTGAACCACCAAAGGAGACTGAGAAAAAGAAAATATACAGGTAGAAAGAGTATCAGGAAAAAGTAGAGCCATGGAAGTCAAGTAGCTAGAAGCAGCATCTAGAAAATGGGGCTACTTACATCCAGTAAGTATTAGAGGCTGGATTTGATCTCAAGTCTTCTTGACTCCAGGCTGATCACAGTATTCAATGTGACACCTCATTGCCTCAGTGTACACTGAGAGTCTGGCAGTTCCTACCAGTGCAGATGCTGCAGGGTCTATTTGATAACAGGTCCCAAAACCAGATAATAAGCAGGCTTGCTAAATTATTTGAGTAAAAACCTGCCAGCAAGATGAAGTTTCAGTACCAATCTTTTATCTGTACTGTTCATTCTCTTAGAATGACACTCATTGAAGAGACACAAAAATACTACAGCAAAGCTGAGAGCTCATGTCTTAAGAGAAGAGAATGTCTGATCTGGAACAATCTGGGGCCTTCCCAGGGGAAATTATAGTAGTTTTGGATGTCTAAAGACATCACCAAGAAGATATACTTATCAGGATACTGGCAGACATGGTATCAGAGAAAAGCATAGCTGGTCATATGTAGGACTAGAAGTATCAGTGGAGAATAATTCTTAAGAAGATATTTTAGGAGGCAGAGCCAAGATAGTGGAGAAAAGGCAGCAACTCCCCTGAGCTCTCCCCAGAACCCCTCCAAACACCTTTAAATAATGCCATAAAAAATTCCTGGGGCAGCAGAACCCACAAAAGGACAAGGTGAAATAATTTTCTAGCTAAAGATAACTTAGAAGTTCAGCAGGAAAGGTATATTGTACCAGTGTGAGAGTGGAGCACAGTCTAGTGTCAGCTGTGCCAACACAGACTATGCCCCAGAAAACCAGTAACAGGCCTTGGGAACCACTGAATAAGAAGTAGCGTCTGTTTCCAGAGCTTTCAGCCCACAGATAGTAAGTGTGTTGAACAACTGATCAAAAGGAGATTAGAAAGGGGCAGCTAGGTGGCACAGTGGATAGAGCACTGGCCCTGGATTCAGGAGTACCTGAGTTCAAATCCGGCCTCAGACACTTAACACTTACTAGCTGTGTGACCCTGGGCAAGTCACTTAACCCCAACTGCCTCACTAAAAAAAAAAAAAAAAAAAAAAAGGAGATTAGAGGGATCTCTTTGCTGGCACTAGAGGCAGGACTCTGTTGCTTTGCCCATACTCAGATCTTGGTCACAGGGCAAGGAGGAGTACTAGTACACCAGAGCTTATGGTCACAGTGGAGCACAGACCCTTGTCACATTTCCAGGGTAGAAAAGAGTGCTTCTGGCTGCTCACAGACCAGAATACAAGCCAGGAGAGTAGTTAACATACCTCTTCTTAGATATACTACCTTGGAAGAACTGAAAACTTACAGGTCGCAAGATGTATGTCTGAATACAGCAACACAAAATCCCTGAATCTTGGAACAATGCTCCCTCCACCCTGAAAGCAAAGCCCCACTTTAACAAAGCATTAAAAGTAAAAAAAAAAAAATAGACTGGAAAATAAGTAAACAACAGAAACAAATTCCAACCATAAAAAGTCAACAAATAGGCTGGGGAAATTAGCAAATAACAGAAAAATTCTGGCCACAGAAATTTACTTTGGTAACAAGGAAGATCAAAACACACTCAGAAGAAGTCAAAGCTCCTATATCCAAAGCCTATAAGAAAAATATGAATTGGTCTCAGACCATGGAAGGGCTCAAAAAAGGATTTTGAAAATCAAATAAGAAAGGTAGAGGAAAAATTGGGAAATGAGAGTGATGCAGGAAAATCATGAAAAAACAGTCAACAGCTTGGCAAAGGAGACACAAAAAATACTGAGAAAAATAAGATCTTAAAAAAGAATAGGCTAAATGGTAAAACAGGTACAAAAAGGCAATGAGAAGAAGAATGCCTTGAAAATCAGAAATGGCCAAATGGGAAAAGAGGAACAAAAATTCACTGAAAAAGAAAAAACTCCCTAAAAAGTAGAATTGGTCAAATGAAAAAGAGGTACAAAAACTCACTAAAGGAAATAATTCCTTAAAAATTAGAACTGAGGGGCAGCTAGGTGGTGCAGTGGATAGAGCACCAGCCCTGGAGTCAGGAGGACCTGAGTTCAAATCCAGCCTCAGACACTTAACACTAGCTGTGTGACCTTGGGCAAGTCACTTAACCCTCATTGCCCAACCAAAAAAAAACCAAAAAACAAAACAAAACAAAAAAATTAGAACTGAGCAAATAAAAGGCAAGGTCTAAGAAATGAAGAATTATTTTAAAAAAAATAAGTAAAAGAATGAAAAAATAGAAGACAACATGAAAAATCTCATTAGGAAAACAACTGACCTGGACAATAGATTCAGGAGAGATAATTTTAAAATTATTGGACTATCTGAAAGCCATGATCAAAAAAGGGGCCTAGATATTATTTTCCAAGAACTTATCAAGTAAAACTGGCCTGATATTCTACAACCAGAGGGCAAAACAGAAATTAAAAGAATCCACTTATCACCTCCTGAAAGAGATCCCACAATGAAAATTCACAGGAGTATTATAGACAAATTCCAAAGCTTCCAGGTCTAGGAGAGAATATTGCAAATAGCCAGAAAGAAGCAATTTATATATCATGGAGCCACAGTTGTGATAACATAAGATTTAGCAGCTTCTACATTAAAGCAGAGGAGGATTTGAAATATGATATTCTGGAGGGCAAAGGAGCTAGGATTACAACCAAGAATTACCTACCCAGCACAATTGAGTATGATCTTTCAGGGGAAAAAATTAACACTCAGTTGATGAAAAACATTCTTGATGACAAGACTGGAACTAAATAAAAAATTTGACTTTCAAATATAAGACTCAATGGAAACAAAATAGGTGAACAGGAAGGGGAAATAATAAGGGACTTAAGGTTAAACTGTTTACATTCCTACATGGGGTGGGGGTGGGGGGTGGGCATGAATGAACCTTGAGAATTCTCATCAGAATTGGATCAAAGAGGTAATAACATACACACTCAATTTGATATAGAAATATATCTTACCCTGAAGGAAAGTAGTAGGGGAAAGGGATAAAAGAAGCAATGGAGGTGATAGAAGGGAGGGCAGATTGGGGGAGGAGATATCCAGAAGCAAAACACTTTTGAGGAGAGACAGGGTGAAAGGAGAGAACAACTTGGCTCCAATCTATCTTAAAGCTTTATTATACATTACTCCCCTTCCCACATTCTATAGTCTAGCCAAACCAGCCTTCTCCCTTCTTTCACACACTGCAATCCATCTCCCATGCAGATGCCATCCTCCATCCTTGCCACGTATTTTGAATTCTGTCAGATTTTCCACCTCTTCATACTGGACGAAGTCAAAACTCCCCCTGCTACAGGAAGACTATCTTGATCCTCCTACAATACTAGTGAACCCTCTCTTATTTTACCTTACATTTTCTACTGTGTATTTATAGATGATAGATAGATAGATAGATAGATAGATAGATAGATAGATAGATAGATAGATAGATAGATAGATAGATAGATAGATGGATGGATGGGAGACAGAGATAGAGATACAGATATTTGGTTCATAATTATTTATGTACATGTTGCCTGAGACACTTAATAGGTGTATGTCACTGGGCAAGTCACTAAACATCTCAACCTCTGTTTCTTCATCTGTCAAATCAGGTTAATAATAGCACCTACTTCACAGGGTCGTTGTGAGGATTAAATGAGATCAATTCTGCAGTGCTTTGAAAACCTTAATGCACTATACAAATGTTAACTACTAGAGAAAAAATTTGGAACTCAAATTAAAAAAATGTTAACAATTGTCTTTAAATGTAATTGGAAAAAATAAAATACTATTTTAAAATATTAGATATTATTATGAAGGACAAGAGCTTCCATATGTTTGGCCCATCATATTTTCTAACTTATATTTCCAAGTGTTGCTCAGTCAAGAGACACAAAAATACTACAGCAAAGCTGAGGACTTGTGTCTTAAGAGAAGAGGATGTCTGATCTGGAACAATCTGGGGCTTTCCCAGGGAAATTAAAGTTGTCCTGCATGTCTAAGGACATCAACATGCAGACATTTTTTTTTTTTTTTAGTGAGGCAATTGGGGTTAAGTGACTTGCCCAGGGTCACACAGCTAGTAAGTATTAAGTGTCTGAGGTCAGATTTGAACTCAGGTACTCCTGACTCCAGGGCCGGTGCTCTATCCACTGCGCCACCTAGCTGCCCCCCATGCAGACATTTTTAATAGGAGACTGGCAGACATGTTATCAGAGAAAAGCATAGCTGGCCAAATGTAGAACTAGAAGTGATAGTAGAGTATAACTCTTAAGAAGGTATTTTAGAACTTCCTTCAAAGTCTCTCAGGTTTATAACCTCAGCATTATCATTGACTCCTCATTCTCCCTCACCCTATATATTCAACTAGTTTCCAATCTTACCAATTGTTCCTCCTCAATACCTCTCACACCCAATCCTTTCTCTCTACTCACATAACTATCATCTTAGTTCAGGTCCTTATCACTTCCTGTCTGGTAAATTATAATGGTCTCCCAAATGGTTTTCCTACCTCCAGTCTCTGCCTACTCTAGTCTACCTTCTACTTAGCTGCCAAAGAGATTTTTCTTAAATGCAGCTCCTTTAAATGTCACTCTTGCACTCAACAAACTCCTGTGGCTCCTTATTGCCTCTAGGATGATTAGGAAATTATTTTTGCTACTATTGTCTTGAATTTGTTCCTCACAATCATCTTGATTGGAAGCAATACTGCTATTATTCTCATTTTATAGATGAGGAAACTAAGAACAAATATGGGGGTGGCTTAGTTTGTTATAAGTCACTATTGATGGGGCATCTAGATGGCACAGTGGATAAAGCACTGGCCCTGGATTCAGGAGGACCCAAGTTCAAATCCAGCCTCAGACACTTGACACTTACTACCTGTGTGACCCTGGGCAAGTCACTTAACCCCCATTGCCCTGCAAAAAAAAAAAAAAGTGCTGTTTTAAAAAGCATAATGTTACTGGGGGCAGCTAGGTGGTGTAGTAGATAAAGCACTGGCCCTGGATTCAGGAGAACCTGAGTTCAAAACCGGCCTCAGACACTTGACACTTACTAGCTGTGTGATCCTGGGCAAGTCACTTAACCCTAATTTCCCCCAAAAAACAAAAAACAAAAAAACCCAACAACAACAAAAAAGTCACTATTGACATCGGGCATCTCTGTGGTGGTTGAAGAAGAAAGTGTGTGATAGTGGGGAAAAGGGGAAGTTAATATTACTACATTTGCTAATGCCCAGGAGACTTCTCTCCACCAGCAGTTGCTATTCGTAAGGTTATTGTCTTGATATTCAGATTTTATAATTACCCATGAAGTGACTAGAGGGCAATGCTAAAGACATGGAGAGAAAGCAGGTGCCATGATGATACTAGGCCATGGAACTCAGGCAGGGGATCTTAATCTTGCTGCGTGTGTCACAGACCCCTTGGCCAACTTGATGAAGCCTATGTCCATTTTCTTCTCAGAATAACATTTTAAAATGCACAAAATAAAAAGACAAAATTACAGTGAAAACCAGTTATAATCTTTTTTTTAGAGAAATATGCTCTATAAACCCCCCCAAGATAAGAATCCCTGATAGGGTAAGGAAGATTTCTTGTCAAACCCCTATGATAATGGCCATAGGATTGAATAGAGGAATACCAGACGACTAGCAGAAAAAAATAAATTAGTTTTTGATGCTTTGACAAAAATGATTTGTCATTTTATTCCCTATGGGTCTTCAGAGTCTTTTCTGAAAAGACAGAATAAAACTAGTGATCATCATGATTGAATATTATTTGGGCTAATTTTAAAACAAATAAGAGAAATGTCTTTTACATTTGTATTAATTGTGTGCAGCAAATTTTGTCCTTGAGTATCTATACAAACAAATTTTCCCTAAAGTAAACTCTACACATCATATTTGAAAGCATAATTCATATGTAGAAGTAGTTTTGATTAGTTTCAATTGACTTGAAAGCATCTTTTCAAAATTCAGATGATAGTGCAAAAAAATGCTGAACCTTAGTTTCTAAAATAACATTTTAATAGAGACATTTAAAAAATTCTCTTCTCTAATTAAACAACTTTTTAATGATGTTAGTTCTAACACTTAGTGTTCTGAGTATAATCTGGATCCCCAGCCACTCAGTTTAAAAGCAAGTTCAAGGCAGACAACTTTGAAACTGATGAACTTTCCTTAGTTGTATAATTGCAAGAACTGAAATCACTTTCAAGAAGTTATGGTAATAATGAGTCCCTGGATACTCAATAAATGTTAAGGTCCTAAAGTGACATATTTATTTAGTCTGATTAAAAAAGCTTGTTACTATTACTGACCATTAAATTTGCATTCGACCCTGAATTTTGAAAGCAAGTAGATAAACTTCAATCTTCAGATTTCCTTGAAATCTGAAGCTGGAATCTCAAAGCAGAATATTCATGCTTGAGTACTTAATGGGTTCAGTGGCAGTTTACTCCTAACTAAATTGTGAAACTAAAATTTCACTATTTTAAAACACACACACACACACACACACACACAAACTGTGAAGGGCAGAAAAGGGCAAAATTAGTCTGACATCTGGGATAAAAAGTCTGGAGATATGAAGATAGCAGAAATTCTCATGTTCCAGGGAAACTGGTGGGGAGAGAGAAGAGTTGGAGGGGAGAATCCAAAGTCATATTGCAGAGTCTTGATAAAACATTAAAAAGGTTTAGTCATTATCTTAATCCATTTATTAACAAATATTTTCAACACAATCTGTTGAGGGATTTTCTCCACCCTGCGGAAAACATATCTCTAATTTCAATTCCTCTTTGGGAATCAATAGAAAAGAGGGCAGCTAGGTGGCACAGTGGATAAAGTGCCAGGCCTAGAGTCAGGAAGACTCATCTTCCTGAGTTCAAATCTGGCCTCAGACACATACTGTCTATTTGACCATGGGCAAGTCACTTCCCCCTGTTTGCCTCAGTTTCCTCATCTGTAAAATGAGCTGGAGAAGAAAATGGCAAATCACTCCAGTAACTTTGCCGAGAAAACACCAAAAGGGGTCATGAAGAGTTGGACATGATTGAAAAATAACAACAAAATGTAGAAAAGGGGATGAAAACATTTCATGCACTTTCATGCTATGCATAGGGGCAACTATCCAGCCTTATTTCAGTTAAAAAAATGTCTCTCTAAGTTCTAAGCAAATTGAACTAATAGCTATTCCCTTAATTCATCTCACCGTCTCACCTCAACCTTTATGTTTGCTGCCTATCAGTGCTGGAACCCACTGTCATCTGTTGAGATACTTTTCATCCTTCAGTGAAGCCTTCCTTGGATCCCCTTAATAAAAAAATAAACACTTTGCTAACCTCTCATAGCACTTTGGACCTTTCATTTGCCTTAATCATATTCAATCTTATATCATACTTAGAATCAGAGGATCACAGAATCATTGATTGGACCTTAGAGGTCATGACTTTACAAATGAAGAAGTAGAGTTCAGTAGAGATTGAGTTATTTGTCCAAGGGTCACACTGGTATTAAGTTCTGGAACAGAAATTTGAACCCAGGTCTCCTGATTCCAAATCTAGCATGCTTTTGTGTATATATCTCCTGTGCCCCTTTCTATACCCCAGGAGCCAGTCTCTTTAATGGCAAAAAGTACTGTTTTTTCCTTATTTATATTGATAGCAGTTAGCATAATGTTTTATATGTAGTATGTGAAGTGCCTGGGGTATCCAAGAGATTTATAAAAATAGTAAATAGTCCCATATATGGCCATAGTATCACTATGACAGTAGAAAATCTGCCAGTCCTGAAAAAGGCATGAAGAAGCTTAAAAGAGCATGTGTGTGGGGCAGCTAGGTGGCGCAGTGGATAAAGCCTTGGCCCTGGATTCAGGAGGACCTGAGTTCAAGTTGAGCCTCAGACACTTGACACTTACTAGCTGTGTGACCCTAGACAAGTCACTTAACCCCAACTGCCTCACCAGAAAAAAAAAAAAGGAGCATGCATGCGTGCGCATGCGTGTGTGTGTGTGTGTGTGTGTGTGAGAGAGAGAGAGAGAGAGAGAGAGAGAGAGAGAGAGAGAGAGAGAGAGAGAATGTGTGTGTGTGTGTGTGTGTGTGTGTGTGTGTGTGTATTTGACTATTCTATGAGCTATAAGGAAACTGGGGCTTTGTTTACCTTGCAATCTCCACATTTCTAAACTCCATTCTACACAAATGATCTCTAACTAATCAGTGTAGGGGACTTCCAGCTACAACATCTCAGTGGCTTAATGGAGAAATTCTGGGGGGCAGCTAGGTGGCACAGTGGATAGAGTACCGGCCCTGGATTCAGGAGAACCTGAGTTCAAATCAGGCCTCAGACACTTAACACTTACTAGCTGTGTGACCCTGGGCACATCACTTAACCCCAATTGCCCCCCCCCCAAAAAAAAAAGAAAGAAAGAAAGAAAGAAAAAGAAATGCTGGGGGTTTGTTTGAGGGTCATTGAGGTTAAGTGAATTATATAGGGTATTAGAACTAGAATATATTAGAAGCAAGATTTGAACCCAGGTCTTTGTGACTCCAAGCCTACCATTCTATCTCCCATACCAATATACCCATTAATTTCTGGCTGTTCCAGGACAGCTAGGTGGTGCCGTGGATAAAGCACTGGCCCTGGATTCAGGAGGACCTGAGTTCAAATTTGGCCTCAGACACTTGACACTTACTAGCTGTGTAACCCTGGGCAAGTCACTTAACCCTTATTGCCCAGCTTAAAAAAAAAGAAAAGAAAAGAAAAGGAAAAGAAAAAGAAAAAAAAATCTGACTATTCTTAAAACATTTTTATTTTGGGTTTTTATACATCAGATTTCCCTGAAGGCTGTCAGCTTTAGAGACATAAGCACAAGCCCAACTTAAATCAAGAATCTCAGAATGGAGTTTTAAATGATTTCTTTCCCTTGTGCCAATAGTTACATTGGTGATGGAGATCACACAAGGTGATGAGAAAAATGTTAATTTTTATATGATACTTTTAAAAAATAGTCCAGGGGGCAGCTACGTGGTGCAGTGGATAAAGCACCAGCCCTGGATTCAGGAGTACCTGAGTTCAAATCTGGCCTCAGACACTTGACACTTACTAGCTGTGTGACCCTGAGCAAGTAACTTAACCCCCATTGCTCCGCAAAAAAAAAAAAAAAAAGAAGAAGAAGAACAAAAAATAGCCCAAACTATAATGAAGATACATTTTCTATTAAGAGCAAGAAAGTGTTTGTTAAATTGAATAGGCAATGTGGTATGTGGCCAAGGTGGGGGATAGAGGAAGGAACTGGGTTTGAAATCAAAATATCCAAGTTTAAATACTGCCCCTTGTCACTACCTGTGTGACTTTAGGCAAGTCACTTAACATCTCTGAGTATCAATTTCCCTATCTGTACATTATGGGGGTTGAACGAGAAGTCCTACTATTCCTTCTGGTTCCAAATAAATGATCCGTTGATTTCTGTATAGTATAAAGAATTAATTGTGATTTGAGGTTTCTATGACCCTATCTTTGCCTAAAATTAGAAACCCGTGTGCCCTGACCTCACTCTGGCGCACCTGCATGGGCCTGGTCAAATTATAATGAGGGCAGTCCCTCCATGACTGGAAGCTGGGTGAGGGCAGTCAGGTGACCTCTGGCTTCCAGAAGCTGAAGGGAGGCTGGCAGTTGTAGAGTGGCTTGTTAATTCCGTCAATCAGGGCTGCTGGCCAATTAGCTTGGAGCTGTGTGTCTGTCCACCCTGTTTCCTGGGAGCCTGGGGGTTGCTGGTAAGAAGGGAGGAGATTCACCATTCTACTGAGCCCAGGGCAGCAGTGTGATTCAGGTCATGTTGTTTTCCTTCCCCCATCCCTTTTTATTTTCCTTTCCCTTAATTCTACTAATCTTACTTGTGTTTTTAAGCTCATTCTTGTTAATAAACCCTGTTCTGTTTTTGAAAGAGGTTGTTAATCTCCTTCCTTGCCCCAATATTGTGGCAAGCCACCTAACTAACATTTCCCAATTAAAATTTGGCCCCTACAATAGCATGTTATGAAATGTGAAACAAATTCTGTTTTGTGATTAAAATAAAATTTGTAATTGATAATGAATTTGACAGTATACCTATTTACATCAGAGACTAGGGATAGCTATCTTAGCATAGTCATACAGGGACATACCAGAGATAGTTATACATGCATAGTTTATTAAATTGCTCTGTGAGTATGTAGCTACAGATGATAAGATTGGCTCATTTAGTATGGTATATTATAGTGACAGGTAATAAAGGCATACTTATAATAAAATTGTTCTTTTTATTCATTGATCTCAAATATTTGCTAGTAGTTTAATTCAGAGAGTGCTGGATAAACAAATTATGTTTGATCACTAAATTATCAGTATAATATAAAATCAAAACTATAGACTGACCTAGTTCAGCTTTTTCTTAAAACAAAGCCATCTGTTCACAGATGTCAGAATACAACATTTTAGTTAAAAGGCCTTAGAAGAAGCCTATTTTCTACTACTGTCATCTAGCTAATACAAACACAGAAAGCTGCTTTACAAGACTTTAATACCGGGAAAATCACTGGGCTCTTCTAAACTTCTGTTTATGTCTTATAAACCATGTTGATCCATCTTCTCTAGAACTGATACGCCCTACTAGCAGACATGTACAAGAAATGAAGAGATTACAGGGCACCTGTAGATATAATAGCTAAGGGATTACATACAGGTATCTGCTCTGGAGAAAATATCTAACTATATCACAATGAAATAAACAGACTTTCATAACAATAGTTTACCCTAAATTTTCTATTTGTTACTATGTCATTTTGTCTATGTTTATTCTAGGATATTTTCTAATAATAGCTTATTTTGTCTAGCACTTGGTCAAACCTCAATAATATTTTTTGTTATTATTGCGTTCATTTTAATGGGATTTATTGGGTTGTGAAGAGACTTTGCACCTAAGCATAAAAAAGGATATTCACCAATTTTCCAGTGGGCACAGAAAAAAAGAGAAAATGTAATCTAAGGAATGTTTTTTCTGATAGCAAATATTGTGAAACTCTGGAACTTGTCATCAAAGTTGATTTTTTTTTTTCCTGAAGAGATTTTCAAATAGAAGATGAAAAAAAGCTTAAATGTGTCCTGCCAGGAAGCAGAGAGATTAACTAAATGACCCCTCATGGTTCCTTCTTTCCTGTTGATTCTCTGATAAAATGTTCCTAAAATCAGTAAAAAGTGTTTCGTTTCATTTCATTTCCCAAAATTCTATACATATTTCAGTTCAAGGTGTTTCAATCAAATGAACATATATTAAGCTTGGACTATATGTAAAGCACTGTCCTTGACGGGAATAGAAATACAACAATGACATAATCCTTACCCTCAAAGAACTTACCTTCAAGTGAGAAAATACAACATGTAAACAAGTTAGGGGAGAAAGTTGGGGGGGGTGGAGACAGACAGAGAGAAAGGGGGGTAAAGAGAAGTGGGGAAGAGGTAGAGGCAGAGAGGAGAGAGAGGGAGAGGAGAGGAGAGGGGGAAGAGAGAGAGAGAGAGAGAGAGAGAGAGAGAGAGAGAGAGAGAGAGAGAGAGAGAGAATATGAATAACTGGGGGACGGGGGGGTAGATTTAAACAGTTCAGCTAAAAATGATATTTTCTTACTTATTGGTTAACTATAAGCCATTTATAAATGCAGTAATGATCAGAGAAAACTATTTCCTGACAAATTATAAAGAATATAAAAAACAGGCCAATGATGGGTTGGCCACCTACACACACAAGCAAAAAAAGTCAGAGTGTAGAAGATAGAATATTATTATGTGCTTTCTCTGCCTTGACAAAAGCTAAAAGATATATAAAGAATTGCTAAATGGATGATGCTTACTGCTATCATATTTTCCATGTGACTCTTCCGCTGCTCATTCTAGTAACTCCACAAGGCTGTGTGAGAAAAGCAGAAGTCTTCTCAAACTATGTATACAAGTCCATTCTCAGGAGTCTTTTAAATAGAAACAAAAAGACTAAAGAACTAGCTACTCAAGCCTCCAAACAACCAACTCAAAGCTCCAAATTGAGCTAAACAGCTTCTTTCCATATCTTATTTTCTTAAGGATAAAGCACTCAGGAGGCTTTCTTCACTATTGTAGATAAAGGGGTAGTGGGTAGAGTACTTGACCCTATCTCAGTGTGATATCTTAAACACAGGATTATGTCTTCATTGCAGGATCAAGCAAAAGGAGAAGCTCTCTTATAAAAATGAAATCTTTTCTTCAAAAGCAAATAATAGCATAGGAATACAGAAAATTACCCGCAAAGTAAATTGCTTTTTTAAATGCTCTCCATCTTTCAAGTTTGTCACAGTATTAGTTCCTCCTTAGAAGGACATAATTATTACAAAGAGGTCTATTCGTTTGTTAAACTCTTTCTGATTATTAAGTGACAAAAGCTGTACCCAGCGGAGAGATGTGAGTACCTATAATGACCATGGCTTAATCACAGTATTCAAGCATTATCTAACTGAACTACAGTCATAACAGTTCTCCTAGATGTGTTCCTCTAAAATGAGTATTCCCCAAACTATAAGGAGAAATTTTATGTTCAAGGATAAAGTGGAAAACTCTTCCAACAATAGAGACAAAAATAAATCTGGAAGCGAAGTCAATTTTCTTTTCAACAATTTTTCTTTAAGAAAATTGCTGTTGTAGACATTGTATTTGTATGTAAACAGGATGCCTACTTTGGGCTCCCTACTTTGTCGTATAAACAACTCCCTGAAATCCATTTGTAACATCATTCTCGCAGGCTATGTACATAGCTAGCAACCATGGAAAGAGTAATGGAGAAATGCTTAATAAATGTAAATGAATATTGAAAAACAAAGCCTGGTTGCTGGGAGTCAGTCAGTAACATAACTTAAAAACCTAAGCCCCCAAGCTGAAATCCCAGAAAAAGGAGCCTTTATTAATCACAAAATAAACAGAACTCCAGTGGAGAAGAACCCCTTCCTTCTGTTTCCTCCCTCACTACCCCTTCATTACCCTTGTAGCCTTGGCACTACTTATGCCCATGCTGGGAGTTATTCAAAAGCTGCTAATCCTGTTGAATCCATTAGCTGAGAGTTGGGTACAGAGACTGATATTTGAATTCTAGTTAAAGATTTGACCTAATTGTCAGGAATAATTTCAGTTAGGGTGAATCTAAAGAAGTGTCATAGAGTGGGGAACAGTGGCTTTGGAATCAAAAGTCCTGGCTCCTACCACCTAATAGTTAGAACACTGGACAAGTCATTTGTCTTCTAGATCCTCATATGCAAACTGAGGTGAAAATAACCCATTCTCTCTCAGAGTTCTTGTGAAGATAAAATGCAATAATGTATATAATCCCATTTTTTGGATGAGGACTGATGGAGGAGGCTAAAAGGGTTAACAGATAACCTATCAATAGTAGCTATCAATAGTACCTAAAAGGGTTAACAGAGAAACTTAGGTTTGTGTTCTTACAGTAACCAAAAGGATTTGTCCCTATCACTCCTCACTATCAACAGAGATAGTAACTAGGGACCATTGAACATTAATAGCCATTAATATTCCTAGATGACAGGACACCTAGAAACCAGATCTTAAGTAAAGAGATACCATCAACACAGAGACCCTCTGAAATTGACAAGTTTAAACGTGTCTTTGGGAACATGCACGGAAAAGGCCAAATTTGTCCTTAAGTTCACCGTATAACATGTAAACCCCCAAAACACACCACAAAGGAAAAAGGTACCCACCTTGAGGGTTGACTTAAGCCCCCAGAAACTCCAAATTAGGATAAACCCTCCCCTGAATCTCCCCAAAGTGGAGATTATGATGAGGAGATAATTTTTTTGCTATAAATATAACCATCTTTCTTCCCCCTATTCGAGACACCTATCTCCATGGTGCGCTCCCTGTGGTCACTCACATTATTGCAATAAAACCTTGTGAAACTGAGTCACTGAGTCTTGTAATTCTTTGGGATACCTCAAGATCAATTTGATTCATTAAACCCACCCCTCACATCAGGACTACTGCTTTGTAGGAGCTAAGATAAGTTTTGATTCTAATCTTCCTACTCCAAAACTGATATGGAATGGTGGAAGTAGGTGGGGTGGAATTATACCCCTGAACTGTTAGGGAAAATGTTTCTATATCGGTTCTAGTTATATCTTTGAAGTGTTAAATTGAAGTGGGGCCCTACTCAACAGGTCCCAGAAAAGGGGCAAACAAAGTGAAGGCTCAAGATGATGGAAAAGAAAAAACATCTACAAACCTCTAAGGGTAGAACCCCAAGGAAATGATGTAACAGTCCTGGCCAGAGAGAGTGGAGCCTGAGTCTATAACAATCAATCAATAAACATTTATTAAGTGCTTTCTGTGTACCAGGCACTGTGCTAAGTGCTGGAGATAGAAAAAGAGGCAAAAGACAGTTCTGACCCTCAGGGAGTTTGCAATCTAAATGGGAGAAACAACATGTAAGCAATTATGTACAAAACAAGCTATATAGGATAAATGGGAAATAATTAAAGGAGGAAAGGCACTGGAATTAAGAGGAGCTGAGGAGGACTTCTTGGAGAAGATGCAATTTTAGTTGAGACTTAAAGGAAGTCAGAAAGGTCAGTAGTCACATGTATATATAAAATACCTTGGAGGGTTAAAGGGCTATAAAGTTCTGGGAGCAATTTTCCCCATTCTACATGTACAGAATGACAGTGTGGTTTTTTTTTAGTTTGATTATATACATATTTGTTCTAATGTCACGGTAACATTTCTCACAAAGTTTTCTGGGTTCACCATAAGCAGACACACTGTCAAATAAATATGAATATGACCCAGGCACATGGTTTGAGTTGAATTTAAAAAAAAACCCCAACAACTATGCCCTTAACTATAGGATAGCCTATTCCTGATACAGGTAAGAAATTGATCTTCAATTCTACACAATTTCTTTAGTAAAAATGTTTGTGATCACATAGCTATTCTTAGTTGTCCTATGTCTATGTACTACTAGTTATGTATCTTCCCTTTGTTACTTAAGCCATTTTACAGCTGTTCTTATACCTTTCTCAGGAAAACACAGGATGACTGTTTTTATTCTGTGCTTCTCTTCACAATAAGTCAGTAATAATTTTTCCCATTCAGTAACTTATTTGAATGTTATATGGAATATATGGAATGTTAAGAAAAAAGGGCCTGAAGTACCTAGATTTTCTACTATGTTTGGACTTAGTGCTTCCTCCTTCTGAGGAATGATGTGGGATATGTGAGATCTCTCTAGAGTGTTGGTGCTTATTCAAAGCATCATGGTCTGGATGATGGAGGGTAGGATATGGAATCAGAAAAACACATTATTTGAATCCTACCTCTGACACGAAATTGTTGTGTAGTCATATACAAGTCATAAAATCAACTCAGTTTTCTCATCTATAAAATAGGGCTAATAGTATAGGTAATAGCTACATTACAGTGTTGTTTGAGATTCAAATGAACATGCCAAATGCTTTTCCAAATTTTAAAGCATGATTTAAATGTCAGTGATTATCAGCATCAACATTATTATTGCTATTGTTACTTTACTGAATATAACTACGTTAGTAAGAGTCATGAAGTACATTTTTTTTAAAGAGGAAAGAAGGTTTTGGCATTTTGATACTTTTATTTCACATTAATGTTTGTTTTTAGTTTATGGAATGGCCAAAGTTTGAAAAACATGGTACTATGTACTAAGGTATGACATAAAAGAAATAATAGAAATAGTACTTGAATCGAGAAGTTTAAGATGCATTATTAGAAAAAGAGACATGAAAAACACATGACATGTAATAGAGACTTATAAAAGCTATGATGGGGAGAATCCAGCTTGTTTGTAGATAGGTGCACATAGATCAATCTTGTTCAAATGGAGAAAGTGTGAAGGGTCATACAAAACTACCAATGGAAAGAGAACTATCAGCAGGGTACCTCTATATCTATAAAATAATAACACATTTCACCAGAATAGACATAATTACAATAATGAAGGAAATAATATTTTCATAGGCATAGAAATTTAGATAGGCGATATAAATAAATAAATGGATGAAGTCCAGTTGAAAGTGTTTGAGAAATACACAGTTGAATTTTATAATCCATATTGAGAACTGGGTAGTGCTGACAAAATAGCCATGAGAGAGGCAGCATCCTCTGCTCCTACTGATATTTGACGAGCTGATCCGGAGAAACAGTAATTGAGGGGATGATGAATAAAGAAAGAGGGAGCTGAGAGAGCTGAACTTTGGCAAAGAGAGAAGAGATCGTGGTGAGCTGTCAGGTCTCTGCAGGAGTCTTGGAACAAAGAAGCCAGACTGAAGCTACTGGTTACAATCTCTTCTTCAATCAATCATCAAGCACTGTGTTAGAGTTTAGGATATAAAAAGAGGCTAAAGTCAGTCCCTGCCCTCAAGGAGCTCATAATCTAAACAGGGAGATAACAAACAAACAAGCTATCTAAAGGATAAAAAGGAAATAACTCCACTAGCATTCCAAGGGGTTGGGAAATGCTTTCAGAAGAAGATGGGATTTTAGTTAGAACTTAAAGGAAGATAGGGAAGCCAGTGGATATGAGGAAAGAGATCATTCCAGGCAAAGGGGCCGCCAGAGAAAATGTCTGGAGCTGAGAGATGGAGTAAAAAAAACAAAACAAAAAACCCCCAATAAAATAGAAAAAACAACTGTTGGCTAGTGTGATTTTGTTTTTGTTTTTGTTTTATGGGCCAGGAAATGTGGGTTAAGTGACTTGCCCAGGGTCACACAGCTACTGTCAAGTGTCTGAGGCTGGATTTGAACTCAGGTCCTCCTGAATCCAGGGCCAGTACTTTAACTACTATGCCACCTAGCTGCCCCATCTAGTGTTATTTTTTAAAAAGAATAGAGGAAAAGCCAAATTGTCAATATATAAAAAAAAAAAAGGAAAAAAAAGAGAATTCACAACAAATGAAGAGGAAAAGTAGGAAAATATTTGCAACAATTTGCTCAATTTTGTTCAAATTTTATATCGACAAAACTGATAAATGAAATGGATGAATACTTTTAAAATATAAAAATAACAGATGAACAGAAGAAGAAATAGAGAATTTAAATAACACAATATAAAAAATAGAATGCTGATTTTGGGAAACCACAAATAGGACATTTGTTTGGAATGGGCAAGTGCATGATGAGTAGTAATTTGAAAAGGTAAGCTAAAGCCAGAATATGAAGACCCTTCAGTTTGTATTTTATAGTGGAGGGAATAGAGAGTAATGGAAGATTTTTGAGCAAGGAACAGATATGGTCATATCTGTGCTTTAGGAAAATAATTGTAGCAATTGTGTGAGGATGGATTGGAGAGTTGAGAGAATGGAAATAGGGAAACCAATTAAGAAGCTAATGCCAATATTACAGGTGAAAAAAGTGATGAGGTCCTGAATTAAAAGATATATAATACAAATAAAAATGGAGCTGATAATGAAGAAAATTTAAAAATATATTTAGTATCAATCTATGGAAAAAGCCTTTAGGTAATAATAAGCGTCATAGTGTCTAATATTAAAAACTAGCTGTAAAATCTTTTAATAATTAGAGCTAGGTAATCACAAATATCATTCATTGTTTACTTATAATAGAGGAAGCTTAAGTAAAACAACACAGATCAAGATTTTCACAAATAAATGAGCTCATTCTATTTAGCTCAGATCTCAGAGAGAGAAATAAATCTAAAATTAAGTACCTTTTTGGACCCAGAAGTATCGTATATTGTCTACTTAAACAAGAGGCCAAAATAGGTAAGGCACATTTATGCTGTTTATATGCCAACCAGTCAACCAGACCAGATGGTACAGAGATCAGAGACAGCAGCTGGAAAGTGGGGATCTGACAAAGTTTATTTTACCATTTAGATACAAACTTACCTTGACAGTTCTGTTTTCAGAAGGTTAGCACAAAGCTTGTTGTGGAGAAAAGGGCTACAGAGAGCTTAGAGGTAAGAAAAATATGACCAACAAGGGATGGCATTAAAATTGGGTAGTCAGAAATGAGCTTCAGACTAATTTGGAGATTACTGATTTTCAAATACAGATATACTTTGCCTACTTAGGGATATATTTGCTTATTATTCAATACAGGAACATCAGGTTTCAATTATGTCTTTCCCATGGTGCTTTACAGTTCAAGTACATTATCTTCTCTACACTTAAAAATAGATTTTAAGTGGTGATTAACCATTTTACAAAAGTATTCATCACAAGAGTCTTTTAAGTAGCAAGCTTCCCCAGAACAGTTATGTTTCCATTTGCAAAAACCTGACTTGCACAAAATTCTTCTGAAATATGACATAGTACATAAATTATGGTCCATTTTTATGTGTGACATTTCTAACTTTTAAGGCCACTTCACTGGTAACTTTGGTTTGCATGGTTCAACCGTTGCCTTCCTTAAGCCTACAGAAAGATAACATTTCAATGTAAGAATTGTCCAGCAATGGAAAGCAATGTTTGAATTGTCCATTGGGTAGTGCTCTATTTGAGCTACCACCTCTCTGGCACTTCTTAGGGACAGCCTTTTTTTTTTTTTCTTTTTTGCAGGACAACAAGGGTTAAGTGACTTGCCCAGGGTCACAAAGCTAGTGTCAAGTGTCTGAGGCCGGATATGAACTCAGGTCCTCCTGAATACTGGGTCGGTGCTTTATCCACTGTGCCACCTAGCTGCCCCAGGGACAGCCTTTCTAAATGGCTACCTTGTACCAATGGCTTCCTGAGGGCACTTGTCCTACAAGCATCTAAATTATTAGTTAGTCCACAGTTTCAGTTTTAGTATCAGTTCTAGCTGGGTAAAATGGAATATTGCCAAATGCCCAAATGTTGACCAAAACATAAAATCTGCAGTCTAAATATAGTCCTTGAGCCCCTAGCCCTGGACTTTGCTATAACTAGTCACAGAGATCCCCTTCTCCTATCTATCTACCCAACCATTCATCGATATATCTATCTATCTATCAATCTATCTATTTATGTCTATCTAAACAGACACATACATATACACACATATATACAGTCACATATATCTGTGTATATACACATATATGTGTGTATACACACACACACATATATATATATATGCTATGATAGGACTTGACACTTAGCATATTGTGATCACATACTTTATTAAACAGTAAAAATTAAATGAAGTAAGTCAAGCACTCTTATATAGAGCTCTCTGTTTCCAACCAACCTTTTCCAAATTGTTCTTTTATATCTTCAGGTGAATCAAAAGGAGCCCCAAAGCTCATGACAAAAGCAATGAGGGAAGGGCTTCTTTACAGGACCTTGTCTAAGAATCAGAATAGGGGACATCAGGGGTTAGAACAGTAAAAGAAATCATTTGCCCTCTAGTTTGCCAGCTTGGTGGGAATCACATTAGCTGTCAGTCTTGAATTCAGAATCTTCTCTCTTAATGCTTATCTCTATCTCTGCTCCAGTATCTAGAATCCTTCTGTAGTACTGACTTCTTGATCATATTAATCTATCTCCCAGAAGCCCAGAAGACTGAAACCAAGCATAGAAGATGCTGGAGTAACACTGCCCACACAGGAATAAGGAAGTTTAAGTATTGAGGTCAATAGAAGAGAAAAAAAAGGCCCAAAGCTGGATGTCAATGTATAGGTGTTGTGCATTCCTAACCTAAGGTAAGGCTTCCTGCCAATTTTAGGTAAATATTTCACCTATGCTAACAACTGAACTGTTGAAAGAAGTAACATGATCCTTTTAGATGGGCACAAAGGAGAAATGAGATTGTTTTTTTTTCTATTATTAAATATAAATGAGTAATACAGGTGATGCTAGAGTCTCCAAGAAATAGAAGGTTGTGGCTAAAGCCAATGTTGAAGAATCTAAAAGAAAAAAAAAACTACAAAGAAAGTAAAATGATATGATCAGATATGTCTGCAATATTTTACCACAGTAGTACTTTAGGTTTCCACAGAGGAATAGTCATTATCTAGTGTTTTACATTTCCAAGCAGGATTATAAACATTAAATACAGTAGATCATCACTTATTATCTATTAATGTAGTTTCTTAAAAAAGAGTCGTTCCTCTCTACTTCACAGCAAAGATTTAATAATAATAGTGTAGTGCTTAAGGGAATTTCGTAACATGAATACCCTGTACCACTAAAACTCTCACAAAACCTACTATGTGGTACCATAAAATAATTTTGACTTAACTACACTTATCTTAATAAAGGAATATAGTACATTTGATTATGTGTTAGCCTTGCTTTCTTCTATCTTGTATGTTGGTTAGTATATGCAAGTTAAACAATCTGTTATTAGTCAGAATTAATTACATTCTGCATTTAAAATCTACATAAAGTCCTCACAGTCAATTACCAACATTAATTCATCCTCATAGTATCTGCAAGGTAAGCAAAACTGAAAACTAGTATCAATTTTTAAAGTAAGGAAATAGACAGAAATTTTGAATCATCACTGGAATAGCAACACACCAGAGGCACTTAACGCTCTCTTCTAATCATTAGGTCTGGTTTCTTATGTTCTATATTAATATGTGTCTACAGCAATGGTGACCAAAGATGTGTGTGTGTGTGTGTGTGTGTGCATGTATGTGTGTGTATAAATATATTTATATATATATATGTATATATATATATCTATCTCTCTCTATCATCTATCTATCCATCTATCTATCTATCTATCTATTCCAGTATATAGTCCCCTGTTCTAGATATTTGAAAATAGAGGTGTATGTGTGTATGTGGTCTATTTGTGTGTATTTCACAAAAGTCATGCTTAATACCTGAGGGGCAGTTAGGTGGCATAATGGATAGAGTAGTATCCCTGAAGTTGGGAGGACCTGAGTTCAAATTTTACCTCAGACGCATACTATCTGTGTGACCCTGGGCAAGTCACTTAACCCCCCTTGCCTTAAATGTCCAGGGCCATCTCCAGTTGTCCTGATATGTATCTTGCCACTAGACCCAGATGGTTCTGGAGGAGAGAGTAAGATTGGTGACCTTGCATAGCCCTCCCTCACTTAAATCAAATTCATTGCAAGTCATGAAGTCACCTCTCAATGTGATGGTCCTCTTTGAGAATGAAAGACAAACAATAACAACTCAATGCTGAATCACAATATGGAAGTATCATGGATTCTCAAAGGATATGCCACTCAGGTACAACTTCTGACAAGTTCTGCCATGCTGTAAAAACTCCAAATATATTTCTACTTACAGATAAGGTACCTGATGTCAAGGGACCAGCCTAGATGAGAGGTTTATCACTACTCTGGCCACTATGTGATCAATTCTTTGGAAAAAATAGGTAAATAAGGATTTTGGGAAGAAAGACACTACCAAATACAGAAATTGTGGATGAGTTGAGTAATTTTTCATTCTTGTATGACTCTTCAAGACCCCATTTGGGGTTTTCCTGACAAAGATACAAGAGTGGTTTGCCATTTCCTTTTCCAGTTCATTTGACAGGTGAGGAACTCAGGGAAACAGAGTTAAGTGACTTGTCCATGGTCATACAGATAAAAAGTATATGAGACCAGATTTGAACTCAGGAAGAGGAGTTCTTTCTGACTTCCAGCATAGAGTTCTATCCACTGTCCCACCTAGTTAACCAAGGAGGAATTAGGAGGAGGAGGGACTTTAAATAGAAGGTGGAACTGGAATTGAGTCTAGAAAGAAAATGGAGATTCTAATAGGCCAAGGTAAAGAGGGAATGCATTGCAGGCATGTGAAAGAGCCAAGAGTGCAAAGACAGAGATTGGAGATAGAGTCTCATGAAGGAGGAATAGTAAGAATGACAGTCAGCAGAACCATAGAGTATGTGAATGGTCATAATATATAATAAGGCTAAAAATGTAGGTTGGAGCAAGATTGTGGAATAGAAATCAATTTGAGGATGTTATATTTGATCCTAGAGGTCAATGGAGCCACTGAAGCCACTAAAGCCACTGAGTCACATGGAGCCACTGAAGTTTACTGAGTAGGAGAGTAACCTGGTGATAAACTTTATTTTAGGAAAATGACTGGAAGCTATGAAGCAGATTGATTGGAATAGGGAGATATTTGAGATTTGAGGCATGGTGACCATTTATGAACCTATAACAATTGTCCAAGTGAGACAGAACAGGGGCTTGAACTACTGTAGTAACTACTTCACTGGAGAGGATACAAAAGTGAGAAATGCCGTGGACATGCAAAGGACAAGATTTGGCAACAGACTAGATAGGTGAAGTGAGAGAAGGCACAGGGAGTTGAAGATAACACTGACTTCACAAACCTGGGATACTGAAATGACAGTGGTGTTCTTCACTGAAATCAGGAAGACTGGGAAGGGAATAACAAACTCTATTCTATATATACTGAGTATGAGATGTCTATAGGGCATCTAGTTTGAAATACCTTGTGGGCAGGTAGGAATGGAGAACTTGAGCTCAGAGGAAATAAAAGGTTAGAATATTTAGATCTAGAAGTCATCAGTATGCAGGCAATAATTAAGCTCATGGGAGCCAATGAGGGAAAAGAGGAGTCAGGAGAGGGTCTTAGAGAACAGCCACAGTTAGGGACATGATGATTCAGCAAGGGAGATTAAGTTCTCAGAGAGATGGGAGAAACAAGAAAGAAAAGTGTCATAAAAACTCAGAGAAGAGAGAATCCAGAAGGGGAGACAATGATGTCAAATGAATAAGAGGCCATGAAAGAGGAACAGTGATGAGTTAATATAACATCAGAAGAACCGAATCATAAAAAAATTGATATCCTATAGCATCAAAAGGAATCAGGATATGAGAAAAGATGCAGCAAATAGAAGGGTATTTCATGTGTTCTCCTTGGAGAAACTACTCCTTACCTCCACCTCTTAGAATCCTTATTATCTTCCTTCACAGCATACATGCCATCTCCCAATGCCCCTAGCAAATGATGCCTCACCCATAAAAATAACCAATGATCTTATATATAGTTTGCTCATATGATCATATTCTATTTGCATATATGATTGTATATTGTTTCTTCTGCCAGAAAAAAAGCTACTTCAGGGTAGCTCTACTGGTTTTTTTTGTGTTTCTATCCCCAATCCCTACCATAGTGTCTCAAACCTAGCAAGCAATTAATGAATATTTGTAGCTTGATTGCTAAATGATTCTACACCCAAAGTTACAAAAAAGAATTGCTTCATGGGACACCTGATCATCTTACCTTCCAGTGCCCAGTGAATAGCAGCAAAATAAATAAATGAGTGAATAAAAAAAATCACCATATGGACAAAACTGTCATTTTTAATCTATTGTAGAATATGAAGAAGTAGAAACCTCATTCACCCCAGGAAAAACCATTAATGGTAAGCATTGAACAATTTAAATGCAAGGAATGCAGTAATCTGGTTGCTGAAGTAGAAGAAAGATCAACAGCCTGTTGCAGTCTTCTCCAACCAGTCTATATGATTCAAATGGGTCTTAATCAGTTTCATGAGAGTAAACAAGAGTTGAAAGGAATTTTCTAACTGAACCAAAAATGTGTTTATATGAGTGACACCAAATAGCAGAAAGAAGAAAAGAAGAGTTCAAAGGTTTAAGAGCTAGATGTATTTGGCTGGGGTCTGAATCACAAAAGAACTACAGATAGACCCAGGAACTATAAGATGATAGGTTCTTTCCTTTCCCCACCCTCTGGAAACAAAGGGAAGAAGCTGTATTGCGGCTGAAGAACAGAAGATGGCAGCAGAAAGTAATGAAGCCACAAAGTACCACAAGTAGATTAGCAGTTTAGCAAAGCAATGACATCACCATAGGATGTAGACAATTCTTTAGCATCATGGGATGTGTGTTTCATGATCAAACAAGTTCCTTACATGTGTCTTCTCATATAATTGGAATGTAGTAACCTATTGTGGGACATATTTAAGGGAGATTCTTTTCCCTTATTTCTCTATTTTGTTTAATTAAATGTCTTATGCTTTAGCTAATGTATCTTCTGTTATGCCTACTAAAAGGAAATACCAAAGGCGGGTGGTAGGGTAGATGGGAGGGTATATGTGTGAAATTGTGGGCTCTTGTTTTGAGTGGCACAAAGTGTTTGGAACATAGTATATTATTTTGGGGGCCCATGTGTACTATATCATAAAAAAGATGAAATGGACCATCAAAAGAGGACCTGGGTGGAAATCTATCACCCCTCCTGCTATTTAATGCCTGTGTAACCATGGTAAATCACTTCATTTCTTTGGACCTCAGTTTTCTTATCTGTAAAATGAAGGATTTAATCTAGATTGCCTCTAAAGTCCCTTATGAATTTGCATCTATGATCCTATGAATTTTAAATATAAAGACTGTGTGCAATCAAACCATCAATTTGTTAGAGCAAAGATCAAAATCAACAACAAATTAGAAGAATGATAATTAGAATTAGCAGGAGAATAAGATTTAATTACAAGAGCTCCAACATAATCTTTTCAAAGAAGATAATGAAATGAAAAAAATAATAAATGGGAAATGGAATAAGGAAAAGACATCAACATGGATTATCAGCATCTTCTGCTTTAAATTATGTAAAGCAATCAGTATAATAATGAGACCAAAAGAGCCTAGAAATTCTCAAACATACTTTCCTTGCCAAAGGAAAGATATTTATGGCAGCCTAGGACAATGATGGTTAGAAATCTAAACTGATTTCTAAAACCTTAGGAAGGTGAATGGTGGGAGATCACCACGTACCTTAACCTCTTAAAACAATGAGATGTACTTAATGGGGAAAAGACTTCACATAAAGATTGCCATGAAATCCAATTAACTCATATCATCTCCTATATGTTTAAATATTAAGTTGAAAGAATACAAACAAATAATAGAAAATTAAATAGACATGTCACCATAGCTATAACAATTTTCTTCAGAATTAAAGATAGTGGAACCACCCCATTTGTACTCAAATATCTCATTCACAACTGTGCTAAATGAAGTAGTAGAAATGACATTAAGGATGATGAAGGTAGCAAAAGCACTTAGATTAAACCTAGAGTAGGCAGTAGGTATCTATCCATTCTAGAGGCAACAGAATTTTGAAGACATAGAAATACAAAGATTTTCAAGAAATACAAAACATTACTTTGATATAAATACAGAAAATAAAATCTGGGGAAATGGTTCATTATTAAGTAAATGTGCTTGGGAAAATCAGGTAGCATTTTGATGGGTAACAGATTTAGAACTGGAGAAGACAAAAAAGGATTTTAAAGGCATGAGAAAGCAGAGTAAGGTATATATCTTAATTTAATGATTTCTTTTCCCTCTGAATTCTTATAGAACTTGTAAGGACGAGGATTTAGTGTCACAATCACAACTATCAACACCATCACCATCATTATCTTCAGTTTCATAATTATTATCTTAAGATCATGGATATAGAACTAGAAGGGCCTTTAGAGATTGTCAAATCTAGCACACTCATCCAATAACAGAAAAAACTGTATCTTAGGGAAATCATATCTTTCAAGTAGCAGAGTTTGGAGTGGAACAAAAATCTTCTGATTATAATCTAGTGCCCTTTCCACCATATCATGTTAATTACTTAATGCTTACCTCATATATACATCAAATCTCCATCATTAAACTGTAAGCTTTCAGAGGGTAAGAACTGGGGTTTATACTCCCTTGTATTGCCTGCAAAACTTAGCTTTACACATAATAAGTGCTTCATAAATATTTTTGAATGATTGAAGGAATTTTAGAAATGCATAAGGTTCTGACACAGCATTTTAGTAGAAAGAAAAAGGAATCAGATACACAAAATATGTATACATATAAAAATAACTGTATTGATAAAATGTAACAGTCTAAAGAAGGATAGGGCAAATTGTTGTCTATGAAATTTTGTACACCATTCCCTCTCATTTGTCTTTATGTAATGTGAGGAGCACAGAAAAGAAATGATTGCAGCCTCTTCATGAATGTGACCCATATTTCTTCATGTAATTGAAAAGAAAAACATTGTAAGGCCCTTTAAAACATGATAGATCAGTATGATTATCTTTTGTCATTTCTAACCTCTCAAATGTGAAACTGCCACAAAAATAATGTCTGCATTTCCACCTATTCATTGCTGGTTTCAATTCCATTTAGGAACAAATTATTTTCCTATTACTAAGAAGAAATCTCCTTTTACACTGCTATACATCCCATAATTAAATCATACTTGACAAATAGGTGAGAAAAATACATAGCTTTATATCGTCAAGATCAGGGGCAATATTTTTTATTTAATTTTAAAATATTTTCCACATAAAAAAGCAATATGATTCTGAATTTTTTACCCAATTTTGAGGTAAAGACATAATCAAATGACAGATGCATTTGCTTTTGTTGTCAAATTGTTCTTGTATCCTGAGTTAGAAACAATGTTCTAGATATTACTCAGACAAGTAATATGGAATAATGTGAAAACCTAGGATTCCATTCAAGTCGGTGCTGACAACTGCCTTCATAGATTGATCTCTGCACTTGCAGACACTTTTGCTACAGATGGAGTCAGAATTGGCTTCTGCAAGAGAGCAAAATATGGCAGGTTTTGAATCCCCTAATCTTAAAAAGACGAAATGTTATTACTGAGTTAAGCTGAGTGTATACAAATCCATCAGCTAGCACTGCTAGCCCATGTTATCCACTTTACCATGTCATAAAGACTCCATTTTCACTCACATTGATGTAACAGCACTATTATCCATTTTTAATACTCCTTTGTGGTTGAAATCCACAAACTTATCTAGGAAAACATCCTTATTTGTTTCATTGAGGGATAATAAAATGCAGTCAGAGTTGGATAAACTTAGAGCTAGAAGCAACTTTCAAGATTTTGTTGGCCAACTCCTCATGTTACAAATGAGGAAACTGAGGACAAAGAAAATTATGCGACTTTCCTAAGTTTACACAGTAAAGCCAGCAGTAACGTAGATAGGACTAAAACCTAAATCTTTTCATAACTTGTTAAAGGGAATTTTTTGAATAGTTTTACATCAAAGTACCTTTAGCAAAATTTTTAAGTCAGGATAAAATACTGATTTAAAAAAGGAAACTGATTTTTGAAAATAGTAAAGGATTAATGGTAAACAATACACACCTAACTTATAACTTCAGAATATGAGTGAATTAACTAAACAACCAACAAAATGTGAGAGGAAAAATGGAGAAGAAAACAAAATTCCACAATCTGTTGTATGCAAGAAACATTTAAAAGGCAGACATACAATTAAAATGAGATTAAAACAAAATTTACTATGAATGTAAAAAAGCAAGAGTTCCATCATGCTATCAAACAAAGCAAAAATAAAAATTCACATCAACAATAGAATATACACACATACATATATACATACATACATAACTATCTATTGATAAAATGAAACAGTCTAATGTTACATACATGACTTGCCAAGGATCATATAGCTATTAAGTGTCTAAAGATGTATTTAAACTCAGATCTTCTTGAAGCCAAGTCCCACATCCTATGCACAGAGCCACCTGGTTAATAATATAGGGAGCACAAGAAAAGTGAAAAATTTAAATGAAGACTTAAAAATGACATGGTGAAAAAACTGTGGATCCAAGAATAAATCATAGAAACAACAACTAATTTTACAATGACAAAGATGAGACAATACACTGACATTTCTTGGAACAATTAAAGAAGTCTACAGGTAACAAAGAATATCACTAAAAATAAACATTAACAAATAGAAAAATAAAGAAATAACAAATTAAACATGCAATTTTTTTAAGTGAGGCAATTGGGGTTAAGTGACTTGCCCAGGGTCAAACAGCTAGTAAGTGTCAAGTGTCTGAGGCCGGATTTGAACTCAGGTACTCCTGACTCCAGGGCCAGTGTTCTATCCACTGCACCACCTAGCTGCCCCTAAACATGCAATTTAAAACAACAAAAACACACATAAAATGTAATGGAAGAAATCTTGAAAATTAGGAGATAAATAGATAAAGTAGAAAATGTCTATACAATGAATAAATAAAAATGGAAACCTGGCTCATTTAAAAAAGAAAAAAAATGTAAGTCAACTTGGTTGAAAAGAAGAGAAAGGACATTCAGATTTACAAAACACAAGATGAAGGAGGGGAACTTACAATAGAGCTAAAATAAAAAGAATTATAAAAACCTATAATACAACATTAAATGCTACTAAAACTGGGAATTTGAGAGAAATAAAGGATTCGCTGCAGAAATATAGGGATAAGTACTGTACCTATGATTTCTCTCATATAGAAAACTCCCTGGTGAGGAAATTCACTCTATCAATGCAGGTATGTACCTTTTGTTGCAACTTATCCTTTTTTTTTTTTTTGGTGGGGCAATGAGTGTTAAGTGACTTGCCCAGGGTCACACAGCTAGTGTCAAGTGTCTGAGTCAGATTTGAACTCAGGTCTTCCTGAATCCAGAGCCAGTGCTTTATCCACCGCACCACCTAGCTGCCCCACAACTTATACTCTTAAAGAGTTGACAAAGCAGAAAGATTAAGTGACTTGCCCAATGTCATACAACATGGCTATGGCTATGTCGAAGGGGGCGGGGAATGAATTAGAAACAGATAATATATATCTGAAATAGAACTTGAACCCAGGTCTTCCTGATTCTGAAGCTGCCATTGTTTCCACTATGTGGAAATGAGAGGAATGCTACCTCTCACAAAAATATGAAATTATAACAATTGTCAAAAAATGGACCAATTAAAAGAACACCAAATAGAGATTTAAATAGTACAATTTCAGAAAAGGAAGTTGAACTCACTGTAAAGGAACTACCAAAAAAACACCTTTGTCCAGGTGAGTTTATAAGAAATTTCTATCAAATGATAGAAGAATAATTACTCCTTATGTTATACAAATTATTCTCAAAAGTTGAGACAAAACACTTTATCAAACTACTTTTATTAGACAAATATAGCCATAATATATATATATATACATATGTATATATACATATATACCATAGAAGAATAAGGCAAAGAAAGAATTATATGTTTATATAATTACAAATGTTTTTAAAATAAGAGGAACAATAACGAAAAAATTAGAACATCAAGTGAAACAATGTGAAAAGAAGAAATGGATAATAGCAGTCAGACATCAAAACTATAGTATAAATCAGTAATCATCAAAACTATTTCATGCTAGTTAAAAATAGAAAAGATCAGTGGACATTTTTAGACAAAGAAGAACAACTGAATTCACTCTTCCAGTGTATAGTAAACCCCAAAAGGTAAATTACCTAGGAAAGAACTCCCTGTTTAACAGGAATTGTTGTAAAAATTAGAAAGCAATTGGGAAGAAATTAAGTTTAGAACCACTTTTTACACCATATAGCAAAATAAAACTCAAATTGTATTCCTATTCTGAACATTAAATGTCATATCACAATGAAAGACCAGATCAGAGACTTTCATAGCTATGGCCAAGGAAGTGTGGCAGGTAGATATTTTAACCAAATGACAGATTAAATGAGGGAAAATAGATGATACATAAAATTGAAACATGTGCATGAACAAATTAATACACTAGGATAAAAAGTCAAGTAGTTAATTGGGGGTAGAAATCTTCATAGCAAATATCTCTAATAAGCATCTGATATACAAAATATATAGGAAACTAAGAGAAATATTAGATGAACTAATAGTCCTCAAATGATTTTCAAACTATTAGTTATAATTTCATGAAAGAATACTCTAAATCACTAAAAACAGGAGGAATAAAGAACAAAGCCACTCTCTAGTTTCACCTCAGACCAAGCAAGAGATAGTAAAAAATAGTTGTAGAATATAGAATCAAAAGATAGTTGTAGAATAATGGGCACACAGATAAATTGTTGGGGGAGCTGTGATTTGTCCAGCCATTCTGGACAGCAATTTAGAAATATGTCTATACCCTTTCACCCACAGATTCTGCTGCTAGGTATATATCACAAGGAAGTCAATGATAAAAAGAAGAAAGGTCCAATTTACACGAACATATTTATAGCAGTACTCTTTGCAATAGCAAAGATTTGGAAACTAAATCCAGTCCATTGTTTTGGAGAATGGTCATAGAAGGTGTATATGACTGTAATGGAAAATTACTGTGTTGCCAGAAACAATCAACATGACGAATACAAAGAAGCATAAAAAACTTACAAAAACTGATGCAGAGTAAAAAAGGCAAGGCCAGGAAAATAAGTTATATAATTACTATAATGATTTAAATTGAAAGAATAATAACCATGACAAAATCAAGATTGAAACCTGTGAAATTATAATGACCAAGATTAACCCTGTTAAGGGCTAAAATTCTAGCTAGTCTGTCTAAAATATCTAATGAGTGGTCGCCAATAAATTATAAGCTTTAGCAAGAGTTAGACTTTTAGGCATTTATTAAGGAGAATAAGAATTTGGTAAAGAGAGAGAGAAAGGCCTAGATTCCTATCTATTAAAGGGCAAGCACATTTCTAGCTCCCCTCTCCACCAGCGTCCTCAGGAAAGAGAGTGAGACTGAGCGCCAGTCTCTTCCTTCCTCCTCCCACTAGCCCGAGTCACTTCCTGACGCCAAAGAAAAGACTCCTGGTCTTGCCCTCAAAGACCTTCACTTCATGGACGGAACTCTTCTACAGTAAGTCTCCAGCAGGTGGCATCATTCCAATCGTTACAACCCCAAAGTAGAGCTATAGAAAGATACCTCCTTCTCTTATTTGAAGAGATAGGAGACTGTGGCTATGGAGCACTACACATAATGCCAGAATTTCTTGGTTTTTTGGTTGGTTTTTAACTGTTTATTATTATTATTAAAGAATGACTCTGAGAAAAGTAGGGAAAACAATACACTGGGGAATTAAGGTGATTTAAATATTCAATAAAATTTATTTTTAAAATAAACCTTATAAAATGAAAAAAATAATAGCATGGCCCATTTTAATGTACAATTTAAGATTTTATTATAGTAATGTCAAGTTTCAAATAAAGTTACATCTCAATTATCTGGAAATCACTTTTTCAACCTTTCTATAACTCAGTCAAGATTAAGAAGGAATTTTCTAAATCAGCTTCAGTCAATCAATAAACAATTTATTAAATGCTTACTACTTGTAAGATGCTTTGCTCTACACCTGAGATACAGATAAAAGCAAAAGAGTTTCCGGCTCTCAAGGAGCTTATATTCCATTCAGAAAGATAATGTGCACATAGATAATTGTACATAAATCTACTTGAGAGATGGCCAAGGAGAAAATGGGGGAAGAGAAGGAGCATTGAGGTTTCTTGAGTGACATGGTCAAACCTGAGCTTAAGAAAGATCAATTTAGGGGCAGCTAGGTGGTATAGTGGATAAAGCACTGGCCCAGGATTCAATTCAGGAGGACCCGAGTTCAAATCCTACCTCGGACACTTGACATTTACTAGCTGTGTGATCCTGGGCAAGTCATTTAACCCTCACTGCCCTGCCAAAAAAATTTAAAAAAGAAAGAAAAATCAATTTAGCAGCTGTGTTGAGGAGATAGATGAGAGAGGAAAGCTTGAGGCTGGGGGTGGGGGCAGTTAGGAGGTTAAACATTTGTAGTGTGATTGATTTGGTCATTGGATGGGGGAGGCCTGAGCAGTGGAAAGGGTAGGAAAGGCTTCCTGTAGAAAGTGGCACTTGAGTTGGACTTTGAAATGATATGGGGAGAAAGTACATGGATCTTTTTCCTCTGTAAAGAATTACACTCTCACACAAGTCCTATTTAGGAATAAAAGAACAGGTTTGTTGGGGTCCAAGAGAAACTGCCTGGGAGGAAGGTTTAAAAATGATTTCCTTCCCTGGGGCAGCTAGGTGACGCAGTGGATAAAGCACTGGCCCTGGATTCAGGAGTACCTGAGTTCAAATCCGTCCTCAGACACTTGACACTTACTAGCTGTGTGACCTTGGACAAGTCACTTAACCCCCATTGCCCCACCAAAAAAAAAAAATTATTTCCTCCCCGACTAGCTTGGGGAGCGCTCTTTTATAGGGCCAAGATGGCTTGGATAAAATGCCCCTTATTGGGCAATGGGTTGGAAGTCGTCTGGTGGTGGGTTGGCTTAGTTTGATGATGGGTTGTGAGCAATCTGGTGATGGGCATTAACTCCATCCTAGTGGATCCGAGCAGTCTGCTGGTGGGCAGTTCCTGTGTCCTCTCCTCCTGTAGCCATGCCTAACAGGATTACCTCATCCAGGTGGTGAGGAGGACTGGAATGTAGGGTGGTGGTCCTGGAGCTTGCTCAGTTAGATCCAGTGCTGCTTATCTCTTTTGGGTGTGTCTGTCCTTGGCTGAGCTCAAGGAGAGGCCTCCTTGATCTCAGGGGAAAACTCCTGGGGTTTCAAGGAAAAAGTTCCTTGACTTCCCCAGACAACTTCTAGGATAACCGGGGCCCAATAATCCTCCCATAACAGAAAGAAGGTAAGATTTCTATGAGGTGGAGGTAAGGAGATGGAGAATAGACAAGCAATAAGGCTTACGCAAAGACAGAAAGACAGAAGGTGGACTGCTGAGTCTGAGGACAGCTAGTGGTCCAATTTGGCTGAACCACAAAGTATATGAAGGGGGGAGAAATGTAGCAAATCCGAAGGAACATTGTGAAGAGGTTTCAAAGGCAAAAAAAGTTTTTATTTTATCCTGGAGGCAAGAGAGAGAGCCAGTGGAGCTGTAGGAACTGCTGAGTAACATGGATTTTACTTCTAAAAACTGTGTTTTAGAAATACCAGATAGACAGCTGTATGGAAGATAAATTCCAGAAAGGGGAGGATTTGAAAACTACTGATAGCGACACTTTTTGTGGTAGCAAAAAACTGTACACAAAGTGGGTCTACATCAATAGAACAGCACGGGGGTGGCTAGGGGGTGCAGTGGATAAAGCACTGGCCCTGGATTCAGGAGTACCTGAATTCAAATCCGGCCTCAGACACTTGACACTAGCTGTGTGACCCTGGGCAAGTCACTTAACCCCCATTGCCCCGCAAAAAAAAAAAAATAATAATAATAAAATAAAATAAAATAGAACAGCACAACACACTCTACCAATCAGTTGACAAGTTGTGTCAAAGCCAAGTTGTCCCAACCTCCTAAATGGCCTCCCAGCCTCAAATCTTTCCTTCTCATCTGTCTCTACCACACAGCTGCTAAACTGATATTCTTCTTCTTCTTCTTCTTTTTTTTTTTTTTTGGTGAGGCAATTGGGGTTAAGTGACTTGCCCAGGGTCACACAGCTAGTAAGTATCAAGGGTCTGAGGCCAGATTTGAACTCAGGTCCTCCTGAATCCAGGGCCGGTGCTCTATCCACTTCACCACCTAGCTGCCCCTTTAAACTGATATTCTTTAAGCGCAGATTTGGCCATATCCCTTCCCTACTCAAGAAGCTTCAATACCCCTTCTTGCCCTGACTTACATTTTCTTCTGGATAAAACAAGAACTCTTTGGTTCCAGCCTATATTTTCAGGCAGATTATAGATTCAAACCTGCATCACACATACACTATACATTACATTTTAGTCAAACTAGCCTAGTTATTGTTCATTACTAATGCCATGCCATCTAGTAAGCTCTTATGAAGAATCTGGGAATCCGTACCACTCTCCCCCATTCTGTCTTCCATTTGGTTGTTAAAGTCACAAGTAAATGTACTTGGGGAAATCAGGTAGCATTTTGATGGGTAATAGATTTAGAGCTACATCACAGCATACATCTAAGTGAATTGGACTGGAGAAGATGACCAAAAAGAAGGGATTTTTAAAAGTTGTGAGAAAGTAGAATAATGTACAACATAGCTATGTAATATGTTTATTTAATTCTGTTAAATGTTAGACCTTATTCTAACAAGTTCTATTTTCTTGCTTCCATGCCCACAGCAGATAAAATATGGAAAATCAGAAAGGGGCATAAGTGGATAGGCTGCTAGATTCAGCAGGTCCATCTAGAACAGCAAAAGTAACAGCTGAAAACCTGCAGTAAAGGAGATGCAAAAAGATAAAAGATCAGAATGGGGGGGGGGAGAACATTTAGCATAAGGGAAAATAATTTTAAATATCTCAATAATCCCTCAGGACATCATTATTTTATAACAATTAATGTTGATAATAATGGTCCTAAGTCACCAAGAAAAGGTCAACATGGTAATGCTGAGAAATGCGTAATAATTTTTATAAAGATTTCCATCAAAAATCTTTTAGTGTTCCTCTTAACACTGTCACATTTCTCACTTTGTTTCAAAACTCTGTTTCTCAAACATCCTTGTTCATCTCTGATCTGACTCTTAGAGGTTGACTTTACTTCTAAACTTATTACAATTGAAGACATATGTTATTTTCCTTTCATTTCTTTCTTCCATAACTCAAAACATGTCTGTATCTTTACCTTTTCTCCCTTTTTTCCATCTTGTCTTAGAAGTTGTTCTGTGAGGTTTACATGGGCTTGATTTTCACTTTCTGAGAGATACTGGCCCATCAATCATCCCCATTGCATTTTGAGTGAAACTGCCAACAAACATGTGCAGTCATTCAAAAAGCACCTACTATGGGCCAGACACTATGCTAATACTTGAGACACAAAGAAAAGGGGAAAAAAACCTGTCCCAGATGTCCAGAAGCTCATATACTTACAAGGCAGATAAAATGTAAATAATTAGATGCATGCAAGATGTATATAGTGTAGGTAGTAGGTAATCTCAGAGGGGAAGGTACTAACAGCTGATAAAGGTCTCTTGCAAGATGTGGGTGTGTTGACCTTGTTTGTTTTTTTGTTTTGTTTTGTTTTTTGCCGGGCAGTGAGGGTTAAGTGACTTGCCCAGGGTCACACAGCCAGTAAGTGTCAAGTATCTGAGGTCACATTTGAACTCAGGTCCTCCTGAATCCAGGGCCAGTGCTTTATCCACTGCGCCACCTAGCTGCCCCCATGTGTTGACTTTTGAAGGAAGCAAGAGGACTCTGAGAGTACAGGGTTAGGAAGCTAGGCAAGGGAAAACTATTAAAAGCTTTCCCTCAACTTTGCTATTCTCATTCAAGATACTGACCTCTTTCCCTGTTGAACCTCTTAAAATAGTATCCTAGATTCTCCACAGCTGCTTCCTTACCACCTACTCATTTCAGTATTAGAGAAAATTATACAAATCTCACTCAAAATAATTCCTAGAATAGGAAGTGAAGGAAAGATGCTGAGTAGATTGAAATAATTATGAGCCAAAAATCTGTTATAGTAAATTATTATATTTAACAATTTGCTAAATTCTCATTAAAAAGTAAAATTTCAGGAATAACAATAAAAGTGCCCTTATCTATTTTGATGAACATGTCAGTTAAATTATGTGACTATATAAGAGAAAAATGCATTGAATGTGTATGTCTTCTGGCATTATTTAGAGGGTTCTTTTCGAATTGGTATGTGTATATACTAATTTTGTACCAAAGGACTATAGACATGAAAAGGATATTTGGTTCAATTCTTTTTGTTCTTACCCAAAGACTGTATTTATTGTCCTAAGATAACTTTAATTCTTGATTTTTCACTTTTTCTTAGTACCTTCCACACTAAATTAACACAGTACCTGGCACATAGTAAGGTTATAATAAATATTTGTCGTTGGATAGACTTATCTCTCTGAGTCAGTAAATCCCAATGGAGCTGTAAAAATCTTTGGAAATCTATCCAGCTACACATATGGTCCCAAAGTGTGCATGATCATCTTGATTATCCAAACAAATTAACAGGAACCAAGGGAGCATCTAATCTAAAACAGTAAAAAAACAAAACAAAACAAAAACCCCAAATAACTCTGGTTTTAAGATGTGTTTTTCTGCCTAGGTTTGAACATGGGTGTATTAGACATGTTTAGAATTCATATTTGGTTCAATTCTATGACTTCAAAGAGGTAAATTATCAAAGAAGAATGCTTAACTTGGTGCCTGGCACAGAGTAGGCACTTAATAAATAATTGTTCACTTGACCTGCCTTGAACTGAATTGGCAAATGGCTGTCTTTTCTACAGTTTACTCTGACCTGGAATGGATACTCCATCCTGTCCCTCCTTTTTCCTACTTCTTGATCAAAAAGTTTTTGTGTTTAAGTGAAATATCTTAAACTCATTTCCTTTTGTTTCATCCTCCTTAGAAATTAAGTCCTATGGGGTAGCTAGGTGGCACAGTGGATAGAGCACCGGCCCTGGACTCAGGAGGACCTGAGTTCAAATCCGGCCTCAGACACTTAACACTTACTAGCTGTGTGACCCTGGGCAAGTCACTTAACCCCAACTGCCTCACTAAAAAAAAAAAAAAAGAAAGAAATTAAGTCCTTTGGGGCAGCTAGGTGGCGCAGTGGATAAAGTACTGGCCCTGGATTCAGGAGAACCTGAGTTTATATCCAGCCTCAGACACTTGATACTTACTAGCTGTGTGACTGACCCTGGGCAAGTTACTTAACCCTCATTGCCCCACAAAAAACCCAACCAAACAAAGAAATTAAGCCCTTTGTCCATTTTTCTTATATATTTAAAGACTCCGATAGCCTTATTTTTTATTTTTTAGTGAGGTTGTGATTCATTCTTATTTTCACAGATTTCACCAAGGTGAACCTTTATTCCTCTCAAAAGAAAGAAAGCCAAGTTTATAGTTAAAATAGCAGATAAGGGACAGACAGAAGGAAAATGTAAATTCATGAAACATCAAGTTTAGAAGGGACTTCAAGAGCTCAGCTAGTTCAACCTTACTCTACAACAGGAGTTTTTAACCCTTGGTGTTTCATGAACCACCTCTGGCAGTCTGGCGAAGTTTATAGACTTCTCAGAATAGCATGTTAAAATGCATAAAATGAAATACAGATGATCACAAAGGAAATAAATGATATTGAAATAGTTATCAAAAAAAGTAATAGTTCATGGAGCACAGATTAAGAACCCCTGCTCTACAATATTTCCCCCAAATGACCCATCCTTCCTCTGCTTTAGGGGCTACCATAAGGAGGAACTCACTATACCCGAGGCAGTCCATTCTACTTTTTGTACAACTCATTGTTTTTCCTTATATCAAGAGGCTATTTGCTTCTCTGCTGCTTCTACCCATCATTGCTAGACACTCCACAATCCAACAGATCAATGTTTCTATGGGCCACTTACTACAGTCTTGGCTATTCTGATTTACTGAACAGTCTTTTATTTTGAAGACCAAACTTATGAATTATTTTTCTCAGTTCTAGTGTGGTGTTGGTGGCTTTATTTGGTTGTGCTTCATTGTAGGCTCAGAAACATATTTTATGAGACCTAAAATTTGCCTGAACTGTTCTATATTATTCTGAATATTCCAAGTCTTTTTCACACAAGTATAGAAATTGGCAACTATGCTACTCCTATGACTTTATTATATGGTGGTATGATGTAGGAGAAAAACCCCAGTAATACATCTGGTTCTCTTTTAGATAGCGTTTTCACACTAGAAAAGGGATAGCATTCAATCTAATATGATGGGTCAGTATAATGCAACATGTCATTTAGAAAGTTAAATTAACGCCTATCTTAAAATACAGAAGTGAAGGAGGGAAGAGTGAGAAAAGAGAAAATCACAAAGGGACTAAATTCAGGAATTAGGATGGAATAAAAGAGGACAAAAGCAAAGTGTAATTAATGAAGGAGATCAATTCCTCACCATTTCCTTTTTAAGTTACTCCTAATCCCTTTCAGCTTTAATTTCTAAAGAAACTGGATGCAACATTTGCTCCTTAGTTTCCTTACCTTTCCCCTCTCAGCTATAAACTCGCAATAAAGTTGGTAAATTTGCCACAAGTGTTTTTCCAGTATCAAACTGGGAGGTACTAGAAGTATACTGACCACCAGCTTTCATTCAGCCAAGCTACCAGATTTAAAAGACACTTTATCTGACATTCCTGTAGGAAAACAAAGACAAAAATAAAGCACCTTGCTCCTTATCCCAAAACAGAGAATGGATGTGGACCTGTCTAGATCTTATAAATACATCTAATTCACAGCAAACTAAATATAACATACATATGATCAAAAGTAAAGAATGAAACCAAATGCCAAAGGACCTTACGGTGCAAGTTCTGAGTTACTCTGGCTTCAAATATAAAGGTTGTGCGTATAAAGATAACCTATATGACAGCCAGAAAAGAGCAAAATGCATCCTGAAATCATTCATCTTGAAATTTCTCTTACTAAAATAGAAAGCAGTGGTTTTCAAAATGTGGTCCTTGAACATTCTGGTCTGTATGCTAGAAATTTGTAGTGTTAATGCCTAAAATACAACAATATCTATACTCATATCTAATCTAATCTAACCTAATTATTTATATTCAATTAAAATGAACAACACCTCATTGGCATCTCATTCAGAACAGAATGACTCTTCTTATTAATTCTCACAAGTGAGTTTGTGATGGGAAGTATGTTGGACATAGGTTTTTTTTGCCTTTTCATAAGAAGAGTCTTGGCCTGGAAGAAGGATGATGAAGGATAAAAGATAATAGTCTGCTCCCAAGGAGCTCACAGTCGAATGGAGGAGACAAGAAAACAGCTATGCACAAACAAGCTATATAAAGAATAAATTGGAAATAATCAACAAAGAGAAGAGGGATCAGAAAAGGCTTCCTGTGGAAGGTAGGATTTTAGCTGGGATTTCCTCCAGGCAAATGAGGAGATGGAGATGAAGAGTGAGAGCACTCCAGTCATGGGGAACAGCCAGTAGAAAATGCCTAAAGTCAGGAGATAGATAGCAGGGCTTCTTCTAAGAACAGCAAGGAGTCCAGTGTCACTGGATTAAAGAAGATGTGGAGTTCTAAGGTGTAAGATGTGAGAAACTGCAAAGGTAGGAGGGGCCCATATTACAAAGGGCTTTGAACACCAGACAGAGTATTTTATATTTGATTCTGGAGGTGACGTAGAGCTACTGGAGTTTACTGAGTAGGTGGGGAAGAGAGACAACTGATATGGTCAGACCTATCATTTCAGTAGACCACTTTGACAGATAGAGATTTGTAGGCAGAGACTTGTGGCTGTCAGACTAATGCCAGCTGGCAGAACTATTACAATAGTTCTCATATTAGGCATGAGATGATGATGAAAGCTTGTATCAGGGTGATGGTATCATCAGAGGGGGTAAGGGGGTGGGATACATGAGAGATATTATAAAGGTTAAAAACAACAGGTTTGAGAAATATTTTGGATTTGGGGAGAGGCAGGAATGAGAAAAAGTGAGGAGTTAAGGATGACACCTGGGATGTGATCCTTGGTTCCCTTTATACACTGATGTTTTTGATAATTTAACCATTTTTTTCTTGATCTGTACCTATAACTTTGTGAATGTAGGAGCCCTCCTAGCATAAAATTTACCTCTATTAATGCAGATATAATAATGGTACTGGAAAAAGTAAGACACATAACCTCATACTGATAATGAAATCTGTATTTTTTTAATTGCTTGAATAATATTTTTATTAACCTTGCTACTACATCAGACTAAAGACTTTGAGTACTGGTGGCACTTCTCATTTACCTGAAAATTAATGCTTTAAATAATGCTAGCCCCATGAATCAAGGAGACTCAAATCAATGTTACATCAATGTTTAAAATGCTAATTAAAATAGAAAAATCTTGAGTAAATAATTGAGTTAAAGGATCTTTAAGATAAACTGTTTGAGATTATTTGTCCATTTATATTTTTGAACTTTTACAGTGGCAATAAGGATTGAATTTTTCTAAGGTTTAAGGAGTATGGGAAAAGGGGTGGAGGAAGGAAGCATGCTGTACAGCCAATAAAGAAACAGCGTTCAGAATTTCTACCTTCCTATTTAAGCTTTAAACCTTACTTCCAGTGGCTCAGTAAGTGGCAGAAGAGTGAAAGGTTAAAAATGATACAGTCCATAGCTGCCAAAATCTAAAGAAAAACAAGATTGCTGAGTAGCTGACAATGGCTACAGAATCAACAGACTAGAAAATTACAGAGGCAAAGGGCAGAATTCAAGGGTCTATTTAAAAAATTTGCCCGAAGAAAGGTACCTGATGACAATAAAACTTTTCATAAGCCAGATACTATTATAGTTGTGTGTTGAAATATTCAGTGTTAGACATCTTAAAGGCTGTGCGGGCACTTCCTTATAGTCTATAAGGATGTTACAATGCATTTCCAACTAATTAAGAATACATTTTATGAGAGAATATTTGCCAGATGTTTAGTGTATTAGTGCTAACAATAATAAGGAGATTAGATTTTAGTGTAAGCACATTTATGTGTAACAGTTTTTCATAGTGTAGGGATCAAAGGATCATAGATTTAGAGCTGAAAGGGACTCAGAGGTCATCTAATAAAACCACCTCATTTTACAAATGAAAAAATTGAGGAAGTGAAATGATTTGCTCAAGGTCCCACAGGTAAGAGTTTCAGAATAGAGATTTGCCTCTAGATCCTCTGACTCTAGAACCAGTTTGTTTTTGTTTTTTGGTGAGGCAATTGGGGTTAAATGACTTGCCCAAGTTAGTATGTGTCAAGTGTCTGAGGCAGGATTTGAACTCAGTTCCCCCTGAATCCAGGGCCAGTGCTCTATCCACTGCACCACCTAGCGGCCCCTAGAACCAGTATTCTTTCCAACCCATCACATTACCTCCAGGACCTCATCTTCAAATTTGGAGAAGCAGTCCTCATTTTATTTTTGTTGTTGGTGGTGTTTAGTCATTTTTCAGGCATGTCCAATTCTTTGTCACCTCATTTGGGATTTTCTTGGAAAAGATACTGGGATAGTTTGCCATTTCCTTCTCTAGAAAATTTTACAGATGAGGAAACTGAGGCAAACAGACTTAAGTAACTTGCTCAGGGTCACACAACTAGTAAGTTTCTTAGGGCAGATTTGTAGTCAGGAAGATGAGCCTTCCTGACTCCAGGCCTATGACTCTATCCACTGTGCCACCTTTGGATGAATTTTCTGTTGGTTTTTTTTTGTTTGTTTTTGTTTGGGTTTTTTCCCGCTTCACGAATTTGCGTGTCATCCTTGCGCAGGGGCCATGCTAATCTTCTCTGTATCGTTCCAATTTTAGTATATGTGCTGCCGAAGCGAGCACCTGGTTTTTTTTAAAAGACTAATTCATCAATATATTTTCATAGTATTTTTACATTACTCTTTGTATCATCAAAATTTTTAGAAAAGTTCTTTTTAGAAGTTCTGTCATTCTAAACCTTTACTCATTTTACCCTACAGCTCTAATTCAAAGTCCTCCCCTTCCTCATACTTGAATGGCCTGAATTACTGCATTAATAACATTTCAAAATTACATAATTTCAGCTCAATATATTTATTAAAATATTTGTGTTAAAAAATTTAATTATGCTCAGCTATATGTGAGAATGGTAACAGCTAAGTTTAAAAAGAGGTCACAGTGAATCACAAGCTGAACTTCAGCCAGCCGTGACATTATAGTTAAGTCAACAACAGGATGATGGGCCCACTAGAGAAACAATCCAACCCGAGTTATAAAAGCAAGGGATAACATTTAGTGACCTGATGAAGGACATTCAGTTACATGACCCAGGTAGCATAAAGGCTGGCTCTGTTTCATTCAGTAAGTATTTACTGAGCACTCATTATGGGCTCAGCACCATGCTAGACCCTGGAGGAGAATTTATTAGATATAGTCCTTGTCCTTAGAAACTCACAATCTGTTAGAGGATGAGCCATGTCAGTTCTAGGATCCCTGAAGAACTACAGAGTCTTTGTATAGCAAGTCTGGCTTCTGACCGCTTACATCTTGATCCTCTGACAGGGACTGCTATTATTTACCTGATAACATTTGTACTAGTGAATGGTATCTCATAGTCCTGCATCTTTTATATGAGGAAGTGTCTAAAAGGATTGTACTTTTTTGAGTTCCCTAGAAATCATTGTTTTGAATAATAACAAAAACGATGATGAGAGCTGGCATTTCCATTGTATTTTGCATCCACAATCTCATTTTATCCTGAAAATAGCCTTGTGATGTAGGTACTGCAGATATTATCCTCACTTTACAGATGATGAAGCATGGAGGCTCATAGCTGCCTAAATGGTGGTCATATAACTGTGTATCAGAGGCAGAAGTGGAACACAGGTCTTCCTGACTCTCTTTCTCCTATACCATGTGTATACCTTGCATTATGCAAATCAAAAAGGTATACATAATGGCAAATCATCTGCCAACCTAATAAATAAGCATCTCCTGGTACCCAAAACAATTCGAAGAGATATTTTTGGACTAAAGATTACTTTTTTTTCAAGAAATGATTCAATCCCAATAAGAGATGTCAGCAAAAGAATCCGGTGGTCCTAAGTCACTAGATGGCTTTATATATGAGGGAATACTGTGACCCACACAAGTAAATGAGCTAGTACAAAGCATACAGATTCTGTTTTTGTTAGCTAACTCAGCTTCTCAGGAATTTCAGTACCATATTTCTCAACTGACTACATTTCAAAATATTAACACATAAATAAAGGACAACACTGATAAAGCCCACATCAAAGGAAAGGTACATTGCCTATGGGGACAATGCAGGAAGTTGCTTCTGGTACCTCTGCAATCTGGAAATCCAGGTGGTGATGAATGGAACGTTAGAGGGGAGAAAAAGTGAAGGCAGTTAAAGGTTAATAGCTACTTGATGCCAGTACAAAAGAATTATAAAGAGCTCAAGAGTTCAGCCTTTCTCCTAGTCCCCTCCCTATGATACAATGCAGTAACATGGTTACATTTCATTATGAGACAGGGAGAAGGGAGAAAAAAAATACCATGTGTTCAGGATTAGAGAATTCACTGGTACAGGATCATCAAAGTACTGTAACTATAGGTGAGGCCATGGGACATGTAAATAGCTATGTGATGCAGAATATCCTTTTCTGATGGCATGCTTTTTTTGGATTGCAATTTATATTTCGGCTCTTGGGGTAGAGGCAGTGGCAGCAGCAGTGGTAGTGGTAGTGGTATAACAGCACCACAACAATCTATTCCTTATAAATAATTTTCATCACGGCCAAAAAACAAATAAAACCCAACAACCACATACATGCCATGGAGAAGAGGGTAAAGATTTAGGTAGAAGACAGAAAGGAAAAAAAAATCTCCCAGCTGGCATGGAAAGGAAAAGAATCCTAAACTTATTTCTCCCTGAAATCCTTCTTGCTACTCCTATAGTAAATGTGAATAAAAAGGGGGAACACCCACATATAATCAAAAGTTACTTTGTGTATACAGAGACAGTAAAAAATGAGATGTTTAAAACTTGTTTGTATGAATAAAATTATGAAAACCATGGCTTCTGTGATTGAGGAAATGAAATATTGAAATATTAAGGTAAGTTCTTTAGCATAATTTCTTAACGTTTAAGGGCATTTCTAGGTAGAAATTCCAGAAATGACCTTCTTTTATGAGTTAAATAACCTCAGTTAAATTATTTGAATATATGATCAGCTCTCTTGTTAGTATAATAGATTAAAAACGTGATCTCATCAATGAGGAAACTGCAGGGTGGCTATAACCCAGCTCTAATTAACAGTCTTAGTTAGAGATGAGGCTCAGAAAGGTGTGTGACTCACCAGGAGTCACACACCTTTGGAGAACCAGAGACAAATTTGAACCCAGGCCTTTTAGACTGCAAGTGTAGCACCCTAGCCATCCATACTGCCACAATGAGTTCAAGTAGTAGAAGAAACACATTAAGGTTGTATTCTGTGGAAAGTGAAAACAATTCCTAAATTGTAAAATATTCACATATGAAATACACACACACACACACACACACACACACCCCTCTCTATAGCTTACCACCTCCACACACCCAAGAGGCCTTGCTGCTACTACCATAAGAAACATAACGAAGAAAAAAAATAGAGCTATTATATATATAATATATATAATAGACACATATAAATTATATAAAAATTATATTATATATAATACATACATAAATTATATATATATATACACACACATATATATATATATATATAATATAGCTTAAGGGATCTGCCTATAGGAGCAGATTTCAAACAAAGCCAAACTGCCTACATGGCCTACATGGTCCCTATGCCACCCTTCCCAAAAAGCATTTAAATGTTCACTTCATTATATATGTATACATGCACATACATATATGAATCCATATATGCATATGTACACTGTGTGTATATATGCATATGTATATGTATGAATATATGTATATATACACATATGTATATATACACATATGTATATATATTTGAGTAAAAATATTTTAAAAGAAAGTGCTTTTTAACCCTCAGATTTCTCTTATTGTAGGGACTATATACATATATACATATATTTGTTTTATAATTATATATTTGTTTTATTTTATATTCACACAATCATATATATGCATATATATGAATATAGCTATATCTATCTATCTATCTATCTATGTTTTAAACAAGCCCCATGGAGTTCCACTATTTAGAGAAATTTTGAGGGTTAAAAAGTACTTTATTTTAAAAATGCTGACTCTGCCATATCAAACCCTGTCAATTAGAAATGCTACACTGTAAAACTTAGGGAAGCATGAGGGCCCTCAGGGTGAAAGACAATAGAAAGTGAGAGAGAGGTCCATAAAGGGGGGTTGCACCTGTACCAGGAAGGTGCCCATCAATCAATCAACAAGCATTTATGCAGTACTTGTTACTTGCCATGTTTTATACTATGCTGAGAAAATAAAAAAGGACAAAAATACAATAACAGTCCCTACTCTCAAGGAGCTAGCATACAATAGGGGAGTCAATATATTAAAAAATAGGTATATACACAAAACAAATATAGTGGAAGAAGAGTAACTTAAGAGAGGAAATGTCAAGTGGCCTGGCAGACTAGAAAGGCTGTAAAAGATGCCATTTGAGTTGAGTCTTGAAAGAAGCCCAACATGCCATGATGTAGAAGTGAGGAAGAAGAGCAATCGAGGCAAGGGAGATGAGCAGAGTAAAAGGAATGGTGAAGAGAGACAGTGTCCCATTCAAAAATGGCAGGAATTCTGGTATTGCTGGATCACAGAAACATGAGAAGTCTAGAAAGGTAGGAAAGGATAAGGTTATAAACAGCCTTAAATGCCAAACTGGGGACTTTATATTTAATACAACAAGAAGCCACCAAAGTTTAATGAAAAAGGGATAATACTGTAAGACCTATGCTTTAGGAAAAGCAATTTGACACCTGTGTGTTGAATGAATGGATTGGAGTGGAGAAAGATGAGGCAGGGAGACCAATTAGGAGGCTAATCCAGGGAGAGGTGATGAGGGCCTGAAGTGAGTAGCTATGTGAGTGCAGAGAAGGCAACATAGAAAAGAGATGTTGCAAAGGTAAAGAGAAGTTTTGGAAATGGATTTGATATCTCAGGTGAGTGAGAGTAAAATAGTTGAGGAAGGTCCAGATATGAAACCAGTTGGAGACTAAAAGGAAAATAGTTCCTCAATAGCAACAGGGAAAGGATTTTGAGTTCTTAGACTTTACAAAGTGTGGTGGGCTAGCCTTGATACCTAACTAACACTGAGAATGCTGTGTCCACAAGGCAATGCAACTCATGTCTGAGCATGGCACAGTGGTTACAAGGCCTGGTTAAGAAACCCAGTTCTACTACTTAATGTGTAATGTTAGGGAAGTGACTATACATCTCTAAGCTTCAGTTTCTTTTTCAGTAAAATAACCGTATTGGACTACATAATCTCTAAGGCTTTTTTCAACATTAAAACTTCTGATTTAATTTATTTTTGTTAAAAAGTTGAACTACAACCTTTTTGTGGTGGAGATTCTTTTGTATTATATTTATTCAAATGGATATCCCTCATTTTGCATAAGAACATGTAGGGCATTAAATTCCTTCCCTCAAAAAGGCTGCCAAACCTATTTCTTGCTGTAATTTTCAAATTATTTGAATCTGACTGCCTTCCTGTCTTTATTGCCTCCCTACCACCTTATATAATGACCGTATCTCAGGATGAGGCTGGCATATTCACAAAATAAAATATGGTGTTTTAAAATTGTAATGTATTGTTGGCCTCAAAACACTTTATTCTTTTTAGAAAAATAGGATTTAGAAAAATGCTATAAAAGACACTCTTAAAAACGTACTTGAATTAGAAGAAAATGAGAATTATAAAAGGAATAGAAAATAGCAAAAAAATTAAAATATGTGAAACATAAATAATAGAAAATCATTATTTATATTAAAGAAATGTCTCCAATATGTAGAGTTGGGAAATCTTTTGGTTTAAAGACACTATGGATTGTAAGATTTCAATTTTAACTATTTCAAGTTTTTGAGGACTAAACTTTTAAAATTTCTTTCTCTAAAAATCACTCACCAATTGATAGTCAAAGGATATGAACAGGCAGTTTTCACAAGAAATCAAAACTACCAATAGTCATATAATGATGCTCTAAATCACTACTGATAAGAGAAATGAAAATTAAAAGAATTATTAGGTAGACATCATACTTATCAGATTAGCCAATATGACAGAAAAGTAAACTGACAAATATTGGAGGGCATGTGGACAACCTAGGACACTGATACACTGTTAGTAGAGTTGTGGACTGATCCAACCATTATAAACAATTTGGAAATATGTCCAAAGGGCTATAAACATGTACATACTCTTAGACTCATCAATACCACTACTAATGTCTCAAAAACATTGAGGGAAATTGAAAAGGACCTCTATATACAAAAATACTTAAAGCAGTTCTTTTCATGCTGACAAAGAATTGGAAATTGAGGGATTGCCCATCAATTGGGCAACTGTGGGACAAGTTGTGATCATTACAATGCCCTGAGACAATTGTGAGGGAATTATGACAAAAATGTTATCCACCTCCAGAGAAAGAACTGATGGAATGTGGGCACAAATTGAAGCATTTTTTAAAATGTTTACTTTTGAATTTTTTCAACATGGCTAAAATGTAAAAAGGGACAATTTGCATTTGCCTCATTGGGTTGCTTTGAGGATAATGAGCTTTGAAAATCTTAAAGTGCTATCAAAATGCTAGCTATGATTATTCTAACTAATATTCAGATCTTCAGGAGCCTGAGAACATGTCTTGGTCTAGTTCAAAGACTAATGTTCATAGAATTAGGAAAAATTCTGATTCGGATTTTGCAACTAACTTGTTGTGTTGGGTAAATGATAAGTTCTCAGCATTCATTTCCTTAGTTTTGGAATCAAGTTTTGAACTATGTGCCAGCTTAGCGTTCTCAAAGCTTTGCCATTTTATGATTCAGTAATTCTATGGTAACATAATATTTATGATGTTAAAGATAGAACAAGTTATAAAGCTGAAGTGAAGTAGCTCAATGACAACACTGACTCTTGAGATAATATTTATTAAAAGTGCTTAGCACAGTGCCTGGCACATAGCAGGCACTATACAAATGTTTATTCACTTCTCTTCTTAAATTTAGGTCAAACACACACTTCACTTATTCCTTTTCCCTCATCCCATAAATCTAATCAGTTGGCAAATGTAATTATATATTTTTCTTAATTCCACAATATATCTTACATTCATATTTTTCTCTCCATTCACATTGAAATCACCCTAATTTAGGACTTTATTATTTCTTGCATACATTATTTCAATAGGGCCCTAATATATCTCCCTGAATTCAAACTTGTCCATCTTTAACCTACTCTCAAGTCAGTTACAAAGTAATATTCCTAAAGGCTGAACCAAGGTGACAGAGTAAAGCATTTTTTCCGAAAGGTCTCTCAACATTACCCTCTAAACAACTTAACAAAGCATGCCAAACTGAATTCTGAGTGGAATACCAATAAAAAGTCACAGTGAATCATTTTTCCAGCCTAGGATAACTTAAAATCAAGAATTAGAAAGATTATTTCACACAAAAGAGGCATATAAGGAAGGTATTTTGCAACATAAAGGGGGGGGGGAGTAGGATGGAAAGTGGGCAATGCTTGAACCTGACTCTCATCTGAATTGGTTCAAAGAGGGAAATACACACACACACACACACACACACACACACACACACAATCAAGTATAGAAATTCATCTTATCCAACAGGGAATTAGGAGACAAAGGGGGTAAGTTAAATGGAGGAAAGGGGAAGGGCAGTGGTCAGAAACAAAATGGAATTTTGAGGAGATAATAGGGTAAAAAATAATGATATACAAAAGAGATTAAGATGGGGGTGAAATAGACAACTAAAGATCATAAATGTGAGTGTAAATGGAATGAAATCACCTATAAAATGAAAGAAGTTAACAGAATGGATTAGAAACCAGAATTCAAGACTAGGTTGTTTATAAGAGACATACTTGAAAAAAAGACACATATAGAATTAAAAAGAGGGAATGAAGCAGAATCTATTATGCTACAGCTGAAGTAAAAAAGGCAGGGGTAATAATTGTAATCTCAGACAAAGCAAAAGCAAAAAATTGACCTGATTAACAGAGATAATCAGGCAAACTATATCTTGCTAAAAAGTACCTTAGAGAATGAATTAAGATCAAAACTGAAGATATATGCACCAAATGGCATAGCATCCAGATTTCTGAAGGAAAAGTGAAATGAATTACAGGTGGAAATATACAATAAAGCTGAACTAGGCATCGACTTATCCCCTCTCAGACCTTGCCAAATCTAACCATAAAATAAGCAACAAAAAAGTTAAGGAGAAGAATAAAATGTTAGAAAACTTGGAAATAATAGACCTTTAGAGAATACTGAATTGAAAAAAAAAAGGATATGCCATTCTCTTAGTGGTACATGGAAACTTTTAAAAAACAGAATAAATATATGGGCATAAAAAACTTGCAAACAAATTCAGAAAATTAGAAATGTTAAATGCAAGCTTTTTCAGACAATCAAACAATAAAAATTATATTTAATAAAGAGTCATTGAAATATTGCTTGGGATAGCTAGATGGCACAGTGGGTAGAGTGCCAGGCATGAACTTAGGAAGACTGATCTTCCTGAGATCAAATATGGCCTTGGATACATACTAGTTGTGTGACCCTGAGCAAGTCACTTAATTCTGTTTGCCTCAGTTCCTCATCTGTAAAATGAGCTGGAGAAGGAAATGGCAAACCATTCCAGTATCTTTACCAAAAACAAAAACAAAAAAACCCTTAACTGGAGTCAGAAGAGTTGGTCCTGACTGAAACAACTGAACAACAACATGAAACATAGGTTAAAAAACAACTGGAAACTAAATAACCTAATCCTAAATAATAAATGCGTCAAAGAATAAATCATAGAAACAATCAATAATTTCATTAAAGAGAAGGACAACAATGAGACAACATAACAAAATTTGTGGGATGAAGTCAAAGAAGTACTTAGCAGACAATTTATATCTCTAAATGCTTACATCAATATAAGACAGAAAAGAGCAGATCAATGAATTGAGCATGCAACTAAAAAAAAAACTAGATAAACAACAAATTTAAAATTCTCCATTAAACACCAAAATAGAAATCCTGAAAATCAATGGAGAAATTAATAAAATTTAAAGTGGAAAAATGTCTAATTTAGCTGAAAAACCAGGAGCTAATTTTATGAAAAAATACTAATATGGATAAAACATTGGCTAATTTTACTTAAAGAAAGAATAAAACCAAATTACTAGTATCAAAAATGAAAAGTGACTGCACAAACAATGAAGATGAAATTTAAGCAATTATTAGAGGATATTTTGTCTAATTGTATGCCAATAAAATGACAATCTAAATGAAAAGAAATTAGTATTTATGAAAATATAAAGTACCCCCAATTAACATAAGAGGAAACAGAATACTTAAATAGTCTATCTTAGAAAAAGAAACTGATACCATAAATGAGTTCCCTAAGAAAAAAATCCTAGACCAGATGGATTCATAAGTAAATTCTACCAAACATTTAAAGAACAACTAATGACAATATTATAACAACTTTTAAAAAATAGGTAAAGAAGGAATCATATCAAATTACTTCTCTGACACAAATATGGTTTTGATACCTAAACCAAAAAGAGCAAAAACAAAGAAAACTATAGATCCATTTCCCTAGTAAATATTGACATAAAAAGTTGAAATAAAATACTAGCAAGGAAATTATAGCAATATATCACTGTGACCTGGCAGGATTTATACTCAAAAATCAGAACTGGTTCAATATTAGGAAAACTATAAGTATAATTGACCAGATAAATATAAAGTGATAAAAACCATGTGATTATATCAACAGACACAGAAAAAAAAAAACTTTTGAAAACTACAACAACTATTTCTATTTTAGAAAACATAGGAATAAATGGAGCTTTTCTTAAAATGACATGTGGTATCTATCTCAATCCAAAAGCAATTATTATCTGTAATGGGGACAAACTAGAAACCTTTCCAATAAATTCAGGAGTGAAACAAGGATGTCCATTATCATTATTATTCAATATTGTAGTAGAAATGCTAGCTAAAACAATAAGATTAGAAAAGTAATTAAAGACATAAGCATAGCAACAAAACAAAATCATCACTTTTGCAGATGATATCGTAGTATACATAGAGAAACATAGAGAATTAACTATGCATTATGAATACTTTATTCATGAAGAGTCAGAAGATGCTGAATATAAGCATCAAATGACCTCAGAAAAATCTCAATTAATTGTACTTTAAAAGTTTGGAAATGGTGGATAGAACACCAGCCCTGGAGTCAGAAAGACCAGAGTTCAAATCTGGCCTCAGACACTTGACACTTACTGGCTGTGTGACCCTGGGCAAGTCACTTAACCCTCATTGGCCAAAGGAAAACACCACAGTATGGGCTAATTTACAAACCATTATAGAGGAGGATGGTAAAGAAGAAGAGCAATTACCACTTTAGGGAAAAAGAAATGCACCTGAGGGGTGAACTACTCTTGCTAGGTTAGCTTGGTGATAGACCCAGCTAAGCCAAATCAGTCCAAGAGCATTATAAATAAAACTGGATAGAAAGAAACAAAAGGATGTGAAACAAAACGGATGAGTCATCATTTTCTTCTTCTTCTTCTTCTTCTTCTTCTTCTTCTTCTTCTTCTTCTTCTTCTTCTTCTTTGATCTGTTCTCATTTAACAATAAGTGTTAACATAACAGGCATTGTATCTGGGTACTTAAGAATAGGAACCAAGGAATAATGGCTTAACCTGACCAAATACATGAAGGAGAAATCCATGTCAGGCATGACACAATTTTTTAAGTTTTCAGGGATCAATTTGTAAAATATCTTAGCGATGAGACTAGCTGGAATTTATACAGCCCTTTAATGTGTGCAAAGCATGTCCCCTACAATATCTTATTTGACCCTTACCATAATCTTATGGGCTAAATAATATAGGTATTATTATCCCCATTTCTCAGATTAAGAAAAAACAAGGCTTAGAGAAATCAAGTGATTTCCCCAAGATCACACAAAAGTCAAATTAAAGGGGGCAGCTAGGTGGCGCAGTGGATAAAGCACCGCCCCTGGAGTCAGGAGTACATGAGTTCAAATCCAGCCTCAGACACTTAACACTTACTAGCTGTGTGACCCTGGGCAAGTCACTTAACCCCAATTACCTCACTAAAAAAAAAAAAAAAGTCAAATGAAAGATTTGAAACCAAGTATCTCAATTCCAAATCTCATATTTTTTCTCAATCTACTAAAAAAGTTGACCAAACAGAGTTGATCAAAAAGGCATTAGCCATGGGGGCAGCTAGGTGGCACAGTGGATAGAGCACCGGCCCTGGAGTCAGGAGTACCTGGGTTCAAATCCGGCCTCAGACACTTAACACTTACTAGCTGTGTGACCCTGGACAAGTCACTTAACCCCAATTGCCTCACGAAAAAAAAAAAAAAAGGCATCAGCCAACTACCAGCCTGGATACCTATAGCCTTATTTCTCTAAAATCTTTTTGGGACTGTTCTGTTTATATCACTGGTATCTTTGATGAAAGGAATAGGCAGGTTTTCTGAGCTGTTCTGTGACCAATGTGACCTTAAGTATTCTGTACAATATTATGATTAAAAAAAGAAGGTTGACAGCAAGGTGCTGAATGGATCCTCTATGAAGAACTTGAGGAAAGATATGAGCAAGAAATGCACAGGGATGAGAAGGCATAGAAGAGATGCATGCTGAATCACTAAAATCACAGATTTATCAAGAAATATTTTCCTACATCTTCTTTTCAGACATCCCTTGTTCATACTGGACTGGCCTTAGTTTCCTAGGAATATTCATTTTTTAAGGCTGTCCCTTTCTCACACAACAACCACCCTAGTTCAGGCCTTCATCACCTCTCACTTTGACTACTGCAATAGCTTCATTATCACCGTTGGTCTCTATTGTCTGAAGTCACTCCCCACTCCAATTCCTCTTCCACAGAATTAAGAAAAGTTAACTTCTGAAAACAAAGGTCTGATCCTGTTTCCTCAATAAACTTCAGTGACTCCTTATTATCTATAAGATCAAATATAATACCCTTTATTTGACATTTAAAGCTCTTCACATTGTGGCTCCCTCCTATTCTTCCATTCTTCTTACACATTGTTCCTCTCTCTGCACTTTTTGTGGTCCAGGCATATTGGTATACTTGCTCTTCCTCACACATAATCCAATTCAAATTCAAGTTAAGACATCACCAGGGATGCCATCAAAAATGGACAAACAACACCACAAAACACTCCAACTTCTCTCTTCAGGAATTTTTCCTGGTGATGGGCCAAGCTTAGAATGCTTTACTTCCTCACCTCTGCATCTTAGAATCCCTGGCTTGCTTCCTTCAAGACTCTGTTTAAGTGACAATTTTGGCAGGAGGACTTTCCCATTTCCTTAAGCTACTAAGGCGTTCTCCTAGGACATTATTTTGTATTTGCTTTGCATGGGTTTTATATTTAACTGTAAATCTACACATTGTTTTGAGCTTCAGAATGTAAGCTCCTTGAGGGCAAAGGCTCTTCAGCTTTTTTTTTTGTATCCACAGAACTTGGTACAGTTCCTAGCATATAGTAGGTCCTTAATAAATGCTGGTTGATTAACTTATGATGTTACTTTTGTAAACTAAACTAAATTAAATCCACACTGAGAAGCTCAACTATTTGCAGTCTATATACTGCATGAATGAATAACTTGTGCTAAAGTAAGAGGGAGAACATACTATTTCCCTTGTCATTTCATAGTACTCTATCAAATTTAGCTGGCTATAGTCATTTGTCAGCACAGATTAAGAAACATGTAGGAGATTTTGTTTCTTAGACATATCGCTGAGAGAATATCATTTTAAAGACAGAGAAGGCAACTGTTATTATACTTCTCTCTCCTTCCTCAGCATCATTTATAATTCTGGAAATCTCAACTCAGAAGACAGTTGTGCCTAGTACTCACCCACTCAGGAATGGGAATTTAGTGCAGATCATTTTTAAAGTACTGCAACTCTGATGGCATTGCTTCCGGACACTTAAGAGAGGCAACTTGGCAAACTCTAGCTCCATATTCATTCAACTCAGAATTCCTTGGACCAGCTGAGGCTGAGATATTTGGTAGTGTACATACTCCTAAAGACAGTGTGTTTATTTTTATATCAATCAATTTAAAAGAAAACAATTAAAAAGAAACCCTGCAGAATTCCTCGCCAAATGATAAAAAGGAACATCCATAATTTAATACTGTCTTTGTTAATTTCATTTTACTCTAAGGCATTCAATTAAAGTGTCGTGCAATAAAAGCTGCTGCTACAATGGGATCCCAAATCCTATTAAGTGTCAAGGATGTTAAACCTACAAAACTAACAGATTCTTTAGTCTGAAACCATTTAGTTACTTTATAGTGCTGCCAGCTAACATCCCACCTGAATAGTGTTTTACTGGAAAGGCTTGGTATATAACATGTAATCACTGTAGCACTTTGAAATAATGGACCCCACAGGGCACTTCAGCCTTATTCAGTTTACATTAAATAATTATGAACCCATCATTTTCTTTAAGCTTATGTTTAAAGCCAGCCATTTCCCCAAAGTCTACTCAGTTCAGATTAAAATATTTAGGTTTAAGGACTACCCTGAATTCACATTAAAGTCATCTGAACATTTAAATAAACTATAACCTATTTGAAACATATGTAATATGCCAGACCATGTGGAAGTATGATATGCCTTCAAAGCATAAATATAGATGCATGTGCAGTTTGTCTCAAGTTAACTGAGAAAAAGCTGATAGATGAAACAGAAAACATTCTTTGACTATATTTGTCAGATACAAAAAGATAAAAACTGTGAACTTTAGCCTAGTCAGTTATAGAATGGCATAACAGGGAAAGGGAATTTCTCAAGGAGTCCTTTTGTTCAAAGCCCAGAATACTTAGTAGTGACATTACTTTCAAGATCTAAACAATAAAGTTTTATTTTTTTTTCCCTAAACTGAAAAGATACTTAGCCCGGGAAGGTTTTTGAAGGGGAGGGTTCTTTTTGATGACATGTATTTTCCTTGGAGAAATATTACTAAAACTATGTCCTAATGTCACTAAAGAAACATTTGGCTTCAGGTCAAAGAAAAAAAACACATGAACTTGAAGGTCAAGAAAAGCTTTATCTATGTTTGTGCTATTGGTCATTCCTCAAAGGGTGATTATAGAGATGGTATAGAAGTACTGATTTCTACGAACTGAATATCTTCTATAAAACTATCCATTTGGACTTTAAGGGAGAGGACAGAGAAGAATACATACATACATACATACATACATACATATATATATATATATGTATATATATATACACGTCTATTACCCATTTATATAAAATGAAATGTTGAGAATAACAAGCTACAGATTTTAAATAATAATGCCTATTCTCCCATACTGCTCCTACCTCAGCAGGAATCTGCCAGCATTTCCTACATGGAATTGAGGAAACGGAAAAATCTTTCATAATTGCAATATATTTTTAGTATTCTTTTAAATTCAACTTTCTTAAGCCTTCTATTGAATCACTAAATGTGAACGGAACATTGAAAAATATACTGACATATGTGATGATGCAAAGTGCTCACAAATTATTAGGTAGTCAGTCCGAAACATTTATTCAATGTCCACTACAAAATAACTCTGTAATAGTGGTCAGGAAGCTATGTACATGAAGTAGATAAGCCTATCCTTGGAAGAGTTTACTATTGGGGGCAGCTAGGTGGCATAGTGGATAAAGCACAGGCCCTGGATTCAGGATGACCCGAGTTCAAATCTGGCCTCAGAAACTTGACACTTACTAGCTGTGTGACCCTGGGCAAGTCACTTAACCCTCATTGCCCCACAAAAAACAAAGAAACAAACAAAAAAAGGGAAACGGGAAAAGTTTACTGTCTAGCTGGGAGATGCCATATTATAGTCAATAGCACTGTCATCTAACAGGGAAAAGACCTTAAGTCTAGTCTTGGCTCTACAACTGAGTTACAGAGTGACTTTTTTTTTTTTTTTTTTGGTGAGGCAATTGGGGTTACATGACTTGCCCAGGGTCATACAGCCAGTAAGTGTTAAGTGTCTGAGGCTGGATTTGAACTCAGGTCCTCCTGACTCAAGGGCCGGTGCTCTATCCACTGCGCCACCTAGCTGCCCCCTACTGAGTCACTTTTAATCTCTCTGAGTTGTTTATTTGTAACACAGGGATGACACTACTTGATTTACCTACCATATATGATGAAGATAAAATGAGATAAAATATGTGAAAACACTAAAAATTATAAAACTCTAAACAAATGTAAGGAATAAAAGGTTTAAGCACACTTATTAAGCCTCACATAAATAATTACAAATTATTATATTACCATACAAAGATACAAAATGATATAAAAGTTAATGGCTTACTTAACATTCATAGTCAAAAACTATGTTATGTTTTGATTTTCTCTGTGTTGGTAAAGGATTGAAACAATATAGTAGCTTTTGCTTCACTTTGAATAAGTACAAAAGAGACAGAGTAAGTAATTGATTTGGAAGAATGAACTTTGAGCAGGTGTTTGAAAGAAATAGCTATGAAAATGATTGGCAATGAAGAGTTCAATATTATAAACAGAGCAAATGGCCTTTTTGTAAAGTCTTAAAGACAAAAATGTTAGGGGAGGCAAGTTGATTTCTTAAGCTATAGCAGAGAGGTCATGTTGATAAGCATTACTATGTCTAATAATTTTTCTTTATACTTTACTATGTCAATTTGATGAAACTTAAATATTCAATACATCAAGGAAAACTACTAACCACCATTCTTAACTCTATTAAACAATAACAACAACAACTCCAGGTCAATATCTGTTTATTTCCCTTTTGGGAGCTATTTTTCAAGTAGTTTCATGGAATCACAACTTTTGCCTCTGGCATAATTTTTTCAAAAGGATGCTAAATAATATATCTTATGTTTTTCCAGTGACTGCTTTCCCATTTACCCAGGACACATGGGCATTTAACAAATACTTTTTGTAATTTTTAACTATAGTCATAATACTTATTTACTTATAGACATTTATAGTTATATATTGATTTACAGTTTTCAAAAACATATGCATTATCTCATTTAATCTTCAAAATGATGCTATAATCTTGATCAAGAATAACAAGTCTTATCAAATGATAAGATAGGTCTATATCATTTGATATAGACCACCTAATTAGGAAAATGAGTTTGATCCAAAATATAAAATTTTACCTAAAACTAAGGAGACTATATAGAATTTATCTAGTTAATAATAATAGGAGACTTTATGCAAGCATAGATGGGCAAAATACCTCAACAGTGAAAATGTTTGTGCATAGAACACCAGGCCTCTTAGATCATAGTTCTAGAATTCCCTTAGGAGAGAAATACATTGGCTTTGGTCCTGAAACAGTGAAAAAACTAGGTCAAGATAACATAATACTGCTCAAATACAATTAAACATTCTAATGGGAAAGAGAAAACTAATGAAAAGTACCATGCATTTATTCAATTTCAGAAGAAGCAATTAAGACAAAATATGAGCATTAGTTACAAAAAATGAAAAGCAGGGTTGAGGGTCACAGAAAGCTCAAAGACAATTTAAAAACATCTTATTAGACTTAGGAAAATACACATGAAGAAAATGCCAGAAAATCAGAAATATCCTTAAATAATGTGAAATATGAGCTAACATGATATGAACTGAGGTGGTAAGCAGTAGAATTCCAAGGAAAAAAGTGAGGCAACCCTGGCAAGCAGAGTAGAGATACCAGGAATTGTGGCAATTCATGTACAAATCTGCAGTCAGGCAGGGCAAATAAAGATTTTTAGGAACAACTTGTAAGAAGCTCCAAAAATAAGAATAAGATCTTTAAATGTATCCAAGGGAACAAAATAGGTATCAAATAAAGGACATCAATGAATAATCTCAAAAGAGAGAGTATAGATATGAACATTCTTTGAAAAATCTATAAAGCTATATAAGTATATGGTATTATTCTTTTTGGCTGCAACATAGACTATATGATGGGGTATACTAGGAGATAAAGGTGGAAAGATAAGTTGGATACATAACTAGAATGTTTTGAATGTAAGGCTGAGGAATTTAGATGATTTAGCAAATAATCAGGAGTCACTGAAGGTTGTTAAGGGTCAGGTTGGTATGAATAAAAGAATGAAGCATGTGTTAAATGCTTACTAGGTGCAAAGGGCAACTAGGTGTGGTACATTTGATAGAGTGCCAGGCCTGGAATCAGGAAGACTCATCTTTCTGAATTCAAAACAAGCCTCAGACGATTACTAGCTGTGTGACCCAGCAGAAGTCACTTAACCTTATTTTCCTCAGTTTCCTCATCTGTAAAATTAATCTGAGAAGGAAACAGCAAACCAGTCAAGTATCTTTGCCAAGAAACCCCCAAATGGGGTCATGAAGAGTCAGGCTTGACTAAAAATAGCTGAACAACAAGGTGCAAAGCAGAGCATCTAGGTGGCACAATGGATAGAGTACAAGTCCTGAAATCAGGAGGATCTGAGTTCAAACTCAGTCTCAGGCACAAACTAGTTGTGTTATCCTGGGCAAGTCATTTAACCCTATTTGCCTCAGTTTTCTCATCAGTAAAATGAACCTGAGAAGGAAATGGCAAACCATTACAGTATCTTTGCCAAGAAAACCCCTAAATAGGGTCAGAAAAGAATCAGACATGATTAATCTACTAAAGAACAAGAGGTACAAAATTCTGCATTAAATGCAGAGGATACAAAGAGAAAAGAAGAAACAATTCTTGCTCTTAAGAAGTTCATATTCTAGGGGTAGCTAGGTGGTGCAGTGGATAGAGCACCGGCCCTGGATTCAGGAGGATCTGAGTTCAAATCCGACCTCAGACACTTAACACTTAATAGCTGTGTGACCCTGGGCAAGTCACTTAACTCCAATTGCCTCACCAAAAAAAAAAAAACAAAAAACAAAAACAAAACCAAAGAAGTTCATATTCTAAGAGGAAGAGAAAGTTTCAACTTTAAGTTAAATGAAAAGGTCTCATGGTCCTTAAGTTGTAGTGGCAAAACAGATGCTTAGGGCATGTTTTTAATGTTATTTCCACTGATAAAATTATATCTGCTTTTGATGTCAAACTATTTGACAGTGTCAAGGTGGCAAGAAATTTCTTTGTGGAGTGTTCAGTAGCTGTGGTTGCATAGGAGACAGGGTCTACAGCACCCAAAGAAGCAGTTAACAAGTCCCAGTTCCACAGGAATTTGTTTCCCAGGATGATGGCTTTGGAGGTGGCGTGGAAGCAGGATCAGCAATTTGGATGGGGGGAGGATGCTGCTGATACCATAGGGGTTTTCTTGGTCTTTCTTGCCTGTCAGTGGAAGTTGGTTAGCAGCTGTTTATGAGGAAGATGGATCCCTTCTCCACAAGGTTTGGTCCCTTTAATGATAGATACAGGGCCTGGTCTAGAATCAGAGCTGATGGTCTGGAGGTCACTGTTATTCCCTGGGCTCCTGGTTCCATGGTACTAGACTCTCTCCATCAGGCTACTCAGCTAGGTTGCACAGTGGTTAGAGCGCTAGCCCTGGGGTCAGAAGGATTTGAGTTCAAATCTCACCTCAGACATTTACTAGCTCTGTGACTCTGGGCAAGTCACTTAACCCTAATTGCCTTAAAACATCCAGGGCCATCTCGTCATCCTGAGATATAGGTTGCCACTGGACCCAGATGGCCGTGAATGAGAGAGTGAAGCTGATGACCTTGCACAGCCCTCTCTCACTTAAATCCAATTCAGTGCAAGTCATGACATCACCCTGATGTCATGGTCCTCTTCAAGAACAGAGGACAAGCAACAACAATGAGAGGAGATGGTGGCTCAGGTGGTAGCCATGGTTTGACTTGCCTTACACCTACTACTTCCTGTCTCTTCCTTAGGGTGCCTGTCTACAACAGTTAGGCATGCTTGACTAATGATGTCATGAATATAACTATGCCTTAGGAAGATTAATCTTGTGGTGGGATGTAGGTTAGATATGAAAAGCAAAAATATTGGTGATGAGTAGCCAATTAAGAGGCTACTTTCATATACTTTTTTTTTTCAGGGCAATGAGGGTTAAGTGACTTGCCCAGGGTCACACAGCTAATAAGTGTCAAGTGTCTGAGGTCAAATTTGGACTCAGGTCCTCCTGAATTCAGGCGCAGTGCTTTATCCACTACGCCACCTAGCTTCCCCTTTCATATACTTTCAATAGTTTTGTCAAGAGGTAATAAAAACATGAACCAGGGTAGTAGCAATGGAAATGGCAAGAAAGAAACCAAATTGAGAAAAGTAGTACACAAAAAAAACAGTAAGATGTAGCAATGGATTGAATACTGGAGATGTGGTAGGGAGAGAAATGAGAGATAACCCTAATGTTTCAAACGTGGAGAACAAAGAGAATAATACTACCATTAGAAAAAATAAAGTTCTATCTGGTTTTGAGTTATTGTTATTGTTTCCTTGTTTTAAAAAGAGGGTTTGTATAGTATAACCACTGTGTGTGTGTTTATATGGTATATCCAGAAATGAATGTGATAGATTTATAAAAAACCTTCTTAAAAATAGTCAAATCTGAAGTAGGACCTTTATTGGGCAAGTTGATTAATTAGTTTACTTTCTGAAATGTTCTGCTTGTAGTGCCAGCAGAATATCCCTGTAGAGCTGTCTAGAAGTTGAAAATTCCAGACAAGAGCCTCAAGAAAGGTTGGGAATACAGATATAAAATTAGGAGACATCTGCACAGAGGTGATAACTGAAGCAGTTGGTTTGAATTAAATCACCCAAGGAGAGATTATAGAAAGATAAAAAGAAGAGGGCTGAAGGCAGATATTCAGTATAGATTGAATGGTGGTGATGAGGATATGGAAATAATGAAGACAGGGAAGCCAGCTGGTAGGTTATAATCCTACCAAGAGTGATAAGCTTCATAATTTGTCAAATAAATGAGTAAAACTAGATGATTTCCATGGTTCCTTTCAACTCTAACTCCTATGATCTATAATCTAAATATTTAGACCAAGTGGAAGCAGTGGGAATAGAAAAGAAGTGATAATGTGCAGAAGTAACAGAACTTTGAGCCTGATTCTATGAAGATTCAAAGAAAATTTCAAATTTTCAGAACGAGTGAATTCAGAGCATTATGGCCCCATCAACAGAAATAAAGATAGTGAGAAGGGAATAAACTGGGGTACATAAATTCAATTTGGGGCATGTTGAGTTCTTTAAAAGTTCTAGCAGACAGTTGCAGATATGCTGAGAATTCATGGCTGACTACATAGATTGGGAAATTCCTATATAAGTATATGGAGGTGATAATTAAAGTCAGGAGTATGCTAGAGCGGGCTCATACTAGCTCTTAAGAGTCAATTGTTAAATTTTCAGTGTGAGCACTTACACTTCAGAAATCAGCAACTGTTATGAATCAGAGCCTATTATCACTATCTCCACAGGTTAGAATCATATCATGGGGATAGATACTACAGCAGGCTACACTCTGCACTGACTGAAACACAAGCAGATCCAGAGCCCAAAAGCATCACAGTCTACATGTAACAGGGTCCACGTGAGACACTATATTTCAGATATTATACTCACACATACTCATACATGTAGATGAGTTATCAACTTAAAAGTAAAAATGTAGATTTTAGTTGTGCATTCTTATGGTCACAACCTCCAATAAATGAAAATTTACCTGATCTACGTACACATCCTGGAAAATACATTTTTCTATAATAAGTAATGAACTGGTACAGATGATTTGGCAATGAGGTCAAAAAGACATTCTAAAATAGGATTTATTCTAATTTAATTCAAGAAATATTTATAAAAGACTTATTGAATGTCAGATACTTTGTTCAGTATTGGAGATACAAAGACAAAAACAAAGTAGTGTCTTTCCTCACAGAATTCACATTCCATGGGATGAATACAACTTCATATTAAAAATATATATATAGTATAAAGAGAACTGAAGATACAGAAATCAAAGGAGCTGGCTAGTATATGCCAGTTGGAGATAAAGCTCATGAAAGTGAATAGCATGAAATAAGGCTAGAAACACAGGTGGAAGCCTGGGAAAAGGATTTAAATCCCAGGCAAAGGACTGTCATATAGACAATGGGGACATATTAAAAGTGCTTAAGGAGTTAATTCCTGTACATTAGGAAGATCATCTTGTAGCTGTGTGAGGACTGATTGGATAGGGGAAAAATTAGGAGAGAGACAAATTAGAAAGCTATTGCTACAGTCCAAGGAAAAGGTAATTAAGTACCCCCAAAATTGTAGTAATCATGAGTAGAAAGAGAAGGATGGATATAGAGAATGGTACCGCATACCACAAATGGTATTCAACATACACATATTCATTGTTCACTGTTGTTTATCCTTTGTTCTCAAAGAGACATGAGGGTGTTGTCATGACTTGCAATGAATTGGATTTAAGTGAGGCAGGGCTGTGTGAAGTCACCAGCCTCACTCTCTCCTCCAGAATCATCTGGGTCCAGTGCCAAGATATACATCAGGACAACTGGAGATGACCCCAGCTGTTTCATGCAAATTGGAGTTAAGTGACTTGTCCAGAGTCACACAGCTGGTAAGTTTCTGAGATGAGATTTGAACTCAGGTCTTCCTGACTCCAGGGCCAGTGTTCTAGCCACTGTGCCCCTACATAAACATGACTCCAATAATGGCAGTATAAATACTGTAAAGGCTTATGGACCCATATAGAATGCTGCTTTGTCTTTTTTTTTTCTTTTTGCACTGTAGGACTACCAAAAACCTGAGGGGAATCAAAGAGAAAAAGGGAAAGTAGATTGGATAAACTAAGAAAAAATGCAATTCTGTCTGAAGGGAAAGGGAAAAGCATATTTTGAGAGAAATGGAGTTGAAAGGGACAAAGAACAAGAATTTCAGGATACTCAGGAGCAGATGACTTAACTTCTAGGAAAATTTTGAGTATGGTATATAGATGAATATCTTTTTCTGTACATGCTCTGTATTATATAAAATATTGAGCATGTGAAGGCCCGGTGCCAGTATGTTTGAACATTTATATAACTCACTCAACAGCTTTGCCCTCCAAAGGCACCAGTCTCCAAGAAGTAAATCTAGACATTTCAAATATAAAGGCACACTTGGAAGCAACCCTTAAATTATGAGGCATGTCATTTGAAACTCCTACAGAGCTGAGAAGCAATGAGAAGGTTAATGAAGAAAACTTACCTCTTTCAGGAAGCTAACTTCTATTTTTTTTTCCTTCTTTAAAATTGTTGGTTCAGAATAATAGTGAAATATTTTATCAGCATGCTAACTCCCCACTTTATTTATTCGCTACAGTTCTCTTCTCAAGCTTCTCTGTTTCTACCCTCTATTTAATATAGGGTAATCTTATTATATTATGCTTTTCTATATTCTCCAGTGTTTCAAAGTAACAGCTTTCCTGTTGAAGATTCAGAAAGGGGGGAAAGTCTTTTCTGCTGCCTTTCATACCTCTGGCTGTTTTGAGAAGGATGATATTCTCAGCAATGGGAAAGAGGGTTAATAAAATTACAATCTAAAGAGGATCTGGGACACTAATGTCCATTATCTCTCTTTTTTCTTTGGCAAGGAGAAGTCATTCTGTGATAACCAATGACCTGGAGGAAGGAAAGCTTTGAGCATTTTCCAATTCTGCCCAGCTCTCACTTTTCTTTCTTTATGGGTGGGATAATAATTTTAACATTATCTATGAATCCAATTTGTGAGGAGGAGTGGGGGCTAGACAGGCAGCATATAGAAGGGACAGCTTCGTGAAGGAGAGGATCTACACATAAGTATACTTCACCAATTTTATTCCTTCTGGCACAGTGGAAAGAGATTGCACTTAGACTCAGAAAATTTAGGCTTAAGTCGAACTCTGCCCGCCTACTCGTGCAGAGATCTTTAACCAGTCAATCAATCACTGACACTCAGTTTTTTAAAAATTTGCAAATGCAGATAATAATTAATACTCATATTACCTGCTTTATAGAGTTATTAATGGGGGTCAAATGAGATAATACATCCAAAAGCAAATTTTTTTATCTCTGAAATGTTCAATACAAAATTTTGTATCTATGAAAATTATGCATTGTGTTTGACAGTTTCAAAGGGTTGAAAATAAGCTTAAGTCCCTCTATTTTGTTCCAAATTGCCCATGATCTCCCAATCTTCCAGCCCTTCATTATCCTGAGGGTATCCACAGATTTTTTTTTCTTTTAGAAATTGGAAGGAACCCAGGAGGTAATCTATTCCAACTTCTACCTAGAAAGAGAGTTCTATCATCAGTATTCCCAACAAATAATTCCCCAGATTTCACTACTTTCTAAGGCAGTCCATTTTACCATATATAGATAGATGGATACCCTCTAATTTTAAAAGTATCTTCTCTTACATCAATACTGAATTGGCATCTCACAAACTTCTAACTTCATTTCTCGTTAAGTCCTCTGAAACCAAGCCAAACAAGATGAGTCGGGGGCAGCTAGGTGGTGCACTGGATAGAGCAACGGCCCTGGAGTCAGGATGACCTGAGTTCAAATCCAACCTCAGATACTTAACAATTACTAGCTGTGTGACTTAACAAGTGACTTAAGCCCAATTGCCTCACAAAAAACAAACAAACAAACAAACACCAAGATGAGTCTTTGCACATAATGGCCTTGCACCTAAACTTAATGGTTCCATCAAATATTTTAAAACACAAAAGTGTCCCCTGAGCAATTAGCTTGAGAAATACTAATATATAACATAATGATTACCTGAAGATAAAAAATAATGCCTTCTCTCCTCAATAACTCAGGCTTGGTTTTCCTCTTTTATCTCTTGAATTCTATTATCCTACTGAATTTCCACAATCTGTCATACAAGTATAAGACTTCATCACTTGATGTCAGTGTTGATTGTTCTCTCTGTTGAGTATCATTCCCTTATAATCATTTCCTTCCCCAAGAATGTGCAATGTAGGGTCAGCAAGGTGGTACAGTAGATACAGCACCAGTCCTGGGGTCAGAAGGACCTGAATTCAAATCTGGACTCAGACACTTATTAGCTGTGTGACTCTGGACAAGTCACTTAGCCCTCATTGCTTCAGAAATAAAAACAAATAAAAAAAGTATGTAAAATGTTCATGCTCTTGACCTATCTGAAATCCTTTTCTACTCTGTTTCTGCTAAGTTCTTTGCCATTATTCAACTTATTATTATATTTCAGAAAAATGTGCTAGGCTCTGGAGATATAAAGACAAAAACAAAGTCCCTTCTTTTAAAATGTCTACATTTAAAAGGATGTGGGGAGATATAACATGTAAAAGATAATTAACCGGGGGAAGCTAGGGGGCGCAATGGATAAAGCACTGGCCCTGGATTCAGGAGTACCTGAGTTCAAATCCAGCCTCAAACACTTAACACTTACTAGCTGTGTGACCCTGGGCAAGTCACTTAACCCTCACTGCCCCGCAAAAAAAGAAAAAAAAAAGATAATTAACCATCAATAAGCATTGAATCACCTGCTCAAGAACTCTGTTCAATGCAATGACCAACTGTGATTCAAGAATTAATGAACTAAAGGCACAAAGTATGATGTACATTTTTGGACGTGGCCAACATGAGAATTTGTTTGCATGTTTATTACAAGGGTTTGTTTTTTCTTTTTTTTCATCAAGCAGGTGAAGGGTGAGATAGACAGGAGGAAAAATTAATACTTCTTAACTGAAAAAAATAAAAAAATAAAAATTTGTAGTTGTTATTGTAGAGGGTTGAACTTGGTAAGGAAGGAGGTCACTTATTCATCAGAGATTGGAGTAAAGAAGGAAAGAACTGGAGATGGTCTTAAATGGTTTTGAAATGAAGGGGAGAAGAGGGAGCTCATCGTGAATAGCTTCCATACATATTCCCAAGTGATGTGTTCTCTGGTGTGAGATCTCATCCACATCCACTGGTGGATATAGTAATCTCTGGGACAACATGGTCACCATATGCATGGAAGGATCTGTTTATCTTTATATTTATTATAATGCTGGATTAAATGTTGTTTGTTTTGAACTATAATATTTTCTAACTAGTTTTTAAAAGTAAACACATTAATTGGGGCTTGAAAGCCAAGGTTTTGAATAGTCATTGACTCTCAGAGTGCCACAGACTTGTAAGAGCTTTTTTGAATGTGCGACAGCACAGTGAGCAAATCATTGGAGACTCAGGTATTGGTCACACATCTAGAAAGGGATGGAGCTGGGACATAAATACAAGTCCTTAGAATCTAAAGCAACTGCTTTTTCCATTCTCTATAATATCTCATTCTTCTGTTTGAAAGTTCTAGGTATAACCCATAATACGGTAATTGCTCAATAAATGCATATTGAATGAAAGCATACTTAAGCAATCAGGATTTCAACTTTAATAGTGTGCAAATGACCCTGCATTAGGAGGTTTTTCATGTGACCTATTGGGAAGCTAATCTACTTTTATGAAGTATAGATTCTAAAGACAAAACTTAAATTCTCTAAGGATATTTAAGTTGGCTTAGCTGTGTATATACAAAAGAGATTTCTTTTAACTTAAGGTTTTGCTTCTTAGCCTTTAATCCTCATGATTCCAATAATTCCATTGCTAAAAAAACCTGTAAGCTATTCAATAACTGAGAATATTCACTAAAGCAAAATGTATTTCTTTATGAATTCTTAAATTGCAACAACCAAAAGGATTTATTCTGTATTGACTTGCCATAAACATAGGTATCGAAATATTCACACTTATAAATCAAGAAAAAGTATTCTCTAAATCAGAGAAAAATACTTTCAGCAGATTTCTTAAGCAAATTTCACTTTAAGATTTCTAAATTATGTTGAAATAGTAAAGTGGGCATCGAAAGAGGCACAGTATATAAAATCTTATCTGATATATTGGACAGTGTTTTAGAATACATCTCATGCAAAGCCTAAACAAAAAAAGGATTCTACAAAAGTTTAATGGCATCATCCTAATTACATTTGGCCATCAAGCATTATAAACCTCTTCAGTGAAATATACAGCAATATTTAAAAAAGCTAATTAACTATATTGGAAAACAAAGTAGATAAAATGCTATAAAACTCAGACTGTGACACTGAGATGGCTAAGTCTCATCATATAGTTTTCTTTGAAGGACCATTCGCTTACCCTACTTTGGCCTCAGTTTTGTCATCTGTAAAATGAGATGAAGTCCAGCTAGATAACTAGAAGAATGCAGAGACCATGATAATAAGTACATATTTGTCAGGTGCTACATATGTACAATAAGCTGGGCCTAGAATTGAGTATGATGTGATCAAGTCAGAATACTTTTTCAGAAAGTGAACATTGCTTTCAACAATCACAAACTATTTACTGCAAGAGCTTATACATTTTTAATACAAATATTCTACAGGTAGTGCTGTTGGTCTGGAAATTGTATAGCTCAAAGGTCTTGGTTAAAAATACATAAAAGCACAAAGAAGTCAATGTAAAGACAGAAAATAATTATAAGAATTATAATATATAATATAATTATATATATAATTATAAATAATCATAAGAATTATAAGAAGAATGTCAATTTGCACATAAAAAGTGACATCAATGATAGAATCAGTGAAATGTATAATGTGAAAAAGAGGCAAACTCATAAGGTATCAAGACTGAGAGACAATAAATGGAAGCTTCACATCAACCACTGCTATTTGTAATATGTTCAAATAAAAGGAAGGTGCATAAAAAGTTAACTAGAACTGCTATGGAGGATTTATGAGAAAATATGAACAGGACTAGCCTACAATGAGTGGTGGAAGAAATATTTATACAGGTGAAATAATGCATTAATTTATGGTTCTGTAATCATTTAACAATATTAAAAAGTAATCACACATACACACATGCTTAAACACTAATCAAAGTCCAAAACTTGTCAATTATAACTCAGTGTTTATTTGATGTTATCTCAATAATTAAATGAAATAGGTTTTTGCACATGTCCAGATCACCTATGACAGAGATATCCACATTAAAGACACAAGCAACCTAAATTCCCATATGACATGGGTAAGAACAGCCTCTTTCTATTGGCTTTGTAGCAAAAATAAGATGGCTTTAAGACAATCAGACTGGTACAGTAACCCTCCCATTCCAGTGGCCTCCAGGGAGGATGAAGGTCCTCTTCACACACATCATAGGCATCATGAACTAAGCTCCTTCCCCCACCTTTTAGGTCATGTGACCCAAAGAAATGAACTTGTAATTTTGGTATGATTCAGTTGTTCTTTTCAGTTATAGGCATAGTTTAAGTGGAATTGGGGTATAGGGAACACCTAAATGGGCAATTTAATTGGTGGGGGCTTGAACCAGTAGTAGTGAGACTAGCTACTCCAGGGTCAAACAACAAATTAAAGAAACAATAATTTCATAAGAGAGAATGACAATAATGAAATAACATACCAAAATTTATGGGATGCAACCAAAGCAGTTCTTAAGGGAACTTTTATATTTTTTAATGCTTACATGAATAAAATAGAGAAAAAGGAGATCAATGAATTGGTCATGCAAACAAAAAAGCTAGAAGAAGAACAAATTTAAAATTTCTAATTAAATAGGAAATTGGAAATTCTGAAAATCAAAGGAGATATTAATAAAATTGAAAGAAAACTATTGAATTAATAAATAAAATTAAGAACTTATCTATTTTGTTTTACGAAAAACCAAAATAAACTTTGGTTAATTTGATTAAAAAAAGAAAGAAAGCCAAATTACCAGTATCAAAAATGAAAAGGATGAATTCACTGCCAATGAAGAAGTAATTAAAGCAATCATTAGGAGCTGTTTTGTCCAACTGTATGCCAAAAAATCTGACAATCTAAATTAAATGGATAAATATTTATAAAAATATAAATTGCTCAGATTAACAGAAGGAATAAAATACTATAATAAGTCAATTTTAGAAAAATAAAGTGAACAAACCATCAATGAATTCCCTAAGAAAAAATCTCCAAGGCCACATGGATTTGCAAGTGCATTCTACCAAATATTTAAAGAACAATTAGTTCCAATACATTATAAAATATTTGGGAAAAAATAGATGAAGAAGGAGTTCAACCAAATTGTTTTTATGACATAAATATGGTGCTGATACCTAAACCAGAAAGAGCCAAAGCAGAGGAAGAAATTTATAGACTAATTTCCCTAATAATATTGATGCAAAAATTGTAAATAAAATATTAGTAAAGAGATTACAGCAATTTATCACAAGGTTATACACTATGCCCAGGTGGAATTTAGACCAAGAACGTGGGACTGGTTCAATATTATCGTTGTTTGTCCTTC